>NC_090730.1:88166742-88216742 GCF_036898095.1 Palaemon carinicauda | reverse complement strand
TTGTTCTCTAGTCTTGGATAGTGCCATAGCCTCTGTACCATAGTCTTCCACTGTCTTGGGTTAGAGTTCGCTTGCTTGAGGGTACACTCGAGCACACTATTCTATCTAATTTCTCTTTCTCTTGTTTTGTTAAAGTTTTTATAGTTTATATAGGAAATATTTATTTTAATGTTGTTACTGTTCTTAATATTTTATTTTTCCTTGTTTCCTTTTCTCACTGGGTTATTTTCCCTGTTGGGGTCCTGGGCTTATAGCATCTTGCCTTTCCAACTAGGGTTGTAGCTTAGCAAATAATAATGATAATAATAATAATAATAATAATAATAATAATAATATATACACATATATGTACACACACACACACACACACATATATATATATATATATATATATATATATATATATATATATATATATATATATATATACATATATATACATATACATATATGTATATTTATATATATATTTATGTAATATATATATATATATATATATATATATATATATATATATTACAGCTGGCGAATTACATAACCTCCCGAGTTCCAAACTCACCTTTTAAGTTTTACATAAGTGTGTTCCACTTGAATAATAACCGATCTCTGAGAAATTATGTAACTTCCAGACGGCAATATATAAAAACACTGGATATCCAAAGGTCTCTTACGTACACTCAAAACAAAACCAGGCGATTAATTCTTAAGAACTATTTAAGAATAAGCTCTTACTTCGGTTCTAGTCAGGGATTACGACCAAGGACTATAAGAAATATTGGTGATCGAAATAATACACATTTTACAGAAATAAATATATTTTATAAGATTTTACAACATTGATGAAGAAAAATTATCACCAAAATGAATCACTCGAAATATTAAATCTGAACAAACACCTTAGACTAGAACAAGAAAATAATTCTCCATGAAAATTATACAATCACTAGTTTCACTGGAAATGAATTAAAAAAATATTTAATTTTGATAATTAATGAAAATAGTTAATACTTTAACACTCTAATGAGTAAATACTGAATGAAATTTACATAAAGGTAACTGATACACGTACATCTTTTGGATCACATGAGGTAATCGAATAGTTAAGACAAAATAAATACACTTCACTGTTTTAACCTAAATCTCACAGGGCCAGTTACAAAAAATTTATATTAAACAAGCATTTATATTAATACAATACACTTGAAATATTATTCAATGGCTTTATCAACGTTTGAACACATTACACACAATATATGTTGGCTAGAAATAATTAATCACATTTGAGTGGGCACATACTTGACGCACTTGAGAAGAGAGGGCGAACAAACTTTGGCTCTTCCAAATGATAGGCTGGATCTCTTCTGCTCTTTATGATTTCCTAGGGGCACATATATATTGACTTAAAAACTTCTAGATGATTCTAGTAGATCATTCTCGTAGGTTGGGGGCAAGGTAAAGCGGCGAAAGGTTGCCAACGCGAAAAGCAGCAGACGAATACCAACGCACAAGCAAGGCAACTCTCTTTCAGGTAACTCCGCCCACTTATCCCTCGAAATATTAAAAAAGATAACACTAACTCTGGTTTTTTCAAGAACATTCTAACCACGTTGAAATATAAACATGATGTAATACCTTGCAAACATGACGTAAGCCCTTGTGTTTATACCTAGTATGTGTCATACAGCATACCTAATCGAGTTACATAAAACTACGTAACAAAATATGTGAAATAAAAATTGTTCAGGTGCAGGAAGCCCCCCTTATGCACAAAGCAAAAATCATTTAAAACAATTACTCTTCGAGATCTCAAGAACCATTCTATTAATTGCTGGAGATACCTTGGGCCATGGTCTAGTGCAGGCACAAGTCTGAGCTAATTTTGTGAAGTAGTTTCTGAGATATCATGAAATAAAAAATGATTGCCACATGATCGAAACTACTTGACCGATTTGAACCAAATTTAGTGGAAATGTAGAGGCCAATGAGGCAACATAAACTGTGCAATATGAATGACCTTGACCTCAAGGTCATAGGACGATTTTTGTGAAAAGACAAATTTTTTGAAACAATTACCGAATCTACTGTGCTATCCAGCCGAATTCACACAAAATTTCATCCAAGCCTTAAAAGTAGGGGTTAGGTGACCTTCCAAGGCAACCTAGATAGTAAAAGGCTGGGTACTTTGTTAAGAAGTGTAGATTAGGCCCCTTTGTGCGCCTATAATGAATAATGTACCATTTCCAATCTTTGTATTGTTTCAATATTCCCAAGAGCAAATTATTGGCAGAATCTGTGTTGAGTTCTTTCTAAGAATTGCTTTAGGAATTCTAATGTTCTCTAGTTATTATTATTATTATTATTATTATTATTATTATTATTATTATTATCTGGTCTTTGGTCGTTAATAACTCAGCCAATTTTAAAGCGTTTGTTTTCAAACTTGAGCAGCAGTGTGACCCATATAGGGGAAGTATAAATCAAGAAAATCGTGCAAGTGGATGCAGCACCTCCTATGTATAAAGCAAAAATCGTTCAAAACGATTGCTCTTCGAGATCTCAGGAACCGTTCAATCAATTGCTTTCAAATTTTTGCTGGAGATACCTTGGGCCATTGTCTAGTGCAGGTGCAAGTCTGAGCTAATTTTTATCATTACTATCACTATTACTATTGCTATTGCTATTGCTATTGCTATTGCTATTGCTATTACTATTACTATTGTTATGGTTATTGTTATTGTTATTGTTATTGTTATTGTTATTTCTATTGTTATTGTTATTGTTATTCTTGTTGTAATGAAGAGACAAAAATGGGTAAATAAAAAATAATATTATCAAGACTGTAAAAATATGCAGAGTCAGCAGTTTCACATTATGGTAGACTTTTACTGTGTCATTTTCATAGCCTCAGTGACAAATAGAAACCACAAAGGGAAACTATTGCAATTAGTGACTGGTCTATTAATATTTTGTCTAGACTATAGGTTTTTACTAAGTGAATGGTAGAAAGTCATGGCAGAACCTATATCAGTGTTGAGGATATTATGTCTGTGGACGGCATGAGAGGGAAGAAAGAAAAGGAGAAAAGACACACAAATTTACCTATCATTCTACATTTTGTATCTACTGATATCTTAGGCGAGAGACTCCTTGTATCATGAGGGTGCTATGTTTGTTATACAACCTGTTGAGCAACTTCCACCATAACATGGTAAAAGGAATCCAGGGACCTGTGGTTATACTCGTGAAGCTAGTGAGTTGTGAAACTAGATTGATGTTTCCAAACTCCCACCTTCCAGACCTACACCAAATACCAGTTCCTCCTGTAGTCTAAAGCAGATCTGACACCGCTGATTTTATGTGCACAAGTTCAAGATTCTTCTTCTGTTTCATTGCTGGTTATAAGATACGCATGGCTGATCATTTCACAAAGCTGAAAGAGATGGTATTCCTGTATAATTTCTTTACCCTTCTGGTGCAGAGTAAGAATGTCTGATGGTGCGGTCTGACGATCTGAGTCTTCTTCAGGTTGCACCAGAGTCGTCCTAATCTATGTTAGTTTCTTTTTGTAGGAAAGAGATGGAGGACTCAAACCTGTAGTCATGAACGGCTACATTTCAGCTAAAAATCTGGAACAAAGATGAAGGCGACCTTCTTCTTTACAACTGGTGACATATGAAATGACATGTAGTTTGCCTTTATGCTTAGTCGAGGCTAAGGCTAGAAGGAAGACAGCCTTGAGTTTCATATCCATATATAATTCCCACCTAAAGGGCTTGTATAGGGGCAGCTTGAGAGACATTTCACTCAGAGGAGATAATGTATAGTCACCACTCATTAAGTTTATGGGATACCGCTGAGCTGTGGGGCTTTTGCATGTAGGGTTGACAGAGGAGATGCCCGGGAGGCACACGCTTCTCCAATGATGCAACCACTGTCAAGCCGAAAGTTCTCATTCATGAAGAAACTGTTGCACTGTCATCTTGATTTAATTCTTGGATACGTCTCCGTATAGGTAGTCCATTGGAGAAGCTCTCACTACTGCCATGTATATCTCCAGACCCAGGTAATCCTTCCTCTACTTGGATTATACCAGACTGGAATTTCCCCAGTTAAGTACGATCCCCAGATCGTGGCGAAAAGAAAGAAGTCTGTCTCAATCTTGAAATAACTATTTCCTGGAGGAGGAGAGAATCAGCCAGATGTCTATGTTTATCAACAGATGAATCCCATTTGAGTGTGCCCAAGAAGAATTTAGTATGAACACTCACTTGAACTATTGTAAATATTATTATCAGAGAAAAAAGGCATGGTGTGCCCTCTCACCGCAAAACAATAACAACGATTACAAAGGAGGCACAGTGGACTGTATTAAAAGTAGAATAAAAAAATTAATTAATTCATGAGAAACTAACACAAAAGTAATACACAAATGTGGTCTATGTACAAGAAAAATGAGCAGTCTTCTTCCTTGACAACCTCCATACATAGCCTATCTGCAAGAAGACCGAAAGGGCCAAATATTGTTAACCAATGGGCATGAACACCATTCACTAATTTAGTCCCCAAATGTTGATCTATAAACAAAGCCACCATCAATTGACCCCACAGAGTTGTTTGGGGAGCAGAGGGAATTAGGCCTATACTGCTATCATTGCTATTCCTAACATACAAAACACCACAATTCTCATACAACTCTTGCCTTCAACTCAAAGGTAAATGATTTGTCAACTTGGCGTCCTTCTTCCAATGAATTCAACTGTCCTAGGGCCAAATGATCCATATGGGCTAGCCTAGGGGTCTTTATTCATTGCACTTCTGGCTAGTTTTTTTGCGCTTGATAACTTTTCAATTGAATCAGGCGATGGTACTTGGGGTTATGGTAGAGGTTGATACTACTTGCAGCCCAACTCCTCACCATACAGCTTCCAAAACGGGCGAGATTATGTTTCGCATGTTGTCTACCATGGGCTTTTTGCCGGTCTCCCACTCTTCACCTTTATTCCCGCCAACCTGCCAAAAAGTCTCCACAACAGTAACCAATTCTTGAATTTCGGTATACACACAGCTCACAGGTCAAGGAGGTATAATCGTCTTGAAATGCATATTTCATATTTCATATCTGTGAGATCAGGAGAGAATTTCACACTGAATGAGTTAATAAATGTATGTAATTAACTACCTTATAAGTTTTGTTCATTAATTAAACAATAGAGAGACAAATGAAATTAGTTGATTTCGTAGAGGTAAAGAGTTATCGTACTGAGAGAAATGATAAAAACGAGGAGTGAAATAGGATTGTGTACGTTAAATTCTGAAGTTGTAGTTTGTGTACTCAAAACAAGCACCCAGCAAGGAGCAAGAAGCATGACTCACTCAACACGAATGTATGCTCTCTTTTTGTTTGCAAGGAACCCGTGATATGACGTCATCAGGATGCAAGCAGCGGGTGAATGATGTCAACATTATGTTAGAAGAAGACGACCAATAAGACAAAGGAACAACCACATGACGTGACGTAGGGTTACCACACCTTAGATTGGCCTAGATAAGATCCTGCGAGGAAGCAGGACCGCTTCCATCACCAGCAGACACAGTGAAAGGTTCCCCCTTCTCCCCCATTTTGGGGCCAGGCCCCAACACCAAGTGCCACTGTGACAGGCACTTTTAACTTCAAGATTGCGGTTCAGTTGGTTGCCAAGGGAAGCAGAAGGAGAGAAGTTCCAGTTGGAGATGCCCTATTGCCCTTTCAACCCGAGTGGTGGAATAATAGCTTAAATCCTGTCCGAGGTGAGGTAGGAAGAATTTATCTCCCGTGTCCATAGGAGGACACCTGTACAAGATCGAGTTCCCTTCCTGCCTGATTAAGGGACTCATGGATTCTAAACCCACTGCAACTTCTGAGTTCCAGTCCACGGTTGCAGCCGTCCATTCTTCAAGGAAAATAATTTCTCATTTTGTGTATCAATTTAACTCTGTAATTGTGATTGTAAAAATAACTTTATAAGAATGTTCAGGCTAAATTCGAACAGTAAAGAAACGAAATAGAACGGCATTTTACCTGCATCCTACTCCTGAAGGTCTTAGACATAAAAGTAAAGGTCCTGATTGAATTAATGACATTAACAACTCGGCATAACTTATAAAATGATATCTAGAAATATAAATATTGAAGCTCAAAAATAAACATTCTCCCCAGGAAGCTTCACACTGGTGTCAGCTTTATTTGATAAAATGCCGTATGATATTTATCACTGCAAGAACTAATACTAAACTATTTTCAGATAAGCGTTCAAGACATTGCAAAGTTAGCATCAAGAAAATTTCATAGCGAGGACGTGAGATGAAACAAAAGGAGTTCAAACAAAAAGGAATTCAACGAAGAAAAATTTGTGAGTACGATATCTCTCTCTCTCTCTCTCTCTCTCTCTCTCTCTCTCTCTCTCTCTCTCTCTCTCTCTCTCTCTCTCTCTCTCTTATTAGGGCGAATGATAAAGACGTCTCTTAGTGAATAAAGATACGTCTCTCAGTGCAAATAGGAAACATGAGAAATCTGTGTTTCATTTAAGAATAGAAAATTTTTTTCTCGCGAGGATTTCTTGATGAATGAATTATTTTATTATTATTTTCTTGTGTAATCAAAATTGATCTTTTTGTAAGTGACGATGATGTTGATATAAGCCCATAGAATATAGGAATGAAATATAATTTAGAATCACACTAGGGTGGAAAGCACAAACGAGCAATTTCCCATAACTAACCCCGCTAACATGATTTCAGTAAGGAAATTAACAAAAACAAGTTTTTGTGGAAATATAGTTAGGAATAACCCAGATAAAAGAAGGTTAGAGAAATATACAGTGGATAATTGATTAGCTGATACCGAAAGTAGAATAGTTAGTCTGAGAATAAAAAAAAAATGAGGCAGCAAAAATCAAACAGGCTATGTTAACAGTGAATACAAATGTAGGTGGTCACACAACCTTGAATAGAAAGGAATTTGAAAATATAGCAACTTTTAGTGAGTTTAAAGAGAAATATAAGCAAATATGGCGATCAGCCAAAGAGACAGACAGGTTAATAAATCGACATAATTTCCTATCGGCAAAATGAGGGTGGCCCTTTTAATGAGTTCGTAACAAAAACGGAGGATCACATAGCAACAATAAGGGACATGAATCCTTTGCTAAAGGTGAAATTTATTATTATTATTATTATTATTATTATTATTATTATTATTATTATTATTACTTGCTAAGCTATAACCCTAGTTGAAAAAGCAGGATGCTATAAGCCCAGGGGCTCCAACAGAGAAAATAGCCCAGTGAGGAAAGGGAAAAGTGAAAAATAGAATATTTTAAGAGGAGTAACATAATTTAAATAAATATCTCCTATATAAATTTTAACAAAACAAGAGGAAGAGAAATTAGATAGAATAGTATGCCCGAGTGTACCCTCAAGACTTAGATGAGTCATTAACTTATGTGACAAATAGCATCATACACATGGGTTTTTACATAAAGAAAGGGAAATTGGTAACACCAATAGGAAATCAGGAGGTAAAATCTAAGGAACAAATAGCCACAAATCCTACCAGTGAAACTCAGAACAATTCATATAGTTGCAGGGATGATAGATCAGTAGATTGTAATGGAGGCACAAATTACTCTAAAGTTAAACGGAATAAAGGGCAGAAATTTAGGGGAAAGAAAGTTAAAAGAAATAGAGAGGACACATTTAAATCAAGGGGAAGATTTCATGAAATGGGAGACAGAAATCTTGCAAAATATTGTAAAAGGGGAAAACACACAAGGCAGAAAGGCAGGCACAAAAATAAATAACCTCATCATGAAATAAACGAAGACACTTCTCAGAAGAGAAAGAGAAACTCAAATCCTCCAGATAGTGAAGAAGAAACAGGGTAAAATTAGTTATCTGGATGAAAAGGAAGACAGGAAAACAGGAAAAAATTAGATAGAAAAGATAGGCATAAGTAGTGGAGGTACATCCACGTTGCAAGTGACTATTTTATCTTATAGAGACTCTAACAAATATAGTTGATATACTAGGATGCAATACATTGACAGATTATTAAAAAATACCAGTTTAAAAATTTTAAGGGCGAAAATAAGTGATTTAAAGAAATTAAATGCAAACAAGTAAAAAATGTGTATGAACCGTCAGGTTAGAAAGAAAATTGTTAGCCAAAATGTGCCAAATGGTGAATGAAGATTTCATTTTCAAGAAGTAATATTTCCCGACAGAGCCTTAAGAAATCGTTTAAAACTGATGCAATGATGAAGAATGAATTTTATTTGTGAGAAGTGTAAGCTAAAAGTAAAGTAAGATAGTCAGGATTTATGATTCTCTTTGTCAAAGACAAGTCTTTTACAAAACTGGCCACTTTGTGGGAGACGAATTTGACAGAAGAAACCGACTCCGCATTAAGAAAGGGAATTGAAAAATTAATAAAAAGGCAAGGAGAAATAAGAAATTTGAGAAATGGGAAGAGTAACAAAGAATGATTATACTCCTTGTGGATATATGATAGTTGCCATATAAATAAAATAAAATGTTCACAGATAAATAAAGTGAATAGAATAAAATATCATTAAATAAAATGGAATTCCAAGAAATTATTGTCATAGATAAATGAAGCTATGGACTCATAGAATAATACTGCTATATACAGATGAAGCTATAGGCTAATGAATTAAAAGAGAAATGTTGCTGTTAGGTACAGAGATTTAAAAATGAAGATATAAGCATATGAATAATAAATGAGTCATGATGCTATTAAGCAACTAGAATATATGATCAGTACTGAAATATAAAAAAAAGCTAGAGTTTAGCTAGAGAAGTCATATTGATGCCTAAATAAAAACAATAACCGGCAGGTATATAAAGAAGATAGGTTAATTAAAAATAGGATGCTAGTCTATCAAAAGAGACAATCATGTAGTTAAAATGAAAGGAAATGAATGCATACTAATTTACTAACACTACTCAGATAAAATACCTCATCTGAATGGAGGGTAATGATTTCTAAATAAAGGAGTAGAGAGGAATTATGAGGTGCATAAATGTAAGGATAGATGAGAAATAGGAAGAGAATAGCCATTTCAGGTGATAGGTTAGGCAGAATAGAAGAGTTGCAACTAAAATAAATAGAAACAAAGGCACCAAAAGCTGCCAAAACTTTTTGTATAACGGTAACAAATTATAAATCATTACCCATCAGCCAGCACCCCGTAATGAAACACTGTGACTGTCATAATGAATAAGTCTCCTAATAAGACTCCCGAGATATATTTCCCAATGAGGATGGTACTTATAAACTAGTATTAGATCATCATAAGTAGAATTAAGATTGCAGAATATAGATAAAAAGGCTATTCCAATAATAAATGAGGGTTTGGCTCAGTTATTGAGGAGCAAAGATACATATATGAAATTGGGAGTACCATGGTCAAAGAATACAGCCATTCACAGCTATTAACATTTTTGAAGAATGTTAGAATTTAGAGTGAAGTCGACGGGCTCACCTTAGCTCTTCTAACTATTGACAGAATGATGATCTAGATTTTGGAGACAGAGAATGAATAGGCCTATAGAATGATGTTTCTGAGTGTTTTAAGAATATAGAGAGCCATTTAAAAAACAGTAGAACTACTATATATTTCAGACCCCGTGTTATACTGTTTTTCGCAAATATCTTCTACACAAACAACGGGATCAATGTGACATTTTGGCACAGCTTCTTTGACACAGTCCGCTAATTTATGACACTACACTGCGATGCCAAGTGTGATTCATTAATGAGCTTACTCTTGGCTTCCAAGCATAAGTTGGCGAGAGCCGAGTAGGCATTCGGACAATGGATCTCCGTGACGTAGGTGTGACGCATATAACAAGCACTCTCTCTCTCTCTCTCTCTCTCTCTCTCTCTCTCTCTCTCTCTCTCTCTCTCTCTCTCTCTCTCTCATGAATACAATTCCCACCTTTATCCGTATAAAAATAAGGCGCGCCTAATGAGTTTTTTTTTCGTTAAATACTCATAACATACAGCCTGGAATCTTGACCAAGAGTAGGGTTGGAAGTGGGTGCTAGAGGAGTAGTGTGATCATTTCAAGATTTATTATTGAATGTTATTATTACAATTATCATTATTATTATTATTATAACCATTTACTTATAAATGCTTTATAAGTAAGGGAAGTGAATGCTGTAAGTAAGGGAAGTGGATGCTTACTTAATAGTTTAATGCAGACCTTGACAGGTAGCGGATATCTATGATTTGATATCTATGATGCAAACATGAGTATATAGCATACATTTTATTTCACTCTCCGTCACTTTCCAAAAATAAGTCATCCTCATCATCACTGCCAAGGTTTATTATGACAGGATCCACGCTTTGTTGTATGTTGTCCGTGGACCAGTACTCTTCCTCACCACCACCAAACTACTTACCTACGTTTGCCATCATTCATGCTCGTTAGCTCGTTATCACCCTCCACATTACCCTCCCTCGCCTTTATTTTCACGTTGTGTCACTCAAATGTAAAATGACATATACAGTACCACATAATGCATATGTATGTATATATATATATATATATATATACATGTATATATATATATATATATATATATATATATATATATATATATATATATATATATATATATATATATATATTTATTTATATATATATACACTTTATGAATGGAGCATGCACCAGTGGTAGGTTTCTATGTTAGAGAGAGAGAGAGAGAGAGAGAGAGAGAGAGAGAGAGAGAGAGAGAGAGAGAGAGAGAGAGAGTGCTTGTTATACGCGTCACACCTACGTCGCGGAGATCCATTGTCCGAATGCCTACTCGGCTCTCGCCAACTTATGCTTGGAAGCCAAGAGTAAGCTCATTAATGAATCACACTTGGCATTGCAGTGTACTATCATAAATTAGCGGGCTGTGTCAAAGAAGCTGTGCCAAAATGTCACATTGATCCCGTTGTTTGTATTGAAGATATTTGCGAAAAACAGTATAACACGGGGTCTGAAATGCATAGTAGTCTAGAAAGGAGAATAGCAGGATAAAGATCAAGATTAATGAGTGTCCCATCCCTGGATTAAATAGGGCAAGTAAACATGTAGATAGATTAAACATATGAAGAGAAATAAGGGTTGTTGTGAAAATCCTGCTCCACAAAGATTTGAAAGATGTAAAGATATTTAAGAATGATAAGATCTTAGGGAATAATCAAGTAGCACTTGCTAATTCAGTTAAGCCCTAAAATAAAGTTAACCTAAAAATATGTAGTGTGCAAATGAAATAGACGGCTATAACAATGAAGAGAAATTAATTTTTGATCCTACTTTAGTTTAACCTGATCTCTTACCAAGGAGATATAAAATCAATGTGTGATGCCTCATGAATATAAAAGAAATGTCTCATTATAAAGATAAAACCCGAAGGAGGGTAGTGAATTATTATAGTAGTCTTAAATAAACGAAAAATAACCGACAAGGGTAGATTATCCAATGAATGGTCTAGAGAAGTTTAGGTATTCATGTTAGGGCATAGAGTAAGTGTACTTATTAATCATAAAAATGATTGGGATTTTATCGTCCAAGAGGGGCTTTTGTTGATGATTGAATGAAAGGAATCTTAGGATCTTTAGAGTAACGGATGTTTTTTCAGGATTTAAACACATTATTGATAGGTTTAAAATGATAGAAAAAGGATTATTTAAAAGATTGGAAGATATTAAGAGAATAATCACCACCAATATTTTGTTTCAGCTGTCAGGTAAGAAGCTAAGATTTAGAAGAATTAAAATAGAACAAGAGAAACCAAAGGTTATTAGAAATGTTATAGGTGACTTACTCCCAATTGAGAATCATAGATCAAAAATTGCTGATAACTCAAAGAAATACATACAAATATTCGGGAGAAAATACTTGTTCAAGACTAGAAATTCCTGACATACTAACAAAGTACTAACAATACCTCACGCTCAAGTTAGTAGGACATCCAGTAATCAAAGACTGCATTTAATAACGAATAAATCTTTTACCTAAAATAGATGTTTGAGATTGTAAATTAATGCCTACATATAAGAAGTATAAAGGTCATGTAAAGGTTAGAATCCATTTCAAAAGTACGATTTCCTTTTTTATTCCCATAGTAGTGGTACCAATGGACTACGAGGGATTTTGTTCCCAGAACTTGACATATGATAAAAACATACTGGTCTTCATAAAATTTTATTTGACAAAGAAAGAGTTGATGAGTCTGTAACAGAATAATTTGAGAGCAAGGTAAATAAGTAGACATTCGTGATTCGAGATATTTCTCTCGGACAATGCACCCGAATTTACTAGTGATCTAACGAAAACTGTGTAATATTTTTCTTAAAGTAAGGAAGGTGAAATAAATCATGATAAGTCAAGTTTTAATAGAAAAATAAAAGGGGCAGATAAAATAAATAGAGAGGGGTTGAGGATGTTCTGCGAACTCTAAATAAACCAACTTAGAAGATTGATATTAATCATCTTGAAGATAACGAATTTACTTTGAAAATCTCGGTACATCAAAAACATCAGATTTTTTGTTAGACAGATTTAAGAAAGACTAACAAACTCCTTGTGAAATGACATGAACATCTCTGGGCACTCATTCAAATATTTAGGGTAACAAATTAACAAATATTATGATTGTGTAAGGTGTGTCATCCTAGAACTTAAAAATTTATGAATTTTATGAATATCAATGAAGGTCCCAATGATAAATGTCTCCAAATAATTAAATACAAAGGAAGGTGAAATGATAATTCATTTGATAAAGTTATAGGTAATGATGACAGTTGATGAATAGAAACCCATAGGTGATTGATAATTTACAAGTGTACTGATTTATTTACAAGATTAATTTAATAATGATGCCAATACAACATTGAGTGATATTTTGTGTAACAAAGGTAACAATGATAAACATGCATGTAAATAATGATTATGATTGTGATTGTTGATTAAGTTAACTTGAATAAATTTGAAGAAAGGGTAAAGATCAAAACAATTTATGATATAAAAAGATGAGCAATATGCTAAATTCAAACTGAATATAACTAATAAATTGTGGGGAGGAAAGATTAAAGTAATTAAAGATGTAAAACGTGCACCAATAATAAACTTAGAGAAGCTAAATGTTTCAAAGGATATTCTTAGTCCCGTATTAATTACACAGAAAATAGCGTATAGCCAGTACATATGTAGTCAATTTATATTCATTACACCCTTTCATTTGAAGTTAAAAGGGTAAGTGTGGAAACCACAAGATATAATATTTATGCCTGTGTAGTAGATGAATCCTTGAAAGGAAGGAAATATGAAGGGTTTTAATTGAAATAGTCTGCAAGCGATTTTTTAAAGAATGTTTTTAACATTAAGATGTTAGTTTCCTGTCACTTGAGTATTATGACTTACCTTTTAAAGGCAACGCAATTGAGAATTGAAATTCTTGAGATGATAATAAAATGCAGAAAAGAAGCAAATAAGATTCAAATACATAACATGTCATTATTATATACTGAATATGTTTCTTTATTATGAAGTAATTATGTTGATGTGATGATTTATGACACTAATATACATGAATATTTGAGAAACTTGAAGGTAAAAGAAACCCTGTGTTCTTTTACTCATCACTTTATGACAAGAATTTGAATAATTTATTAGATGCATTTTTATGAATATGATGATGTGATTTGATGAGAAATGTTTCTTTTAATGCCATTAAATAACAATGGTTTATCATGATGACATTTACAATAAAGATGTGAAAGAATTTGAAATGTTTATTGATATTTTGATTACAAATGAATAATACTCTAGATGAGTAATAATGCGTAAGTCACATAACTGTTGACAATTATCTTAATTGCAGGATATATTTGTGATAAACTTGAATTGGTGATGTGTGTGTTTGTACATTTATTTTCTGCCATTTATTGCATTACATTTGGGAAATGATAATTTTTGTTTACATCAATAAGAATTTAAGTTTAATGTAAAGGCATTTATTAGTTATTTGCACATTTTATTATAGTTGACATTATTAATTTTGCCTTAGGTACCCAGTAGATTAAGGGTTAAATATTCCATTACCAAGAGTTATGAAAATAACATATATCAGTTTCGTCTTGAATTATTTCAAGGGAACGGGAAGTTTTCCTAAATAGATTGATGGTAAACATATTATGTGTGTATAAATATGCAATTATATTATTTTGACTATGATTGTTGATTTTTTTTTTTTTCAATGATATTTTCTATTTATTATGTTGAGATACATTTTCTTTTGATGATAATGATTAAGTAAATTATTCTTGGGGCAACAAGGAAATGAGTTGTTAAAATGTTGAATTCCAAAGGAATTCAGGTAGGTGACTGAGTGGTGTGAGGTCAGGAGAGGATTTCACCTTGAGTTAGTTAATAAATGTATGTAATTAGCTATCTTATAAGTTTTGTACATTAATTAAACAATTGAGAGACAAAGAAGTTAGTTGATTTCGTAGAGGCAAAGAGTTATTGTAACGAGAAAAGTGATGAGTGAAATGGTATTGAAGGCATTAAATGCTGATGTTGTAGTTTTTGTAGTCAAAACAAGTGCCCAGCAAGAAGCAAGAAACATGACTCGCATAACACAAATGAACACGCTGGTTTGCAAGGAACCAGCAATATGACGTCAACATTACGTTAGAAGAAGGGGACCAATAAAACAAAGGAATCACATGACGGGACATAGGGTCGCCACACCTTAGATTGGCCTATATAAGATCCTGCAAAGAAGCAAGACTGCTTCCATCACCAGCAGACACTGTGAAAGGTTCCCCCTTCTCCCCTATTACGGCCGCCACACTAAGTACCTATGTGACAGGCACTTATAACTTCAATATTGCGGTTCAGTTGGTTACCAATGGAAGCAGAAGGAGAGAAGTTCTAGTTGGATATGCCCTTTTGTCTTTATAACCCGAAAGGGGGTAAATAGCTTAACTCCTGCCCAAGGCGAGGTAGGAGGAATTTATCACCTGTGTCCATGGGAGGACACCTGTACAAGACAGGGTTCCCTTCCTGCCTGATCAGGAGACTCATGGATTCTGCAACCCACTGAAAATTGTGAAGTTCCAGTCCACAGTTGTTGCTGTCCATTTTTCAAGGAAAATAATTTCTCATTTTGTGTGTCAATTTAACTCTGTAATTATGATTGTAAAAATAATTTTGTAAGAATGTTCAGGCTAAATTCAAACAATAAAGAAACGAAAAAGAACGGCATTTTACCTGCATCCTACTCCTGAAGGTCTTAGATATAAAAGTAATTAAAGACACTGACTGAATTAATGACATTAACAACTCTGCATAACTTATAAAATAATAACTGAAAATATAAATATTGAAGCTCAAAAATAAACATTCTACCCCAAGAAGCTTCACATATCCTAATAACAATAAAAACAATAATAGGTCATATGTCTGTACCCAAAATACACCGATTGTGGCAATTAATGAAAATTAATGTCTATAGGGCAACTTGTCCAACAAAATGCAAATCCCGACCCCAAAACGTTTTTCTACATAACAAAACAGATATAGAATAAAAACCAAACAGTGTCCTTTTCTTCAAAATTGTATTAAGACAAAATTAATTGTGCTGCATGGCTACACTCTAGGGGCCCCGCGAGGGAAAGGGTTACAACATATCTTGTTCCATTAATGTCGTCGCATTTTATCTGCACTTTTTACTGCATGACGTTTAAGATGTACCGAGTTGCTAGGATTAGCAATTTGATCTTTTACGTTAGAATTCTCAATATCTACTACTACCTTTGGGCTAATTTTTAAAGGGATCAATTAATCTACTGTTACCCTTGAAGTAGTACCTTGAAGTCTTACTTGAACTTTTCTGACCTTTCCATCTGTCCCGTGAACAAATGAAACAACTCTTCCCAATTGCTACAATTTCCTATCATCTTTAATTTTAATAATGATGACCTCATCAACTCTTGGAGCGCGAGCATCAACATTATGTACACTATAATGCTTCTCATGAAGTGATTGGAGATATTCAGTCTCCAAGAGACGTCTAAATTTCGTCAAAATACTGCATAAATGATTATTATATTTATGAAACACATCTACATGGTAAACTGGATCATCAATCATAATATTAGGATATAGCTTGGGCTTATGCCCATAAAGTAAATGTGACAGAGTTAAAGCCTCTTCACTTTGAATATCAGAGTTTACATATGTTATAGGATGGTTACTCACAATGGCCTCCACTTCAGCAAGTATTGTGACAAGTTCTTTTGTTTTCACCTTCCTGAAATGAAGAGCTTTATGCAAATGGGATTTAATTATTCTAATGATATGCTCAAACACACCACCCTGCCAAGGAGAGGGAGGAACATTAGAATACCACTTGATATTGTGATATTCCATGAACTCGCTTACCTCCGGATGCTCCTGTGACAAATTTACAAATTTATTAATAGCAACAAAATTTGTTCCATTGTCTGAATAATCTTATCGGGTAAGGAACACCTGGCAATGAATCATCTTAAACAATTTAAAAATACTTCGCCATTCATGGAATCAGTTAGTTCTAAATACACTGCTCTTGTTGCTAAGCAGGTAAACAAACAGATGTAATTTTTTACCATTACATTCTGATCATTCTTGGTCTCTATGGCTCTGTAAAGTCCACAGCAGTATGTTAAAAGGGATGTGTGATTGTTACCCTCTCAATAGGTTGACCTGGATATACATATGATGTACCATTAAAATATTTACTATATACATAGTTTTCTACTATATTCTTTAACTTTTGTCTTCCCTTTGGAATCCAAAGTTCACACCTCAGTTGATTAAGTGTTTCTTGCATTTCACAATGATTATGTTCATCATGAGATTTTCTCACAATCAGCGTTCTGAAGAAACTATTCGGAGGAAGAAGTATAGGAGGCTTCATATTTTCACTACAATCAGCATTACTAATAAGACCTATGCTGAGTATCACACAATTTGAATATAAAACCAAACATAGATCCTTGATGAACTTTCGTGAATCATGATACATTTCATTGTATTAGGTTCACTTAAGTATTGATATACTAAAGGAAAATGTCTTTGTTGTTCTATGCGAATCCAATACACCCTATGTTGTGATATTTTCAGTGCATTTTTAGAAGAAAGTTAGGGGTCCGGCTGGAATGTCAAGATATGGAGATATAGGGAGAAAAACACAAAATAATGAAAAAATTCACAGAGCTTTGCATGGCAAAGGAGAATGCGTATACAAAATATTTGATCTTAGTTCCTTCTACTTTCATAGTTACAGGGTAATTAGTTAAAGTAACTCAATAAACTAAACACATTGTTTCCTATAAGAAAATGCAGTATTTATTCTGTTATTGTAAATTTTTATAATTATTACATTTTGATATAAAACAAATTGTAAGCAATGGAATCTGTATAGATCCCATGAGTCACAAGACAATGTATTACAGGTAATTACATCCTTCGGCCCTCTCAGTCCTAGCACGAACCTCTGACATTCACTCCTTTTTCCTCATGCCTGAGAGGGAAAGACAATTTTAACATCTCACCAACAGAAGTGGGTAATATCGGTGAAATATAATGAATGAATGACTACCAACAAGCAATGCAGTAAGTTCTATTTGTAGAATGGTTCGCTTTTTTTAAGTGGTGGAACACATGTATGTGACATAAGCAACTCACCTTCATTAGCAGCTACTACATATGCACAGCTGCCCTAAGCCTCTTGAATAGCATCACAAAACACATACAACTGTTGGTCATAATCACCCTCTATGATTTCCGTGGAAAACGGAACCAATGCAACTGGGTAAATTCAGAACAAAGTCCATTCATTCTAACAACATATTCATTAGGTAGTTACTCATCCCGACTAGTATTCTTTTTCCAGATGTCTCGCATTAGTAATTTACCTTTAATTGTAATTGGAGCAGTTAATCCAAGTGAATCAATCATGCTACTAATGAGTGATAAAACTTGTCGTTTAGTAAGTGTATGATGGTCCACACTTAAATTTACTGGTTTGAGGTTAATATCATCTCTTTCAGTATCTCACAACATCCCTAATACATTGGTTATGCTATCATAGTTATCATCATTCACAAATTCATTAAATGAATTACAATTACTGTTCCATTGCTATAATGGTATTCCTGCTTGGTTCAAACAACTGTTAACTTCATTGAACAATTTTCTTAACTCTCTTTCGTTATCTACAGTAGTAAGAAAATTGTCCACATGAAATAAATTCAATGACAATTCCTTGTACACCGTTTCACAATTCATAAAATGATGATACCAAGTAGCTTGGAGTAGAAAGGGAGAACTCGTACTTCCAAATAATACAGAGTGAAACGATACATGATCACGTTTTCTATATCTTTAAGATCGCTAACCCACAACTTACGAATTGAGGTGTAGTCGTCTTGAAATGCACATTTTGTATCATAATTACAACAAAAACAATAATAGGTCACAAACCTGCACCCAAAATACATTGATTGTGGCAATTAATGGAAATTAATGTCTATTGGGCTACTTTCCTGACAAAATGCGAATCACAGCCCCAAAACGTATTATTACATAGCAAAACAGATATAAAATGATAACTAAACAGTGTCCTTTACTTCAAAATTTTGTTAAGAGGAAATTGATTATGTTGCATTGCGAATTGAACACTTCAGGAGTGGTAGATAGTCCCAAAGTATAGGGCCATAAACTAGTAAACTACTCCCCCAAGGACGAAGCGGAGGTACTTCCAATAGCCCTGATGGACTGGAATCTGGAAGCATTTGGGTTTCAGATTTACAGAAAGCATAAAATTTACGTTTCTGATGGAAAACCATATGGCGTTTGCTTTTCCATCTAAAAGGGAGTTTGAAGAACTAACTCACTCAGAACAGAGATCTATGACCAGCCTCCAGCAACCCATAAGATTTCACCAGGAAAAGACAGCTGTAAAGTCCTTAAGAATTATCCTGTACGATTTCCATCATCCTATTCCTTCCTGTAAAATTCACCTCTGCCTCCAGGTCCACAGGCTTTTGGCAATCCCGGATAGTAGTTTCTGAATGTCATTAGCGTCTGAGTGAAGGGAAGATGCGAGTTGGTGAATGGTAGGTGGGCAGTATCCATCCCAGAGGATTTTTACCACCCAGCTCTCAACTCTGTGCTGCTACCACATTCCAAAATGGCTTGACAGGCATCCCCCGACTTGTGGAAGACTACGGAGGGGAATTTCTGAATTCAGTGTCCCCTTCCTCCATTCCTTTGTCTAATTCCCTCCATGGACTAGCCAGTATGTGGGCAAAAGGGCAAGAACATTATCCATGTCTTTCCTAAAGAAGGACTGGAGATGCAGATCTGGTCTTGGACTTTGCAGGAGTCTCCTTGAATGCTGACTTCAGAGAGGAGAGAGGGTTTGGTGTTCTTACCACAGTTACCTTTGAAGAGCTGGGGCCGTTAAAGATAACTTCTCAATGGATGATGGAGTCCTGGCTTGTCTTCCTCCACTTCTCTGTCTACTCACTTCTGTAGGAACAAGGTTGCAGTCTCCAATGCCAGTGAGTTTCATAAAGTAAGTGCCTCCTCCTTTCCCACCTGTCTGGGGAAGCTGGAGACCATGGCATCACTTATCTAGAGGACCCAGTTGCCTCACTGGTTAGCAGACGGATGTGCCAATAAGGTCACAGCCTTGGCGCCTGACATTATAAAGGATAGGTACTTATTACTCATCTCAGGGTTTGCCAAATTCGTGGTTGTGGCAAAGTATGCTACTACTTTTGAACAGTTGTCAGATCGAAGAATTTGCCTAAAGGCATGCCATGACAGCAGCTTCCATGGCAGCACACTCAAGTGCTGGTTACATTTAGCTATTGTACTCGAGTCTCTCTACTGGGCCAATTGGTAGAGGAGAAAGGTTTGTGACTTTCAGTACATAAAATCAACATATTTGAGAGACCACAGAAACAGGATCTAATAAAATGGACTTGGGCATAGTGAATATCATTAACCAGAGATTTAGGAATTGACACTATCCATAGCCATACGAGCAACTTCCAACCATGGCAATTAAAGGGTGTGTTTTGATTCTTGAGGGCTGCCATAGCACTGATCAATGGTTGTAACTCCACCCTCTATGGGAGCCATGATATCTCCTCCCAAGGTCATTGAGTGACAATGTCTTGTCAAATGTTGGCACGTTTTTGGATTCTCCATTTATGCTGCTGTTGGCCTGGAATCGGGTGTTGTTGAGTATAAAATGCTCCGAGACTCCTCTTCTCTCATAAGGGCATGAAAGCCAGACCGAGATAAATACTGGGGCGTTATCTTAAAGAAAGAAAGAAAACATACACCTCACACAAGGAAACCTGGCGTATGAAGATTTTGAGCACGGAGACTGTATGCATGGATAAGATACAGGTGTCCTGAGGAAAAGAGGGTTCATATAAAATACGCTTCTTTTCCCCCTTAACAGTCTTCTGGGACATCGAGAATTCCAGGGCCAACAACAACAATACTCCCACAAGAAAGCATACAGGAACTCCCTCTACAGCAAGCAATGACTTGTCCATGATAATAATGTAAATTGCGTTCTCTGCAAGTGGAAGGGCAGATGAGGAGGGCACAGCAATGGAAATGTTAGGGGCCTTGGCATCAACCAACATCTTTAAAAGCTTTTTTTGCAGATGGATCAACATCAATTTACAGGGAAGGCCATAACTTTTTCAGGTCGACACCTTCCCACAAGTCCCTGTCGGTAGGAATAAAACAAGGCGAACTCAGAGGAGGCAGTAGAAGAGTATTATCTTCACTAAGGAAAGTTGATATTTCTAACTTCTCTGAATCAGGTCCTAAGTGCAAGATGGGGTCTCTTTCCTCCTTTAGAATTTCTTCAGAGGACTTAATCATAGAGGAGTCAGAAAAGGCACAGAAGGTCGAGAACCATAAGAATAGAAGATGCCAAAGAGCTTCTGCGACAGAGGCTTGGGTGTTTTCGCAGATTGGGTTTAAGGTGGTAGACAAGATGTCTCTTCGGCTTCTGCTCATGATACCTGTCAGATGATCTTACTAGAATTAGTACGGACTAGCAAGGGTCACTTGCCTTGGTAAAATAGGCACTGCACATCACAAGGAACTGGCTATCCTTTAATGAATTTAGACAATGAATCCTCCATGGATTTTGTCAGTCTATTGAAAGAGAAAATCACAGAATGGCCCAGTGCCGGGCATAGCGTGGTGCTAAAAAACTCCTGGTTTATAAATACTAAAGAAAAATTTAAAATTTGTAATTGGAATGTTAGAACCATGAATCAGACTGGGAAGTTACAACAAATGAAACATGTTGTAAGTGGATTAGTAAAGAATTCTTAGACCAAGGCCATATATATATATATATATATATATATATATATATATATATATATATATATATATATATATATATATATATCTACATCTACTCAGGAAGAACAGATGGAATGGAGAGCTGTAAATAATAGATTGTTAATTGCAAAGTTTAAATAAAAGCATGGCAATATGATTATTATAGTTGCTATGCACCAACAAATAATTCCCCTGAAGAAAGGAAAGATGAATACTATGAAGAACTGCAAAGTGTAATAGATGGGATCCCAGAGAGATATATGAAAATTGTGATTGGTGACTTCAATGCTAAAGTTGGAGGTAATAATCAAGGTATAGAGAATATAATGAGTAGTGAGGGTCTTGGTGAAGTTTCAAAAGAAAATGGGGCACATTTCAAAAGCTTTCATTCAACAAACAATCTTTCTATTAGAGATACTCTTTTCCAGCACAAGGGCACCACAAATATATATGGACTTCACCATATGGCAATTGCAAAAATAAAATAAATCACAGAGCCATTAATAAATAGAGAGGGATGACTCTGAGAAATGTAAGAAGCTATAGAGGTGGCGATATTGGTAGTGATCACCAGCTCATTATTGCCACAGTAAAATTAAAACTGAAAGCACCCAGCAGAAATGTAGATAGAATACCTAGGTGTTATATAACTAAGCTTCTAGAAGATGAGCACAGATGAACCCTTGCAATTGAATGTAGGATAGATTTAAAGTCTTAGAGACTTTAAGAAATGAAGAGCAGATAATTAATGGAGATATTATGATATTAAGAACATATATCAGTTAGTTGGTAGTGAAGTTTTGGGACATACAGATAAAAGGAGAAAATCATGGATATCAAATGATACTTTGGATATTATAAAAAAGGAGACAAAGACAGAATTTGATTGTTGAAAGTTTTCGAAGAAATGATGAAAATTACAAGAAAGGCATGCTAAGTATTCCAATATTGATAGTGAAGTCAAAAGAAAAGCCAGGAATGACTGGAGAGAATATTTAGACAGGAAAGCAGATGAGGCCGTCAAAGCAATGAATTCAAGGAGTGGCTATGGTGTAAGAATTGCTCTGAGAATTGTTAATGAAAATTCTACTGGTACAAAGAAGAAGAAGCATATCCCCATCAAAAAGAGATATGGGTCTGTTATAACAACCGAAGATGAAATAAGACAGCGTTGGATGGAACACTTTAGTAAGGTCATGTATAGGAGATATGAAGGGAATAATTTTATTGATATACATTAAGATGAGGAAGACATGAATGAATTCAGTGTTTTTGAAGTCAAAGCTATCATAGAAACCTAAAGAGGTGTAAAGCTCTTTGATATGATGGAATAACTGCTGAGATGATACTGGCCTAAAATGAAGTGACTCCCAGAATACTAAAAAGATTATTTTGTAGAATGTTATATGGTGACGCAAACCTGATGAATGAGAGCTAGGAGTGTTGGTGAAAATGGCAAAAAAAGAGAGAGATCTAACTGATTGCAATAATTACAAACACATCACATTTACGTCAGTTGTCATGAAAATATATAGTATGTCCATCCTAATAAGACTGATAAAGATTAATGAAAGTTGAGAGGTGAACGAGCAGGATTTAGAAATGGTAGAAGTTGTATTGACCAAATTTTCATTTTAACACATGTGGTACAGCAATGCATAAAATATAGAAATCCACTTGATGGTATTGTGGACTATGGAAAAGCCTTTGATAATGTGCATTGCTTAATTTTGTGGAGAATCCTGCTCAATTATGCAGTTCCTCTTAAATTTGTAAATTTGACTAAGTCTGTTCAAGAGCATAGCAAGTGCAAACTTAATATTATTGGAATCATATCAAATGAATTTCCAGTGAATAGCGGAGTACTCCTTGGAAATGTGTTGTCATCTATGTTGTTTATCCTTCTCATGGATTTTGTAATCCATAGAATAGTTGAGGATGGTGGAGAAGGACTGGACTGGATTAGTAACAAGAAATTAGTGGACCTAGAGTATACTAATGATGCTGTCCTTATTAGCAGAACATCACACGACTTGCAAAGCTCCTTTACCAGAATGCATGAAATATCACATGAGGTTGGGCTCAAGATAGTTAGAAGAAAGACAGATGTTGAGAACGGAATATGGAATGGGAGATGATATATTATTTGAAGGAGAAAGGATTAATGGGGTAGAAAAAACGTAAATATTTAGGAACTATGATCTTCAATACAGGATCTTTAGAATTTGAGTTTAATGAAAGATTAAGAAAAAAGCAAATCAAACAATGGCTAGGCTAAGTAAAATTCATAAATCAAATCGCATGAAATTACATATAAAAATCAGGCTATATATCAGTTTAGTGAGATCGGTGTTCCTGAATGGACATGAGACGTGGTACGAAAATTAAATAATATCCAACAGATTTTGTAGATTTGAGAACAAAGCCCTCAGAAGAATATTAGGAGTTAAATGGCAGGACAGAATTAGAAATGAAACTATAAGAGAGATTACTCGAGTACCATATGTGGATGAGATTTTGGTGAGGGGCATATGGATATGGTTTGGGCATGCCCTTCACACTCCAAGAGGGTTTAGTTCCCCAAACTTTCAACTGGGCTCCACAAGGCACTAAAAAAGTTGGAAAACCCACGCCTACATGCCCCAGGACTATGGAGCGTGAAGTAGATGATGAATGGAGAAGTATTGGTTTAAAAGCTCAAGTTAGAGATGACTAGCAAAATCTAACCGAGCCCTTTGTATCAATATGTGTAGGAGGAGATGATGATGATGGTGATACACAAACACAACCACACACACACATACATACATATATAAATATATATATATATATATATATATATATATATATATATATATATATATATATATATATATATATATATATATGCAGATGATGCTACTCTCGTTGCATCAATTCCATCCCCTGAATGTAGATCTGGGGTTGGTGAATCCCTTAATAGAGATTTAGCTAAAATTAGTGCATGGTGGAAATTATGGGGTATGAAGTTGAATCCTAACAAAAGTATGATTGTAAGTAGGTCAAGGACGGTGGCTCCTCAACATCCGGATCTCATTATTGATAATGTTTCTTTAAATTTGTATGACTCTTTTAAAATTTTAGGTGTGATTCTCGACAGCAAATTTACTTTTGAGAAACACATGAGGTCTATGTCTTCTTCAATTACACAAAAAATTGTCATATTGAGAAAGTCTTACAAGATTTTCGGTGATCAATCTATTCTGAAGAAGTGTTTTAATTCTTTCATTCTACCTTGTTTTGAGTATTGTTCTACTGTCTGGTGTTCAGCTGCTGATTCTCATCTTAATTTGTTGGACAGAAACTTACGGTCTATTAAATTTCTTATTCCTGATCTAGATATTAATCTTTGGCACCCTCGTACGATTAGTTCATTATGCATGTTGCATAAGATTTTTCATAACTCTGACCATCCTTTACATTCAGATCTCCCTGGACAATTCTATCCTGTTCGTAATACTAGGCATGCAATTAATTCTAATAGCCAGGCCTTCTCCATCATGGGGCTCAATACTACACAGTATTCTAGAAGTTTTATTCCAGCTGTTACCAATTTGTGGAATGATCTTTCTAATCGGGTAGTTGAATCAGTAGAACTTCAAAAGTTCAAAGTTAGAGCAAATGTTTTTATGTTGACCATGCTGACATGAGTCTTTTTATAGTTTATATATGACATATCTGTTTTTGACGTTGTTAATAGTTTTTATAGGACAGATCTGTTTTGACGCTGTTACTGTTTTTAGAATGATATATTGTTAATTTATTCTCATCATTTATTTATTCCCTTATTTCCTTTCCTCACTGGGCTATTTTTCCCTATGTGAGCCCTTGGGCTTATAGCATCTTGTTTTTCCAACGAGGGTTGGAGCTTGGCTAATAATAATAATAATAATAATAATAATAATAATAATAATAATTATATATATATATATATATATATATATATATATATATATATATATATATATATGTGTATTTATATATGCATGTATATATATATATAAATATATAAATACATATGTATATATATATACACACACATATATATATATATATATATATATATATATATATATATATATATATATATATATATATATATATATACAATATACGAAATATATGCAGTATTTGTATATATGTATATATATATATATATATATATATATATATATATATATATATATATATATATATATATATATATATATCGTATCCGGACAATTATTCGAAAACAGTTGTTCGATATTAATTATTCGAAAACCAATTGTTCGACACAATAGTTGTTCGAATTAACAATTGTTCGAAAGAAGATAGCTATAAAAAAGTTTTTCAAAAAATAATTGTTTTGGAAACACTCATTTTGTTTTTGTTAAAAGAATAAAAAGGATTAGATTACAGGATATATATATATATATATATATATATATATATATATATATATATATATATATATATATATATATATATATACATATATATATATATATATATATATATATATATATATAAGGACACTAAAATGGTCATAAATTTATTTCGAAGTAAAACATGATGAAATCAGTTTAGTTAAATGACATTATATAAACAAAATATCTGCAAGTTTACAAATTGAAATGATATGAAATCGCACGTAAATAATCGATCACATTCTGATACTCGAAGAATTTATTAGTAAGCCACTTCAACCGTTCTGCAGACCTCTGTATTTCTTTTTCCTTGTGTTACACTCGATCCCAACTAATAACTTTTCGATCTTAATCTTAGTCAGGGCTTGTTCTCTTCTTAGAGCTGTTAAGAATTTCCAGATAGTTGGATGGCAATCAGAGACATGTTGCAGAAATGCGCGGTGCCATCCTTCAATTATATGGTTTGTCTTGGGCAAATGCTCTTGTACCCTTTCAAACAGGACCACATTTCAATTTCAAATTTAGATGGATGACGCGTATTCCAACGGTTAGGCCGCCCAATCCAGGTATCTTCATAGTAGTCCACTATAGGCAAAGCTTCGGCTGGATATATATTTTCATCCATTAGTGCGTTGAAAGTTTCGACGACTCGATCTGCAGGAACGAAGGCAAGGGCTAGTAGTATGCGAATGTTTAACGAAGACTCAGCATCAGTGTCATACCTTTTCTTGAGGCCGAATTCACAAACTTTTCTATATACATACTGACACAAATGGAAAAAAACACCCGTAGTGATGGCAATTCTTCCTGAACTGCCTTTACTGTAGCGGGCTCAAAATGTGTGTTTACAGACTCAAAATCCAAAGTCGGTGCTATTGTCGTAACAGTTCTAACCAAATTTCTATGTTTCTTCTTTCTTATTCGGTAATAAGGCATAAACCAAAGGTAGGATATAGCTGTTTTTCATTCCATGAATTAATGGATAAAGCTGATCTAGAATAAATGACACAATTTTGAAGGTACCATCTATGAAATAATGCTTGCATGAAGCAAGCACACTGAGATTCTTCTGAGTTGAAAATACCAGCATTCTGTCTTCTACTTCTTCGGAATCGAACATCAAGAAAGATTCGCCCTTGCTTGTTTTCATATCTTGTTCTGATAATATTAATTCGTTTATATGATTAACAGTTGATCTACATTTCTCTTCCTGCCTCACTCGATTGATTGATCACTTTATGCTGCTGGTTTGTGGTAGAGCAGCTGCAATACAGTCACTTAATTTTACAGCTGCGTGAGACGTGATAAAATGAGGAGAATCTCGTGTTGCTCTTGTGTCAGTTTTCACTTTAAAAACTTCCGTACCTCAATATTTGTCGAATTTCCAGAGTGATCATGTTCGTCGGAAGTAGAACTGATCGAGCCACCAGCTGTTATAGCGCAGCCTTTGCACTTTTTAGCAAAATGTTAGCATTTCCAATAGACCTTTGACCTTGCTTGTCCTTCACACAGAAGAATCCGCCCAGTAATGGCATGGCTCTTCTTTTCTCGCTTTGAATAAATTCAGCCATGTCTTTTTGCAAAGAGTTTATCCTTTAAACTAACATTATCTTTTTGGTTTTCTTGGAAAATATGCATTGACAATGAACGAAGAATTTACTCATGATTAGAGTACTATCAAATAATTTTTAATAGTTTATAGCTTTCTTTTTCTAACAATGTTTAATTCGAACTGTTGTGTCGAACAATTTGTTTTCGAATAATTAATATCGAACAACTGTTTTCGAATAATTGTTTTCGATCAATTGTCCTAGATTCTATATATATATATATATATATATATATATATATATATATATATATATATACATATATATATATATATATATATATATATATATATATATATTTGTATATATATATATATATATATATATATATATATATATATATACATATATGTATATATGTATTTATATATATACATATGCATAAAGATATATATTATATACATATATATATATATATATATATATATATATATATATATATATACATATATATATATATATATATATACATGTATATATAGACATATATATATATATATATATATATATATATATATATAATATATATATATATATATATATATATATATATATGTATATATATATATATATATTCTTTCGAAGCTGGTCGAGTGTAGAGTAAATATCGTAATTTATTGATAATTCTATTTATATTTCATATTTTTTTTTTCATTTGTGTATTGAAGAGATGATACCCAGCCTGTAAAATGAGCCCCTTCATATAGATATAAGTATTTTATGCAAATTACGTAAAACTTTCGTCGTGAATTTCATTACACTTATTATTCAAATCAGCATACATAATTTTACGTGATTTTTAAAGAATTAACTTTTTATTTCACGTAGTTTTGCTACGAAGTCTTACGTTGTCTATTTGAAAGTGTTGTATGATTCATGCGAGATGGGAACAAAGGCTTATGTAATGTTCTTTTATGTTTTATGATGTATTGCGTCATGTTTGAGAGAGATTTTCAGAACATGTGCTTTGGTATGTTCTTTATCACGTGTTTTCGAAGTTTCGAGAATAGCAGGTCAGAGAATGTTATCTTTCATTTTTCATTTTGGGGACAATGGGTGGGCGGAGCTAGCTGGGAAGTTGTCTAGCGGGTGCGTTAGTGTGTATCTGAGAGTTATCTGAAACCTCTCTTGATTCTCCTATTGGCATTTTTATATAGTTGGAAACTTGACGCTTCGGCACCGCCCACGCTACCAGATCTCGATCCTGGAAGGTTTTGGAAGCATTTAGGTTTGATATATATTGGTGACCCTAGGTTGGGTTAGAGTGAGAGACAGACAGATATAGAGATCGAGTTAGAACCGCAGCATTCCCCTCTCCCTCTCTCTCCCACAAATACCTGAGAGTATTGGCGAAGGTATTCATTACGTTAGTGTGTCCTCTCTTAAGTGACTCTGTGCCCCAAACCAAATCGTGTTCCAAAAGTGCGCAAGACTAAAAGGTGATTTTTAATTCATTGTACTAGGGTGAGTGCTGGCATTGCATAACGTTTTTTGTAAATGGCGCTGTAGGAAGTATAGATTTTTGTAAAGTGATCTGGTTATCTATTATTCATTAAGTGTCAAACATGAACATTGTATTATTCGGAATTATTTCAAACATTTGTATTATTTTCATTGCATTATTTCTTTTCTTAGGTTAAGGTTTATTCAGATATAATAGTTCAAGTTAAGTTATTGTAAATTTTAGTTCGTAATATTTTGGTCTTATTCTAAGTTTTATTCAGAATTAAGTTTTTCCAGTGACTTATGTTTTGTTTTGTAAATTCTTTTCAAAGTGTTGTTATTTATATAGAATATACGTTTTTTAAAGAGTGTATTATTCCAATCATCATTGTTTGAGACCAGATTCCGCTTGATTCCTGTTAAGAACCACAGTGAGAATTAAATAAGATTTAATAATACTTAAGAGTAAATTACCCTGTTTAGTTTGGAGTGTGCTTAAAAGACCTCTGATTATTCAGTGTTTTATATATGGCTGCCTGGGAGTTATTTATCGGTCTCAGAATTTGGGCATTAATATTTTAAAGTTTAACAGTTTTAATGTAAAAGCAAACAAGGTAATTTGGAATTCAAGAGGTTAATTAACTTGCCAGTCGTAGTATATATAATATTATATGTTTGGTTCCCAGTCACGAGCCATAGTATAATGTATCTTGTTAGTGCCCAAACCAGAAAATCATACAGTATAATATATTTTGGTGCCCAGACCCTTGGATCGAGCGTGTCTGTTTTAAATATCGGTGATGACTGGGCCGTGGTTTGATTAAAGGTTTTTGATTAGTACAGTGTTGATAGGGTTTTGAGTATTGTCAGTATATCATTTTTAGAGAGGCATTAATTATTGTAAAATTACAAGATGGCACAGTTTAATATCCAAGAGTTTTTAAATAACCCAAGTGTTCAAGAATTGTCAGAAGCTAATGTAACTAAAGCTCAGTGGCTCCTGATCTTAATGGTATGTGGTAGCCTTGCTACGAGTAGGATGATAAAGGGCCAAAGTAAGTGTCTAGCCTTAAAAGCGTTGATAAACTCGGGAAAGTTGTCGGAAGACAATATTGCGGCAGGTCGCGAACTGTTGGAGGAAGCTGAGAAAGAGTTTTTAGGGAAGCAAAGACCGGTTGACCTATCACTGAATGCGTGAAAGCGGATAGGGATGTTGAGGCTGAGATTTGACGAATTGAAGGAGAGGAGAATTTGATCAAGTTAAAGATGATGGAAAGAGAGAAGGAAGTGGAAGCAAGAAAGAAAGAAATGGAAGCAAAACGAGATAAAGCCCGAGAGATCGCAAGACATGCAAGGTTAATGGAAGCAAGGGAAATAGCGTGACAAGAAGATAAAGAGAGAATACAGTAAGAAAAAGAGATGGAAGAAGCGAGGTATGCTCGGGAGTTAGAACTGATGCACGATCGAACCCCGCTGAAAGCACAAACCGAGACCGAAACGACTCCTACTAGGCATGAAACCATGTTTAATGCGTCGGAAGCCCAGAGGTTAATTCCAAGGTTCACTGAAAAGTCCTCAGATGAGTTCTTTGATCATTTTGAAACGGTCGCAGCGAAGATGAAATGGCCAGTAGATAAATGGTCTGTGTTATTGTAGAGTGTGCTCTTTGGGAAGGGCCTCAGTGCTTACTTATCCTTATATCATCACCAGAGGATGGAGTATCAAGAAGTGAAGAGGAGCGTGTTGCAAGTGTATCATATGACCCCTGAATATTATAATGAAAGGTTCTGAAGTTTGAGAAAGGATGAGAAAATGACTTTACCGGGTTATTCTTATAAGGTACAACGATGTTTTAAGAAATAGACAGAGGCTGCTAACGTAAAGGAGAAGGCTGATTTAGAAAAATGGATATTACTAGAGCAGTATCTACGAGGAATTCCTGAACACATTCGAACATACTTGAGAGAGAGAAAGGTGAAGAAACTTGATAAAGCCACTTCGCTGAGTGAATATTATAATATTATCAGTCGTAAACCCTCCTCAGGCACGAAGTTTCAACCGTCCTTCTGACCAAGCATCAAGTATTCGCCAAACCATGGAAACCAGTTCGGAAATAACTATGGGGAAAGTTCAACAGCTACAATGGAAGTAGCACTGTTACTGTCCCTAAGCAGAATGCGATAGTACCACAGCAACAAACATCGAATTGTCCTCCTTCAAGTATTGTGAAAAACATGCAGAACGTTGATATTGTCTGTTTTAAGTGTGGCAAGAGAGGCCATATCAGTAGGGAATGTTAGTCAAACCAACCGAAAGCAGTCGCCCAAGTTATTAACGATAATTTGATTTCACAGAATGCGAAGACTAAGAAGCAATTGGGAAAGGATGGAGAGGAAAATGAACCTGCCATCGTTTACACGACGAACAGGATGAACCCAAACAGCATGGATGCCTTTAAACCAAATATCTATGAAGGTATGTTAGCAGCAATAGATTGGATTGAACGAACACCGATCAGGATATTGCGCTACTCAAGTTGTAAACATAGTGTGCTTATCCGATGGTGGAACAGTCTCTCACAGGGGACTCGATTATTTTGAAGGGAATAGGAGGTGAGGAGGTCACCCCTATTTACAGTTTAAAACTGTCATGCGAGTTGATGACAGGTAATTTGACTTTGCGGTTAAGGATTTATTGGCTGTCGAAGGAGTAGACATCCTGCTGGGTAATGAGGTTGGTGGACCGCCGTTCGTGCCTTGTCCCATTGTAGTGGAGAAACCTTTGAAGTATAGTCCTACAACTGGACTCGAGAAGGACTACCCATCTCTTTTTCCTAGTAGTGTGACAACTAGAAGTACGAAGAAGGAAGTGGCTGCCGAAGAAGAAGGAGAAATCGAAGGAGCGATGGACTTAGAAGATTTGTTTTCTAAAGATGGGGATTCCCTTGATAGTACGCAAGAGGAGAAGTCCCGAGTAAGCCGTAAGGAAGAGGAATGGCAGGCGAGTGGACAAGAGGACAAAAAAGAAGAAGAAATCGAAGGAACGATGAACTTAGAAGATTTGTTTTCCAAAGAAGAGAACTCTCTTGATATTACGCAAGAGGAGAAGTCCCAAGTAGGCCCAAGTGAAGAGGAACAACAGACGAGTGGACAAGAGGATAAAGAAAAAATGGACCTGGAAAAAATGAATTTGAAGGACTTGTTTTCCAAAGAAAAGGATTCCCTTGATGATACGCAAGAAGAGAACTCAATATTAAACCCGAGCGAAGAGGAATGGCAGACAAGTGGACGAAGAAGAAAAAGAAATAGAAGAGCAATGAGCTTAGAGGATTTGTTTTCTGAAGAAGAGGAATGACAAACGAGTGGACAAGAGGGCAAAGGAGAAAATGAAATCGAAGGAGCAATGAACTTGCATGATTTGTTTCCCAAAGAAGAGGATTCCTTTAATGGTAAGTAAGAAGAGAAATCAAGAGTAAGCCAGAGCAAAAAGGAACGACAGACGAGGAGACAAGTAGGCAAAGAAGAAATGGGCTTTGAAGAAATAGAAAATTCAACATTAGAAGTAGGACAAGTAAGTAGGAAAAGGCTGATAGGATTTCAACGGAAGGATGCAACGTTAACAGAGTTATTGTAATGTGTTGTGGACGAGACGGAGGCACAGCAGTCTTTGGCCTGTCATTATTCTAAGGACGATTGCTTATGAGGAAGCATAGAGCCGCCGATATTCCTGAGAAGGCCAAATGGCGAATATATCAGTAGATAATAATTTCCGCACCGTTGAGAAGACAGATGATCATGGTAGTGCACAAGACAGGACACATGGGGATAAGGAAGACGACGGAGAAGATAATGAAAAACTTTTTTTTTCTGGCCTGGCATGCATAAGGACGTGAGCCAGTTTTGCCGTGCATTTCAAGTATGTCAAACAACTGAAAAGCCCGAGTGGATCAAGGAAGCTCAGTTACGCCAGATGGAAGTACGAAGAGAACCCCTTAGGAAAAGACCGAAGAAAACAATAGCAGAAAAATAGAAGGATTGAGAGAAAACGGAAGGAGAATATGTCAAGAATTTGTGGAAAAGGATCAGCAAAATAAGGAAATTTTCCCTAAAAGGCATGAAGGCGATGAGTCAAGGACGGACGAAGGAAAGGTTTGGTAGGAAGGATATGAACAGACAGGTTGCAGGACCCTTCGATAAAGGACCCAAGAAAATGTTGGCCTGAAAAAGGAAGGATCGATAGGAAATGGACAAACAAAATGTCAAGGATTTGAGGAAAGGAATCGGCGAGTTAAGGAAATTTTCCTTAGAAGATATGGAAATGAGTCAAGAAAGAGCGAAGAAAAGGTTTGCTTGAAAAGTACGAACAGACAGGGTATGGTAGGACGGCAGGTGTTGGTCTACATATCGGAAAGAAGATTCCCTCTTGCCAATGAGTACCCTTATCCATTCCAGATTTTGGAGGAGAGCAGTGACTGGACCTACGTTATCGAGATATCGGGAAAAAGGAAAAAATCTGAGGAAGGCCATACCAGCTTTGGAACCGAGACTTCAAGTACTGGATTTCAACGAGAAATGCCTTATCCAAGTGGATGCGTCAGATAACGGGATTTGAGCTGTCCTATTACAAGAAGATAAGGAAGGAATTCTTTATCCTGTGTGCCTTATGTCATCATTGCTGAAGAAGAAGCAACCAACGAGTTGACTCAACAGGTGATACGGAACTGCTGGCAGCAATGAACAGGTTTTTAATTTATGTAAGTCGACCACAAAATGAAGAGACTATGGTATATTCCGATCATAATCCTTTAACTTTTGTGAATAAGATGAAATATAATAATAAAATGTTAAATAGGTGGTCAGTATTTTTGCAACCGTATTGTATTAATGTAAAGTATATATCAGGTGAAGATAACGGACAGGCAAAGATAACGTTGTTGCAGATTATTCATCTCGGGCTGAATCGATGGATTCAGATCCAAAATAAATAATCTTTTTTGGGGGGAGCTATCTTACAAAGCTGGTCTATTATAGAGTAAATTTTGTAATTTATTGATAAGTTTATTTATATTTCATATATTGTTTTCATTTGTGCATTGAAGAGATGATACCCAGCCTGTAAAATGAGCCCCTCTCATGTAGATATAAGTATTTTATATAAATTACGTAAAACTTTCATTGTGAATTTCATTACACTTTTTATTCAAGTCAACATACGTAATTTTACGTTATTTTCTAAGAATTAACTTTTCATTTCATGTATTTTTGCTACGAAGTCTTACTTTGTCTATATGAAAAAGTTGTTGGATTCATCCGAGATAGGAACAAGGGCTTATGTAATGTTCTTTAATATTTTATGATGTATTGCGTCATGTTTGAGAGAAAATTTTAGAACATGTGCTTTGGAATGTTCATTACCACGTGTTTTCGAAGTTTCGAGAATAGTCGTCTAGGGGGTGCGTTGATGTGTATCTAAGATTTACCTGAAATCCCCCTTGATTCGTCAATTGGCATTTTTATCTAGATGGAAACATTGACACTTGGGCACCGCCCACGCTACCAGACCTCGATCCTGGAAGGTTTTGGAAGCATTTAGGTTTGATATATATTGGTGACCCAAGGTTGGGTTAGAGTGAGAGACAGGCAGACATAGAGATCGAGTTAGAACCACAGCCTTCTCCTCTCCCTCTCTCTACCGCAAGTACCCGAGAGTATTGTAGGTGTTCATTACGTTAGTGTGTCCTCTCCTAAGTGACTCTCTGCCCCAAACTAAATTGTGTGTCAAAGAGCGCGCAAGACTAAAAGGTGATTTTTAATTCATTGTACTAGGGTGAATGTTGGCATTGTATAACGTTTTTCGTAAACGGCCCTGTAGGAAGTATAGTTTTTTGTAAAGTGATCTAGTTATCTTTTATTCATTAAGTGTCAAACGTGAACATTGTATTATTCGGAACTATTTCAAGCATTTGTAGTATTTTCATTGCATTATTTCTATTCATTGGTTAAGGTTTATTCAGCTATAATAGTTCAAGCCAAGTTATTATAAATTTCAGATCGTATTATTTTTGTCTTAATTCAGAATTAAATTTTTCCAGTGACATGATTTTTATGTAAATTCTTTTCGAAGTGTTGTAATTTATATAGAATATAACTATTTTTGTAAAGAGTGTATTATTCCAATCATCATTGTTTGAGACCAGATTCCGTTCGATTCCTGTTAAGAACTACAGTGAGAGTTAAATAATATTTAGTAATACTTATGAGTAATTACCCAGTTTAGTTTTGAGTGTGCTTAAGAGACCCTTGGATATTCAGTGTTGCTGTCTGGGAGCTATTTAACGGTCTCAAATTTGGGTATTAAAGTTTTAAAGTGTAACAGTTCTAATGTAAACGCATACTAGGTAATTTGGAATTCAAGAGGTTAATTAACTTGCCAATCATAGTATACATAATATTATATGTTTGGTTCCCAGTCACGAGGCATGGTATAATATATCTTCTTAGTGCCCAGACCAGGGAACCATATAGTATAATATATATATATATATATATATATATATATATATATATATATATATATATATATATATATATATATATATGTATGTATATATATATACATATATATATATGTATATATATATAAATATATATACTGAAATAATTTTGACGTAAAATTCGTTACTCAGTCACTTTGAATGATTTCTAATATATACATATACATATATATATATATATATATATATATATATATATATATATATATATATATATATATATATATATATATAAATATGTAAATATACATATATATATATAATATATATATATGTATATATATATATATATATATTTATATATATATATATATATATATATATATATATATATATATGTATATTTACATATTTATATATATATATATATATATATATATATATATACATATATATATATATATATATATATATATATATATATATATATATATATATATATTGGAAATCATTCAAAGTGACTGAGTAACGAATTTCACGTCAAAATTATTCAGTACATAATGAAACTGTTGGATGTAAAACTATGACTATCAACTGGTTATCATCCGGAGACCCAAAGTGCATTAGAGAGGTTTCATCAAACGTTGAAAAGTATGTTAACGTTCTGCAGCGAAACGGGAAATGAATGGTTCATCAGACTACAGTTGATGTTATTCAAAGTACGTAATGCTTATCAAGAAAGCAAGTGGACTATTTGTTACAAAATGGATTAACCGAACAAAGTTATAGCCCTTACAATTCTCCGTGCTTGGTCGTGAGAAAACCAGATGGATCTTTTAGGAAGTATACGGACTACTGAAAGTTAAACTTGATCAGTGTAAGCGATAATTATCCCTTGTCACTCGTCAACCATCTACTCGACAATATCGGACAAGTGAGGTTCGTCTCAAAATTCGATTTGTTAAAAAGTTATAATCAAGTTCCTTTGGATGACGACCCAAAATTGTTATCAGCTTTCATAACCCCGATTGGGATATATCAATACACCGTCATGCCATTTGGTCTAAGGAATGCCCCCACTACTTTTCAACGTGTGATGGATAACCTTCTAGATCGATAGAAGGAGTAGGCGTATATCTCGATGATATTGTGGTATATTCATCGACCTAGGAAGAACATCTCCGAATCCTGAAGAAGGTATTTCAAATGCTGCGAGGAGCATACCTGATGATTAACATGGAGAGGAGCAAATTTGGAAAGGCAACAGTTCGGTACTTAGGATTTGAAGTAGGATGAGGACTAATCATCCCAGTAACTGCTAACATCAAAGGAATAAGAAAAGCACCACCCCCCACAACGAGGAAGCAATTACAACGGGTTTTAGGGATGGCAGGATTCTACCGAAGATTTTGCCCGAACTTTTTGGCTGTAGTCACTCACTTGACAGATTTCACTAGCCCCAAGAAAAAATCTATATGGACCAGCGAGTGCCAGGAATCCTTCGACAGGATAAAGGCCATATTTAATTTAAAACCGATACTGCAATCACGTGATTTCAACAAGAAATTCCTTATCCAAGTGGATGTGCCTGATAAAGGGATTGGAGCTGTCTTACTGTAAGAAGACGAGGAAGAAATTCTTCAGCCTGTTTGTTTCAAGTCATCGAAGCTGAAGAAACATCAGCAAGCCTACTCAATTGTGGAAAAGGAAATACTAGTGTTAGTCACATTGATGCATAAGTTCGAGGTCTATGTGAATAAACCACAAAATGAAGAGATTACAATGTATTCGGATCATAATCCTATAACTTTTGTGAATAAGATGAAAAATAGTAATCAAAGGTTAACTAAGTGGTCATTATGTTTGCAACCGTATTGTATTAATGTCAAGCATATATCAGGTAAAGTTAACGAACAGGCAAAGATAACGTGGTTGCAGATTATCTATCTCGGGCTGAATTGATGGATTCAATCCCAGAATAAATAATCTTATTTGATGGGAGCTATTTTACAAAGCTGGTCTAGTGTAGAGTAAATACAGCAGTTAATTCAAGATTCTATTTCTGTTTTCATATGTACATTGAAAAGAGGTTAGCCAGCTCTTAAGATGAGTTACTCTCGTGCAGATTTAAGTTTATTATGTAATTTACGAAAGACTTTCGTCTTTACTTTCAATGTATTCTTTATTCAATTCAGTATATGTAAATTTACGTTATTTTTAAGAATTAACTTATTTCTCATTTTTGTGTTACGAAGTTTTACGTAACCTGGTTAAAGTGATAGTGTTATGTGACCATACGAAATATGAACAAGGGCATATGTAATGTTTCTTTACATTTTTATGGGGTATTGCGTCATGTTTGTTAGGGAATACGCAATTGTTTTGAGGGCCATGTGCTTTGGAAGTTTCTAGAGTGCCCTAATGCTGGGTTTCCTCTTTTTTTTCGGGGACAAAGGATGACTGGAGCTAGCAGACTGTGAGAATTCGTTTCGTGTTGCGTGGATATGTGTTTGAGAGAGCAATACTTGGTAACTCTGATGCCGTAGCTTCCAGAACTCCTCTCCTGGAGGTTTCTGGATGTAGCTAAGTTTCATATATAAAGCCAGGTACACACTTGGAAACATTGTTTTGAAACAATGTTTGAAAATGGTTTCCAAACAGTTTGGAAACTGTTTGCGAAAACTTGATTCCAAACAGTTTGGAAACAGTTTTCAAACTGTTTGGAAACAATTTGCGGTCCACACCTCAGATGTGGTCATGCCTGTGATGAGTGTAGAAGTTGCTGCAGCAGCGTCTGCATTTTATTTGGCACTTTTGATAAAGTCAAGGGAAGTCAAGAAAAAGAGAAAGATATGGGTGAGGAATTTCTTTGAAAAAGGACCTTATGGTGATTTGCTTTTGGCGGAACTGAAATTAGATGGTGGAGGTTTCACCAATTTTGTTCGGATGTGCTCAAGTGACTTTGAACTACTTTTACGGATGGTGGCTCCCAGTATATCTCGAAAGGATACAAAATACAGAAAGGCTATTACACCCGACATGAGACTGGCTATTACACTGAGGTATTTTGCAAGTGGAGATTCCTTTACGAGCCTCATGTACACCTTCAGGATACCGAAGCAGACCATCTCAGCTGTGTTTCCTGAGGTCTGTGAAGCTTTGATCTCAGCACTGAAAGGGTATGTTCAGGTAAAATAAGAAAACCAGAAGTATTCACTGTTTTACTTTTCTCTCTCTCTCTCTCTCTCTCTCTCTCTCTCTCTCTCTCTCTCTCTCTCTCTCTCTCTCTCTCTCTCTCTCTCTCTTTTACCTTATGGTATTTAAGAACAATATGAAAGGTGTGTTTACTAGAAAAACATATTTATGTAGGAATCATAATTTAATCACAATAATTACTACATGAGTTTGGGGAAGGAGAGAAACTTGGAGTAGATTCACCACTTGGGGCGGTAAAGTACTGTGGGATGCCTTGTGATGTTGGCACAGGAAACCCTGAATACCTTTGTCCTGTATATGAAATTCATGGGGTGAACTGAGCCGCACCCTCCCCAAAGTACCCCATTTCCAAGTTGAAAATTATTTCACTAATTTCATGCTGTGCTATTGATACCTCATGCTTACTTCTTCCGCATGCTCTCAGTATATGGTCAACATTTTCACTGAACACATGATAATCATCCAGTGTAGGGACATGTTGTGCTAGAGACTTCATCAAGTGAAATGCTTCTTTCACTTCGTCACCAGGCCCTTTAGCTGACGAACGACGGGTCGGGAAAGCGCTTTGAGGTGTTTCAGCTTAATGTGAACTCTCAATTACAGCATCAGTTTCTTGCTCAGATTCAACTTCAGCAACCTGAAAGAGAAGAGAAACACTTATAAATATCGTTGTTGTTATTGTTGTTGTTGCTGTTGTTTTTGTTTTTATTGTTTTTGTTGTTATTATTTGTTGCCAGAGTTCCTACTATTATATTGTTTTTAATATCATCATTATTGTCATAATTATTATGTATTCTTGTTAGAATTATTACTATTCTCATTATCATTATTTCTATCTATCATTATTATTGCTGTTGTTTGTATTGTGACTTACTGGTGTTGATATACTCATTATTTTCAATAATAATATTAGAGGCTCTTTCGCTTCACATTCCATCCCATTGGGTATTGTATCATCTCTGAGAGAGAGAGAGAGAGAGAGAGAGAGAGAGAGAGAGAGAGAGAGAGAGAGAGAGAGAGAGAGAGAGAGAGAGAGAAATAAATCATTAGTCTTCCGATGATCATTCTTCTCCTCATCGCAGTATCTCAATTGCAAGGGTTTCATATTTTGTGTGCATGTGTGTTACTTCACTGACTACGTATATTTCTCCTCAGATGCCTGCTACGGAAAAAGAATGGATTGCAGCAGCAAATGGGTTCTCCCACAGATGGAACTTTCCACACTGTATTGCTGCACTGGATGGGAAGCACGTTCAAATACAAGCTCCAAAGAATCGTAGAAGCCTTGTCTTTAACTTCAAAGGGACACACAGCATTGTACTCATGGCGTGCGTAGATGCAGATTACCAGTTTATATGTGCAGATGTAGGATGTCAAGGCAGAATTTCGGATGGAGGTGTGTTTAAATATACGAGTTTGTATGAGAAAGTAGAGCAGAAGCGGCTCAGGCTTCCACCAGACCAGCCACTTGCAGAGGGACGCATTCCTGTGCCATACATGTTTGTTGGAGATGACGCCTTTGCTTTATCACGTTACTTACTGAAACCATTTCCAGGAAATCTAGATAGGTCTTCCCCTGAGAGGATCTTTAATTACATATTGTGTAGGGCTCGGAGGATAGTAGAAAATGCATTTGGAATTTTAGCATCTAAGTTCAGAGTGTTACTAAAACCTAGTGCATTACACCCAGACAAGGTAGAGTGTGTTACTCTGACATGCATATATTTGTATAATTTTCTACACAGGAATGTGGAGTCGAGAAATGTTTATTCACCACTCGGTACGTTTGACTCGGAAAATGTGGATAATGCCAGTATAACTGCAGGATCATGGAGAGCAGCAATGAATAAAATTGAAGGGTTCATTGATTTGCAAAATATACCATGAAGGATTACTGTGGACGCACGGGACATAAGGAATGAGTAATTATGCATAGGGCATGTTAGGTTAAGAAGTCTGCCTGTAAATGTACCTGTAGATATCTGCTGAGCATTGGTAAGATTAAATTGTATACATAAATGACACCTATTTTTTACCTACTTTTGCAACAGTTATTATGTTAAGATAATAATACTAATAGCAGTTATCATATTACGGTAATAATGCTAATAGAACTTATTAAGTTACGGCAATTGTAACATCACCTTATCTCTCTCTCTGTTAAGTCTGTTGACCGGCTTCCTCTGGATTCTTGGCCGTGCAGCAAATACAGGAGGGGCTCGTGACCAAACCATGAATACTTCTTTGAGGAACTTCCACTTCTTTTCAGTGAAGTCAGTTTCACATGTTCCCTCCTGAGTTGCACTTTGATGGTTTTTATCTTCTTTTCTGTATCACTTACTGTTATAGAAAGTTTATCAGCTATCCCCGTCAAGGCATCCATCTTTTTAATTCTATTTTTGTAATCCACATTTGTTACATCCCACAATGTTGGGGATGAATGCAGCAATTCAATTAGTTCTAGAGTTTTCTCGGCAGACCACATGGCGTTATCACTGCAAGTCTCGAGTTGGTACTAATTCATCGTCGCCTCGGCCACACACACACAAACACACACACACACGCAGTGTTTCCCATTCTGGATGGGAAAAACTAATTCATGAAATGGTGTTTGGAAATGGTTTGCAAACAGTTGGAATCAGTTTGTAAGCAGTTTCGAAACATTGTTTGCATACAGTTTGGAAACCGTTTCCAAACTGTTTGGAAACCGTTTCCAAACACTGTTTCCAAACAATGTTTCCAAGTGTGTACGGGGCTTTAGACAACCCCTGGGTTGCATAGATAGATAGAAAATTCCAGCCTTAAGACACCCATCTCTCCTTCTCTCTCACTCTCACATGCAGTTCAGTGTATTGTTTTAAAAGTGTTCAGTGAAAAATCGAAGTTTTGGTGTGACAAGTTTTTGTAATCAGAGTGAGTACTTATAAAATGTATTTTGAGCGAAGCCAAAAATCTATTTTTGGGTCAGATAACCATGTTGTCCTGATGGAAGTTCCTTTAAGTGTAGCTTCCTAGGGTATATTTGACTACAGTGATATTCCCAGAAAATTTTACCTTAAGGTTTCCAGAATTCTAACTCCTGGCACGAATATCCCTAACTTTTCCTTTTAGGGATATCGCATAATATCAGAGGACGTATTCTTGACACGCCACATAGCTATCTTCACCCCGAATAGCGTTTACGCTTTGAGGGGGAAAAGTGGCAAGAAAACAAAGGGGAGCCGTTATAAGGTTCCTCTCCTCCATTACTGTTTTGAGTCTCTAGATGACGTCATATCCGTCCGCCATCTTTATTCCTTGTAGCGTTAGCGAGGTGCTACAGATACAGTACTTTCGGGAGGGATCCTTTCAGCCCTTTTTTAAATAAAAGGAGGACGGGTCCATCAGGACGACATGGCTATCTCACCGAAAAATAGATTTTTCGCTTAGCTCAAAATCCGTTTTTTGGGCTCAGGCCATGTCGACCTGATGGAAGTTTACCAGAGCATTAATGTATCTGTGGATTTACTTTTCGTGCCTTAACCTCAAGACAGAATTTCCTTGGTCACTCAGACCTAGAGACATATGATGTTACCGTTATACATAATTTCTTCTAATCATGAACCATGTTAGTGCTTCCTGCCCCCCTACAGGGAAGAGTCATGCCAGACTCTGGAAAGAGTCTCGAGGATTGCATATTACATATGAATATCCTAGCAACCAAACAGGTATACCAGTCTCATCGCATACCTTCCCATTGAGAGTTTGTATTCGAAAACGAACAAATGTATGTATGAGTAACTGACACCTCCCCTGAGCATACAGAGCTAACTGTATGCACAGACAGACAAGTTTGTATGTATGTAGAAACAATCGTTTGTATAAGTCAGCATCTCATCAGAGGAATCTTGGGTGAGTTGTAAGCAAAGACAGATAAGTATCTTATCTGTGTAGGAATTAGGTATGCATACACATATAGAAGGTTTGATAACTGTAGGAATAATTTCTACAGTTCATCTTTCATTAATATGCAAAATAAAAGGGTGATCATAATAATGCTCTACACATTTTTATTTATCTGAATTTGGGGCGAATAAGACGCAAATTTCAAATAGTATTTTATTGACAATCAATAAAATATGTAAACCAGTCTACATTTTATCGAATAATATAAAATATTTGTGATATAGATTAAGCATAAATATACTGGTAATGCCAGAAATACTTGTTTCATCTGAAAAGAAACCACTATTTGCCACTAAAATGAAAATTCAGAAATTTTCTATTCTAAATTTCTGTCATTACTGTCTGTTCACACTTGTGTAAAGGACACACGGCACACTTGCTATTCTTTATGCTTCTTCCACCTGTATTATTTAGAACAGTTCATAATTTTTCTCGGATCGTGACCTGCGGGTGTACTGTCGGGATCCGCTCTGCGAATGAAGTAGGTGATCTTCACCCTTAGTTGTTTTAGAGACAAATTTGAACCTGATGTTTCTCCTTTAAAGAGCTGTCCTCCCCCAAAGTCTGAAGTTCTATAAAGATAGACCTTTAGGCACTCCACTGGACATAGAGAGACATTTTCCTTCAGAGGGCAGATTCTCCAGGGACCCCACCTTTTGGTGGGTAGCTCGTTCTTAGCGAGAAACGTTGGATCAGGGAAAAGATTCAGTTCTCCCCTTTCTGTGAACTGAATATGGCCGTCATCTCTAGACAGGGACACTATTTCACTAACTCTGGCCACTGAGGCTAGTGCAAATAGGAATATAACTTTTTGGGTCAAATCTTTCAGAGAGCAGTTCTCATTGTTCAGTGTTGATGCAAAGTGAAGAACTTTATCCAAGGACCATGAGATAGGCCTCGGTGGTGCTGCGGTTCTAAGTCTAGCACAGGCCTTAGGAATCTTGTTAAAGATTTCGTTAGAGAAGTCTACTTGGAAGGTGTACAGTAAGGGTCTAGTCAAGGCAGATTTACACGTTGATATTGTGTTGGCTGCTAAACCTTGTTCATGGAGATGAATAAAGAAGGATAAACCGAAATCTGTTGAGATTTCCTTTGGATTCTTTGTCTTGACAAATGCAACCCATTTCTTCCAAGATGACTCATATTGTCTTCTGGTAGATTTGGACTTATATTCTTTTAAGAAGTTTTATACTGTCTCTCGAAATCCGGAATCTTTTCTTAGCCGCTAAGGAGAGAAAATCATGAGATGAAGGTTCCGGGTTTTCTGTGATGAAGCGAAGACAGTCGACTTCTGTACTTGTTGTGTCAAAACTGGGTCCGGCAACGGAACTAGTCTCAGCCGCAGTTCCAATACTAGAGGGAACCAGATGCTGTTTGGCCACTTGTGGGCCACTATAGCTTCCGTTCCTTGAAAGGATCTCAGTTTGTTGAGGACTTTCAGTAGAAGATTGGGTGGAGGGAACAGGTAAATCCTGGACCATCTGTTCCAATCGAAGGACATTGCGTCCACTGCTTCCGCTAGAGGATCCTCGTATGGGGCTACGTAACGAGGTAGTTCCTTGTTGTCGCTCGTCGTGAAGAGGTTGATTTGAAGTTCTGGGACTTTACGTAAGATGAAGGAGAATGATCCTGCATCTAGGGACCATTCTGACTCTATCGGTTTGAACCTGGATAGAGCGTCCGCCATCATATTGTGGAACGCTTGGAGGTGAACTGCTGATAAGTGCTATCTCTTCTTTTCCGCCAAACGGAAGATGGCCAACATCACTTGGTTGATTTGGGGTGATCTCGAGCCTTGCCGATTCAGACATCTCACTATCACCTCGCTGTCTAGAACCAGTTGTATGTGGGTCGAGCAGCGAGGAGCCAGTTTCTTCAGTGTAAGGAAAACTGCCATGGCTTCCAGAATATTGATGTGGAAGGTCTTGAATAGAGAGGACCAAGTCCCTTGGACTTTCCGTTGGTGAGAGTGGCATCCCCATCCTTCCTTTGATGTGTCTGTCTGGATGATGCCTGTAGGTGGAGGTGGTTGTAAGAGTACTGATTTCCTCAGGTGCTTGGCCTCCGACTACAGCTTGAGAAGTGATCGTAGACGAGTCGGTATTGGTCTTCTTTGATCTCTTCGAGCGCTTGATGCGTATCTTCTCCAGACTCCTGTTGCATCCTTTAATTGTGCTCTTAGCACCGGGTCTGACACTGATGCGAACTGAAGGGAGCCCAGCACTCTCTCCTGTTGGCGTCTTGATATCCGGTCAGATTTCAGAAGTCTCTTGACCGATCCCGCTATCTCTCTCTTCTTCTTTGACGGAATGGAGAGGCGGTGTGACTGTAAGTTCCAGTGAATTCCAATCCAATGAAACTTCTGAGCTGGAGAAAGTCGAGACTTTTTGACGTTGATCTTGAATCCCAGATGTTCCAGGAACTGGATCACTTCTTTGAAAGCTTGCATGCACTCCATCTCGGATGCTGCCCACACTAGCCAATCGTCCAGGTAAGCCATTACCTAAACACCCTTTAGGCGTAGTTGAAGAACGACTGCATTTGCAAGCTTCATCAAGATACTTGGGGCTATGTTTAGCCCGAAGGGCATGGCTCTGAAGACGTATTGTTTCTTCTGAAGCCTGAATCCTAGGTAGGAGGAAATTTTGCGATTGATTGGGATATGCCAATAGGCATCAGCCATGTCTATGAAGACTGTGTATGCCTTCTTGGGCAACAGGGTCCTTATGTGTTGAAAGGTTAACATCCTGAACTTGTAGTTTACTATGAACTTGTTGAGTGGCGACAAGTCCAGAATGACTCTGAGTTTGTCTGAGTCCTTCTTGGAAACACAAAACAGCCTTCCTTGGAATTTGATGGACTTTGCCCTCTTTATCACTCTTTTGCTCAAGAGTTCTCGGATGTATTCTTCCAGAACGTGGGTGGAGTGTTGGAAGAATTGAGGGAGAGATGGTGGAGCTACATTCCAGCTCCACCCCAGTCCGTTCTTGATTAGGCTGTGGGCCCAGGGATCGAAGGTCCAGCGATCCCGAAATAAGTAGAGTCTTCTTCCTACCGGAAGCATCTCACTTTTGCTGCTGACCGGAGGACTTGCCTCCTTGACCGCATCCTCCTCTATTGCCTAGCGGCATCTAGATGAACCTCTAAATGTTCCACTGGCTTTTAGCCGAAAGGTAGTAGACTGCCTCTCAAAGGCTGGAGTAAAGGCTGGTGACTGTGTCGCCAACTGCTGGGGTACCAACTGGTAGGTAGTAGGAGTTTGTGCTACTACCTGGGGCATTGCAGTCGCGGGAAGTTGTTGTTGCCATTGTTGTTTGGCAGGGTGAGAGGGCACCGTTGGCCTCTTTGTCTTCCGCTTAGGTTGGGGACCCTCATCCGGGGAAGACTTCCTCTTCAGTGACAAGCCCCACTTCTGGAGAAGGTTCCTATTCTCCGTGACAGCCTTGTCGACTACTTCCTTGACCACTTCACTCGGGAAGAGATCCTTTCCCCAGATACTGGACGAAATTAGTTTCCTAGGTTCGTGTCTCACCGCAGCCGAAGCGAACACGAACTCCCTACAAGCCCTTCTGGCTTTAACAAAGCCATACAGGTCCTTGGTCACAGTAGCCAGATGTGTTTTGGCCACAACCATAAACATATCTGGGTTCTGGGGGTCACTTGCCATTGTCACCAAGATAGTCTGGAGAGACATAGAGGCGGCAAGTCTTTCTTTAGTTTCCTGCTCCCTGTGCAGGAGAAACTCGGTCAACTTGAGGAGATCCTCGCCGAACTGACGTCCAGCAATATCTGCCTCCAACTTCCCGACTGAGAAGTTAAGATGCACATCCTTCCAGTCTTTCTGGTCCAAAGGTAGAGCTAGGGACAACGGTTTACACTCGTCGAGTGTATGACAAGGTTTCCCTTCTTCAATCGCCTTTAAGGCTGCCTTGCACCCTTTTTCCATAAAGGGGAAGGCACGGGAAGATGACGCAACAAAGGACGGATGATTCTTGCTGAGAGCCGGCACCTTTGAGTTAGTGAAGGCCCTCTCCTTCAAGGTGCTTGACAGTAAAGCCTGTGCTTTAGCACGGTCAAAAACTATGACCTCTTTTGGCTCCGTTTCCTCCTTTGATGCTCGCTCTACCTTCAGACGGACAAAGCAGTCTGGGTAAGCCTCTAAGATGGGCCAGAATTCCACATCTTCGATGGGGACTGAACCCAGCTTCTCTGAAATATAAATCTTCCCAGTTGTCATAGGCATGTATTCTGCATGCCTCCACGGATTCACATCCCAACATGAAGGAAGTTCCTTCACGTTGAGTCTCCTTTGAGACCCACGGGATGCTGCAAGTTGGCGTATCTCCAACCTTAACGCAGCTTCCTTTTTCAGCATTCTACTTTTGGATCTGCTGCACCAACGTCATAATGGAAGACAGAGTCTTCCCTATGTCATCAGATGGGGGAGCAGACGATGTCGAGGGAACTGGTTCTGGGGCAGGAACCGATGAGACTGATACTGACTCGACCTCTTCCTCCTCGGTATCAGGAGCTAACGTCGACTCCTCTTCCTGACCTCCTGCAAGGTCCTTTTCAGTGTCCTCTGACACTTCTGACATCCTGTCGTCTAGCTGGATGTCCTTCATCGCGTCCGAGACATCAGACTCTACTGGTATCTGGACGCAAGGGATCTCTGGGTGAGGCTGAGGGATAACCGCATCTTTAGATGCCCTGGGGAAAAAAAAGGCCCGCATCTTCTCACTTGGAAGGTAAGGCCCCGTGGTGTTCTTTTGAAAACCGCGGACTCATTTACGCAGCTTTTTCCTTGCTGCATCCCTTGACTCCGCTGACTGGGGGTCATCGAAAGCCTCCGTAACCAAGGTTTTACAAATATTACATACCTGAGGGTCCCAATACTTCAGAGTCCCATTGGTGATGGAACAGCGTGCGTGAGTCCTGCACACCTCATGGCCGCAGAAGTTCCTACTTCGAACGTTGCAGAAGACGCTCTTGCACTTGGGTTGGTCCTCCTGTAAAGAGAGGAAAACAAAATGAGTATACGGTGATTCATCACAAAGGATAAAGTATACAAATATTATAATAAATATTTTGCCTTTTACATGTAGTTTAGGATAGATAAGCTAGAAATGATATAGGAAAGACACATACATGTGTTTTCTGCCCATCCAATTGCTGTGACCTCCCTCAAAATTAAAACCATGGGTCATTCTATTTTGAAGAGCCCATCGGAAGATTTTTATCCTGTAAGGATAAGTAAGTGTAACTTAACACCAGCTTCCAAAGGGTTTAAGATTGGGGATTGTTATCAGTGATCACTAATCAGCGCATAGAAAGAACTTACTTTCTTTGTATTATATGGTCTCAACAATAGGCTGCGCACGACAACACAGGGTATGTTGGAAAATTTTGGCTACTGTATAATTTATACTGTAGTTTTCTGTTTGCAATATGATATATATTGCAAATATACTTGCTACTGTACAATCATATACTGTAGTTCCAGCCGGCATATGCCGGCAGGCTAGCACCAGGGTACAGTTCAGTCGATGTATAGTTGACTGTAGTATAGGCCGGCGGTTTGCCGGCTGCCGGAGGGCTGCCGGCCGCCGGCAGATCACTGGCTGCCGGCATTCCATGCCAGCTGGCAATAGGTATGTATACACAGCAGTCGGCAACCTCTCCGGCTGTTGGCAGCTTGCCGGCTATCGGCAGCTTGCCGGTTGCCGGCAACTAGCTAGAGCTGCCGGCAGGGTAGAACCCAGTGGTACCAGCTAATAGAGAGAGAGAGAAAGCATGGATTGAAGGAAGGTGTAAGAGCTTTGCCTCACAAACTTCTTCCAGAATGAGTGTTCAAATGGAAGGGGAGAATGTGTCATTCAGGCTTCCACCCATCCACAACTATTGCCAGTCTCTGCCAGCACAGTTTATGAATGGCAGTCCAAGAGAGGACTGAAGAACACTCTACAGATAAGGGATCTTCTGCTGGCAGCCGGTCCAACTCCCCCGGAGCATTATGTCGTAAGGGAGAGTTGAGTGACTGCAAAACCACGGACAGAAACCCGAGCCATCCCCACAACCTGCTGGCAATCGGCTCGATTGTAGGACAATGGCCAAGATTTTGTGATGACTAGGCCATCACTAAAGGACAGAATGGGGAGGAGTGAGGATCCTATAGGGTGTGGGAGGAGCTGGTAGGGTGCCAGTCCGACCTCACCTAACGAACTCTGTTCCAGTATTAAAGCCAGCCCAGGGGGCAGGAGAATTCGATTCTCAAGCCTAGGGTCGACCAATACAGTAAAGCGGCCGGCAGCACCTTCGCCGCCACCCCTAATCAGTAGAGGAACAGAGTTCTAGTGCCGGAGTCGCCTAGGCAGTAGAGGAATTCTATTCTTCAGCCTAGGGTCCGCCGGCTAAGGACTAGTCAGCTAGACCACAGGGAAAAGGTATCATATATAAAGCCTTCAAGTGTGGTCTAGGGAGGTCTAGCCTCCTATGCCGGTAGCCTAGTCCAGCAGGGGAATACTATTCACCCTGTCAGCCAGCCACCGGCTACAGACTAAATACTCTGAGGTTCTGACCAAAACCCAAAAACCTGCCTCTACGGTTACAGCGAAAGGACAGAAAACACTAGCCTAATCATGCTTGAATTACAACTCAAGGCACGATAAACTAGGGTTATAGCCTAGGCTAACTCAGAGGGAAGTAGAGATTGCCCTTAAATCTCCATAGGAGATAAGTGTCGTTTTATTAATAGATTAGAAGATATCTATCTCCGTCTGTATCAATAAAAACGACACATAAGGGTAATCGGGGAACATGCATGAAAGTATACTAAAGCCACTAGGCTAGTAGCCTAGTGGTAGTGAGAATCGATTACCTAAATCACCGAAACTCTCTCGTTTACTATCTTGGAAGAGGAAAATTTTATGCTATCAATTTATCTTACATGTATAAAATACGCCCAAGGCTTCATAAAATTATAACACAAGGAAAAGGCTAGGAAGCCTAGAGTAAACACGGTTCGGTTACCTAAATCGCCGAAGCTTATATCAATACTATCAGCATAATATAAAGAATTCCTAGCAATGAGGGCTAAATAGCTAAAGATAGTTAAGCTATTAAAACCGGGAAGGCCGTTCTGGTTAACTAAATGACTCATGCGTCATGAACGACAGCGCCCATGACGCCTGCGGCTTAGACAACAGCTCTTGCAATGTTAATTTAACTTTAATTCGTATTAAAATAAGGTAAGAGCTTACATTTATGCAATGTAAAGATCAATACTCAACTTTCCAGAGGAAGATGAGGCTGGAGAAAGCATGATTAATCCATAAAACTTCCAAAA
>NC_090730.1:88119242-88161742 GCF_036898095.1 Palaemon carinicauda | reverse complement strand
CAAAACCAACGTTTAATAATCCCGTCACTCATAAAAGTCGCAAATTCACTCGCCCTAATATGTTTTATGCCGATTATGTTGATTTTCATTCCTGAACCATATCGAATTAATTTTTCAACATTTCAGCTACCGACCACTACCTCACCCGTTAAATCTTCTTATTAGTATATATATATATATATATATATATATATATATATATATATATATATATATATATATATATATATATATATATATATATATATATATATATATATATAAATATATATATGTTTTTTCATTCATCACATATTTACCCCAGTCTCATAAAGTGCCAAAGAGATAACCTTCGGGTTATTGTCTCTCTCACAGTCCCGATAAAAGGAGTGCCTCTAAAATTCACTATAAAATCTACAAACAATAAATGAAAATTCCAACGTCAGTAAAGAGGGACTTCATTAGAAAAAGATTAACAGCATGGATATTTGGCAAACGTTGGAGTGATAAAGACATTGCTATTATTGTTTGCAAAACGAACGTAATCGAATAAAATATTCTGAGAGAACTCGGAAGAATACCAAAGAATAGATATGGCATTAGCCACACACGATGAGAAAACATTGACTTGCAAATATTTCTGCGGTAAGACTATCAATTCATAATAATAAATAATTCATCGGTCTTACATTCTGTTGCGTCCTGTCAACTGGCTAGGAATGATAAAATGGCGATATACTCAGATCTACTTCTGTTCTATTTCACTTCCACATGTATACCTCTTCGGAAGGGCCTGGTAATCACTTTTGAATAAACGATATGAAGGTTATTCGCATTTGTTTTCTCGATCACTTAAGCTAAATGAAATGAAGAATCATCATCAAAATTATATTTCATAAAAGATGAAACACCCGACGATAGCCAAGTTCCGAACTGTTAAGATTCCTTTTACATATTATCTTGGCTGGCTAATTACCTTCATCATACCGACGACTACGGTTTTGAACAAAAAATACTAAGTTAAAAAATAGGAGATATTTAGTATAGCTAAAGATTTGGGAATGGATTAACAAAAAGGATCCTAAAGGAGCTAAATGTCTCTGGATATGATAGCCCCCAAGACACTGCTATTTACTCTCCTAATAGCCAAAGTTTCAACTGCAGAAAGGACAAATACTATTTCCTTGTATCTGACAAGTTCATTTAAGTTTGGGTAATTTCGCGTAGCTTTACATTATGATTTCCTGTACCCTCGTGTCAGGACCATACTAACGATTCCTCGTAGATTCAATTATCATACAGTATCATCTAACTGTTGTCATTTCAACAGAAGGAATTTTATGAAGTACAACTATAAAAATAAAGCTGTGCATTTCCCACGAAGGTTTACCCAATGTACATAAAGCGACATTAATGGATGACTTATTAAGGAGAGAGAGAGAGAGAGAGAGAGAGAGAGAGAGAGAGAGAGAGAGAGAGAGAGAGAGAGAGAGAGAGAGAGAGAGAGAGAGATTGTTACAAAGGAAACATATTAATTTAATGAAATATTCTTCAGCCAACATTGAACTGATTTTGAAAAATACGTCTTGAATGTAATCCAAAGTCATTGTAAATAAGATCGTGCAGCCTAAAGATCGAACACAGGTTACCATCGGCAGAAGAGAAGAGAAAAAAGGAAGTGAAGAGATTATTATGAAAAAATGATAAATCTTGTTTTTCTCTAGTTTTTACATAAACATTAAAAAATAATCGAAAATAATGTAAAATCAAGCAAATCTAATAAGAAGTGAAATCTATACATGATGAGCCAGATTCTTCAGTTAATCTGCTGAAAAATTAAATTAAAAAAATAATTGTTTAGAAATTTCGAATAGTGCCATACTTTGGATGTTATAGATGCAATGACCTCGTCTTTAAGAGGTTTTAGCTGTCTTTCCAAAAATACAGCACGACTAGGGCTGACTAGCCGTTGGAAAGACATATGGAACTCTAAATTTACAATACTTCCATGGCTACACTTATTTTCTAAACTTTCTAATCTACACCTGAATGAAAATTATTTCTTAAATCTTCAAGACAAATGAATTTTCTAGATATTCAAATATGAATAAATAAAATATTTCCTTTCATCAATCTGAAAGTTACTTTAGCTTCTATGAAAAAGTATTTGGCTCTGAAGTAGAACTATAGTCAAGAACTAACGGATATACAGTATACAGGTGGGAAAAGTTATATGGTCACTAGATTTCCGGTTTAGTCTGGCAATCTTTTTCAGAAAAGTTAACCTCTTAACTTTATTTCTTAATGCCTTATCAGTTAAAAAAAATAAAAGACTCGTTCATTTAAATGTTTTGTTTTTCCTTAATGTGACAATGCATATTTGACTTCCAACTAAGTCCCTCAGGGTTCAATTACCCTTTTCTTTCAGTTTCACTCTCCTTAGGATGCTTTTGCCGTTCTCTTACACTACCTTTACTGCTCAGCAATCCTTATTTGTTATTCTTTTTTCGGCTCTAGGCACTATTCTTGAGAGAGAATACGAATAACGGGAATTCATAATTCAAAACGGATAGGATTATTCTTTAAGGATCTCTCTATTCACTCTACCAAACATTACGTTCGTTTACCAGTAACGGCCTGTATGCTGCCAACTATTATAGACCAAATTCGAATAAAGCAAAACTAATCTTATAAGACCGACTACTAAAGCTTATCTTATTTATCTTATAAGGCATAGAGACCGACATAGTCGTGCTGTGTAAGTGAAACACTCTCGTGAAAAAAAAAAGAAATAAAAATTGTTAATAGAACCACCCCTTAAATTATCAGAGTGAAACTGGGTAAGACAGAAAATTCGTTAGGAAATACATATGAGGACACTGAATTCCACTACTCTTATGCAAGTTAGTTCCATAGTACTTAACAACTAGGAGGAAAAGCATGACGAGACATATAAAGTTTTGGAGACATGGAATTAGTAATACATCTTGGAAGTTAAGCTTCAATTAATAAATGTGAACCACACTAAACAAGAAGTATAAGTAGAAAAGACTCGTAGTTGAAAATAGAAGCAAAGTCATGCATCACACTAAAAGCCTTTCAATCTATTCAATCATGACTTTTGCGTGAAGAACGATTGACTTATTGCTTAAAAGTCATTTGGCATTACAATTTCTTGGGTGAGAATCCTTAACAACTACGGGAATACTGCTTCGCACGAAAACCAATAAGTTAAACATAAATCTGAAGGAAATGTTTGGAGAAGCACATAAGACACTTAAAAGACGCAAAGCACATAAGACACTTAAAAGACGCACCTGGCTTCTTAAATTCGTATGAAGACAAGATCATAATGAAATCTTTCTAACATAAGCTTCTTTTTTTTCACCAAACATTTATGTTTTATTGGACTTATTAATTTCCAAATTAAATTTGAAGTTTTCGAACGGTTGTATGGAGACAGGAGAATTATATTGACTTGATATGACAACTGATTTAGAAAACAATATTCCTACTCAGGAGTAATTAGTCACATGGGCAACAACTGATTCAGATACAATTAGACGAGATTAATAACACCGCTTCCATCTTGGGACGTCTTTGAAAGACGGGACTCGAAGACAATTCTTCTAATCTACAAAATCCTAAATGTATCTTTCCTAGGTAGGTTTTTATTCTGCAACAATGACCTCTATCTCTTATCTGCAGACAACAATTTGCTCTTTGCTTTCTCTTGCAGTTTTGTAACACCCGCGTAACTACCATACCACATGTTTACTATACAGCAAATCTGGGATATTGAGGTCGACATTTATTTCTATCTAGCGAAAATTTAAAGTATGACCTGGAATAATGTGTATATAAAGATTCATGAAAATTTTCCCATTTGACGTCGGGTTTACCATTTCTGTCTTGCTTCGGCTATAATGATCATTCCAATTTATTTATATTTTCATTTAAGCTTAACATTTAATTGGGGAACTCATATGCTGAATTCGTTGGTCTTAGATTACTAGACACTTTTAAACACAAGCATGGTAAGCAAATCCTTCAAGTTTCTTTTCCAAGCAATAAAGTTTTGAGGGCAGCATCAAGAAAAGAAAAGTAAATACCTACGACGACGATGCATAATACAAATTTTCTACATTTATCCTTTCGAATGAGGACGCCAGTAAAAGAAATCATTTACGAGCAATAACTGCTAGTTCCCAGGCAATCCAGAGAACAATAACTTTTTTTCTGAAGCGAAATTCACAATAAAAGACAAAGGCGTATTTAAAAAATTAAAATGACTTTAGTTCTATAATACAGAAAATGAGTAAACTACTAACAAGATTTACACGTATAAATAAATACTGGGTTCCTGAAGTGCAAACTTTCTAGTTCTCAGCAAGAATAGTGGGGACAAAGTTACAAGCACCTTGAAGTTTTCTACAAAGCTTACGAATCATTACAGCCAACTAGCTACTAGATATTTCTTTGTTTAAGAGGCACAATGCATTTTTTAGGAGACAGTACCTTGCTTAGGATCGACCTCTGGATGTGGCAGGAGTGGCCTGATTAGTAATAATCTATAACGTTTACAACGTGAACTAAGAGGTCCATATACATACACATGTATATATATACATATATGTGTGTATATATATACATATATATATATATATATATATATATATATATTTTTATAGATAAATATATATATATATATATATATATATATATATATACATATATATATACAGTATATATGTTTATATATATATATATATATATATATATATATATATATATATAAATATGTATATATATATATATATATATATATATATATATATACGTGAGTGTGTACGAATATAATATATATATATTATGTATAAATAATATATAATATATATCTATATACATATATATATATATATATATATATATATATATATATATATATATATATATATATGTGCGTATATATATATATATATATATATATATATATATATATATATATATATATATATACAGTATATACATAAACATATACATAATTTTGCATCTTGTCCATAGGTGCCACGCTACAAACAATTTGGCAATGGGGTCACTCTTCCACCAATTAGAAATATTGCCCCTTCTCAAAAGAAAAGGGAAAGCAATTTGATAACTTTCCGTCATGTGACGAAGAAGTGTGTGACAAAACCATATGCAGTTACTCCAACTTTAAAGGAATAATTATATGGAGAGGAATCTAAAACAATTCCGGCACTTTCTATACAATTATGATACAAAAAAAAAAAAAAAAGAGAATTTATGTAAGGAGTGTTACAGTGTGAGAAATAATTGTGCCGTCGTATTATAGTAAATAAGATTAAGAATATGCATAACATTGCTTAATACATCGGAGAAGGTGTGTGGTAAGAATTGGCTGAAAAAAACAAGACAAGTTTTCCAAGGACTGACGAGGAATAACAGTGTAATTTTAGACAAGGAAGAGGATATATGGCTCTACTGTTTATAACACAGTTTGTGAGTTGTATGCTGTATACATTTACCTAATAAAACTTATAGTACAATTGTTAGGGAGGTATTGTGGAGGCGGTTGAAAAAGTAAGGTTTGGATGCTAGGTTGTGGAGTAAAATTAAAGGTTTTGAGTCGGAAGTAAAACATGTGTTAAAAGTATGCAGGCAGGAAAGTGACTGGTTTGGCGTAAATGTAGGTCTGAGATGAGCGAGTTATGTCTCCACGTCTGTTTAAGTTCTTTAAGGATGGCATGATGGGAGATGTCAGAGTTTAGGGACAAGAAAATAAATTCAGGATGGGACGTGGAATGATGGTTGTTTGCAGAAAATATTGCGTTAATTAAGGACAGTTAAGTAACACCAAACAGACAAGTGATGAAGTTTGAAAGAATCAATAAGTGAAGAAAAATTAAGAATAAATGTAAATGGGAATAAAGAAGTAAAGAGTAAATTAAAAAGAAGAAGGTAGAGTAATAAGTGTTGGTATGTAGGGTGGACGTTTTATATGTTTATCTTGTTGAAATGTAACAAATAGTGATGAGACATGAGAAGAGGTGAGTCACAGACAAGAGAAGCATGACAGGTAGCAGGGTGTGTGCTAATGATTAATGCGAGACTTGTGATGCCTATGTAAGCCAAGTGGGAAATGTATGAAAGGGCAGTTAAACCCACTCTCCTTTATGAAAATGAGGTATAAATGTGGGACACAACAGAGTAGCTTTTAAGAACTGTTTGAGAAATATAAGAGGCATAAAAAGAATTGAAGCGTAAGAAACGTGGAGATACTCAGGAGTGGCTAGAAGTTTAGTATAGAAGAAATGACAGTTCGAAGTATTTTGAGATGGTTTAATAATGTTGAAAGAAAGGATGATAATAAGATTGGAGAGTGCATAATTCTGAATTGCCAGAGGGTAAGAGGAGATAAAGGCCACTAAGGATGATAATCTTAATACTCTTAATAGTTATAATATTAATGATAATTTTGATAACTCTAATATTAATTACATGGCATTTTGGGAAATTTGTGGGAGATTGGGGTTGCCGCTTAGCGTGACAGGAAAGAATGATTGTGGGAACGATATTAGGAAGAATGAGATTGATATCCAGGAAACCAGGAATATGACCTAAGAGCTGAATGGTGCACTGTGTGCAAAGAGGCTCAACGCCATGCTGATGATCCTTCTGAGTAGGAATATCGCTCGACTCATGATGTGGAAGCGTTAGCCCAGTGAGGGAAGGAAATAATGAAAACCTACAAGAGAAGTTTAAGAACCATAATAACATTAAAATAAATCTTTCACATATAAACTATAAAACCTTAAAAATAACAAGATGATAAAAACTTCAAAATAACAAGAAGAGGAGAAACAAGATAGAATAGTGTTCCCGAGTGTACCCTCAAGCAAGAGAACTCTAACCCAAGACAGTGGAAGACCATGGTACAGAGGCTATGCTACTGCCCAAGAATAGAGTACAATGGTTTGATTTTGGAGTGTCCTTCTCCTAGAAGAGCTTCTTACCATAGCTAGAGTCTCTTCTACCCTTACTAAGTGGAAAGTAGCCACTGACCAATTACAGTGCAGTAGTTAACCCCTTGAATGAAGAAGAACTGTTTGCTAATCTCAGTGTGGTCAGGTGTGTGAGGACTGAGGAGAATATGTAAAGAATAAGCCAGACTATTCGGTGTATGTGTAGGCATTGGAAAATGGGGCGTAACTAAAGAGAAGGATCCACTGTAGTACTATCTGGCCAGTTAAAGGACCCAATGACTCTCTAGCGGTAGTATCACAATGGGTGGCTGGTGCCCTGGCCAACCTAGTACCTGGAATAACATGACCAATTCTCCAACAAACGTAAAGCGAACCTCTTTTTGCTAGCTTTCAGAAAATAACAGATAGCTTAAGAGCTAAGAAATTAGCAGTCTTTATAAAAAACAAAAGAAAAAATAATATTTGGGTTTAACCTCGTAAACATCAAGGTCCATCAAGAGTATTTCAATTTCTCGAAAAGCTAAACTAGTTAGTTTGGCCTCATAAGAACAGAAATGAGGATGATCTAGGTTCTAATTGCTCTGCTTGCTGTCAAACACATCAGTCAAAAGGATTGCCTTTTTCTTTGGATAGTGAGAGACAGAGCTGTCTGTTCTAAGTAAAGGAGGAATTGTTAAGTCCATACCAAAGAGTGCAGATTTAAGGGTAGCCTATCAAGTAGGGTTCTCTTGGTTGAGGGTACGTTCATCACACTATTCCATCTTATCTCTCTTAATTTTTTGAAAAATTTTTATAGTTTATATATAAAAGATTTATTTTAATGTTTTTACTGCTCTTAAAAATTTTATCCTTATTGTTCATTACTTCTCTCATGGTGTCTTTATTTCCTTGTTGGAGAACTTGGGCTTATAGCATCCTAATTTTCCAACTAGGGTTGTAGCTTAGCTAGTAATAATAATAAGAATATGGTACTCAAGTATTGATGTAACTGTCTATGCATAGCAAGATTAATGGTTTGAATTTCTTCAAAGAAACAGTGTTGAAAGTTCTGTATAATCGCTGTTTTGTCATTCTGTCTAATTACTAAGCCTAAGCTTTTATGTAACTTACTGTCAACGAAATAGAGTTGTGTATTAATCTTTTGATTGAAACCAATGTGTACTGCAAGTGCTTTATACACTCTCGTACACAGTAACGGTTTTCATTATCATATCACTTGATCTTCCCTGCACCGTTAATAAACCGACCTGTAAAAACTTGATAGTTCATGCCTAATGTTCTTGCTTGCAAATCATAGTATTTAAGCTCAATATCTGCTTAAGAAAGTTTAGTTGTATTCACCTCGCCTCTCAGTTTTCACCTAACTTGCGCCTACGCACATAGGTCAAGCTCCCTCCCGCCTTCCCCCTCACTGCTATGTCTTACTGTTTGATGAGGCCACCCTCCAACACTGACTCTACAATCAACGTCACACACCTGAATCTACCACCCTCTGCTAGTACAGAGCTTGGTTTCAGTGTACCGAGGTTCAATTTTGTAGTAAGGGGATGACTCGCTCAAGAACCAAAGCAGACATTGTTCTTACAGCAATCCCCGAGAATACTTTCCCGGAAATATTAGACTGGCTTTGTGACCAAGGGGACACCCCAATAGCATACGATGCCCTCAAAACATACCTCCTGGAGCAATACTGACCATCGCTTGCCACCCGTATAGCAAAACGTTTTCAGCACTTTCAACAACGGTTTGGGGGACCAAAAGGCATCGCTCGCCCTTAGGGAAATGAACAGTATTGCTCGCCTGCAACCTGCTGTAGACGGCTCTCCTCATGAAGTGAATCTACATCGTGCCCTTTGAGTATGGTGCCTACTCAAACCTGTATGCGCTGCCATCTGCAATGTCGATATTTTGTCGTTGAAGGACCTGATGACCTTTATGTACAGCCACTTAACGCCTTCAAGACTTCCATCCGCACCTCCACTCCTGATGAAGTGGACAACTATTCAACATTGACCGAAGCTGACGTGAATGCAGTAGGACACAGACACCCACCCCATGATTTGCCGGAGTGGCAACAAAGCCGCTCACCACCCACACACCAACCTTCGCTTATGCTCCAACCAACGATCTCTCCAGCCATTTACTGATGCCCATGGGCCACACTTATGCTACTACCACTCCAAATTTGAGGCTTTTGTGAAGAAATGTGCGAATGGTTGTCAGGGGCCAAAAAAATGTGTAAGTAGGCTATCGCATGCGGTGGTGGCTTCCCCTGTCACTTTTCCTTTTACATGGTAAAGATACGGGCGTGCGATTTTTGTTTAGACACAGGTGCTTGCTGTTCTCTTCTACCAAGGCCACTCTCCAGGACACGACATAGTCTGTCTAAGTCTGCCGACATCCCCCTGGTAGCTGCCAACGGATCTGCAATACCCATCCATGTTTATAAAACCATCCCCTTATCGTTTGGAAGCACCAAATATAATTGGAAGTTTCTTGTTGTTGACATTACATTGCCAATCCTCAGTGACGGTTTCCTATTACATTTCCACCTCCTAGTTGATGTCACTCACCACCGGTTAGTCAACACAGTTCGTACTCCTCCACACCTCTCCAACCAGGCCCTTTCGACCTAGTTCTCCCCATCAGTGAACCTATGGATGCCTACATCCACCTCCTCACGTCGTACCTGGAAGTTTTCCGTTCAGAACTTCGTCACACGACCACGGTTCCCTCCGAACATGGTATTTATCACCGTATAAAGATGACGGGACCCAAGTATTTGCCAGATTGAGGTATCCTGCACCGGATCGTATGGCAGCTGCTTAAAAAATGTTTGCCGAAATGGAAAAAATGGCCCCTTGCCAAAAGGCCTCAAGCCCATGGCTATCACACTTACACATCGTCCTGAAGAAAGGTGGCTCTCTCCATCTGTGTGGGGTGCCTGAACACGCAGACAGAACTGGAATACTACCCCCTCCCAAACATTGCCGATATGACCTTCTACACGAACAAAGTGAAGGTTTTCTCCTTGCTCGACCTCCTGAAGGGGTATTATCAGGTGCCCATTAACCAGAAGACATCCCCAATACCACCATCACCACCCCCTTCAGTACATACACCTTCAATTGTTCCTTTATAATGCTGAGGCCTCTTTTCAATGCCTCATGGATGGCATCTTAGGGGACCTCCCCGTTTATATATGTTACTTGGACAACATACTTGTTTTCTCTTCCTCCAAAGAGAAACGCCTCAGTCACTTATGCATCGTGCTCGAATGCCTACAACAGAACGGCCTTGTAGTCCGGTACGACAAGTGTACCTTAGGTGCCAACGAAGTATCGTTCTTAAGGCACCGCACCACTCCATGTGAAGTTGGCTGTCATTCAGAACTTCCCAACTCCCTTGACTTTTAAATCACTGCAAGAATGTTTAGGCATGCTCCCCGTTTTCTGCCAACCATCGCCGCCACTCTTGCCTCCCTCTATGCTTCCCTCAAGGTAAATGCAAAAGCAGCCTTCTGCAAGACAAAGAATGCCCTATCAACTACTGTTGCTTTCACTTTTCCTGAGCCACATGCACCTCTCCCTATCTTTAACGATGCCAGCGATGTCGCTATTGGTGCAGTACTCATCCTGCCCATTGGCCTTCTTCAGTAAAAAACTGTCAAAGAAGGAATCTGGCTACTCTACTTTTGACCGTTATTCACTCGGATCACATACCTCTGGTGCATGCTTTCACTCGATAGTCTGATCTCTGGTCCACCCATCAAGGCCAACATCTCTCTGCTGTATATAACTGAATAGATTTGCACTCTTCAACGTGCCCCTCAGAAAATGAATCCCATTGCCAATGCCCTGTCAAGAAACACATTGGCCACCATTCAACTGGGATTAGATTACAACGCCTTGGCTGAAGCCTAATGAAAGGATCCAGAGTACTAAGCATGTGGGACATCCTGCACATCCCTGCATTGGGGAGACAACTCCTCGACGACTCCAATGCCACCTTCCTCTGTGAAGTCAGTACTGGTAGGCCTAGACTGCGGATACCTGTCCCAATGTACCGACAGGTGTTTGACTCCATTCATGGCCTTTGACCACCCTTGCGCCAATCTACTACACAACTATTGAAGACAAAGTTCATTTGGCACGACATTACTAAGGATGCTAAGGATTGGGTATGCACCTGTACTTCATGCCAAACTTCATAAGTACATCAACACACGGATTCAGGAGTGGGCACCTTTCCTTAACCTCACCGTCGGTTTGCCCATATCCACGTTGATGTAGTTGAGCGCTTACTCACATCACAAGGACCGTTACCTGTTTACTGTCATCAAACACTCCATTCGTTGGTCTGAAGCCATTCCCATGAAAACTGCAATGTCTGCCCCATGTATATTTGCCTTACTCTCTGGATGGATTGCAAGATTTGGTATTCCTGAACATATTACTTCTGACAGGAGTATCACTTTCACCTCTCAATTGTGGACATCATTAGCAAACCTCCTGGGAATTACCCTACATCAGACAACCGCTTACAATCCTGCTGCCAACGGAATGGTTTAACAATTTCATCGCACCCTCAAAGCAGCTTTGATGACTGGCTGCAAGGACTCCAACTGGTTTACCCAGCTGCTCTTGGTCCTCCTGGGTCTAAGAACCACTCCTAAAGATGCAATAGATATCTTGACAGCTTAAATGGTGTATGGCGATCTGTTGGTTGTCCCTGCCAAATTTTTTACTTTTGCAACCTCCTCTGACAATCTCCAGTGCCTACATCATATTATGGGAAAATTTACTCCATGCCCCCTGACTTACAAGTCCCAACAAAGCAACACATACTGTCAGATCTACCCTTAGTAATGCATGTTTTTCTACGCAACGACACTAGCTAGCAACTGCTAACACACCCTTATTACACGGGCCCTTTCCTCGTGATCCGTCATATGGCAAAAGCATTACTGTATTAATTAACATGCGTTGCAAAGAAGACTGTATCTCCACTGATCACCTAAAACCTGCATATATCTTGCCAGATGATCCGCCTACAGTACACCTCTCAATAGCAGGGCACCCTATTTCACATATATGTCACTTTTAGGGGGAGCCATGTGCCGCATGTGTTTCATACACGATCGTACATTGTGACGATTTTGATTGTTATCTTATCACTAGCTCTTCCCTGCACTGCTTATAAACCAATTTGTATAAACTTGATAGTTCATGCCTAATTTTGCTAAATTTTTTTGTGAAATTCTTTCTCGTAAGTCATAACATTCAAGCTCAATGTCTGTTTAATAAAATTTAGTTACATTCACCTTGCCTCTCACTTATCACCTAAATGGCACTTCCACACAAATGTTATAATTTTGGCCCATATTCTGCCTGTAGTGGGACATCAGTATCTTTTATATTTCTTCAATCGTAGATAGTAGGTTGGCCAAGGTACCAGCCACCCATTGAGATATTACTGATAGATTATTATTTGACTGGCCAGACAGTGCAACATTGGAACCCTCTCTGGGTACAGCTCCTTTTCCCTTTACCTATATATGCACTGAATAGTCCTGCTTATTCCTTAGACATTCTCCTCTTTCCTCATACTCCTGACGGCACTGAGATAAATGTAAAAATGTTTCTTCACTCGAGATGTACAGAAATATCAATTCAACTTTTAACTTAGATACTTATGGAATGCTGTTTGATATTTCCCTTTTCTTTTCGCTGGTAAAGTTTTCGATGTTAAACAATTTAAATTATATTCAGCTTGTGAAGTTCTCTTTTCTAGGTTTTTTTATTCAGTAAAGTTAGCTTGAGTAAATTTAAAAGTATCTTGCTGTATTTCATTAATTACAAAATTGTGCCTAAATTGTTTGAGACTGCTATTCACTCCCTTTCCGAGATAAATACTGTACTGAGTTTACTTCGGAAATTAGCCCAGACGGGACACCAGATTTCTTTTGCCCTCCACTGTGAACATTTACCTTAGTTTGCTTCTAGTTTTTACATGATGGTACTAATTGTTCCATTCTGAGGTTGGATAAACTGTAGTTTATTGTTAGAGAGAGCTTCTAATTTGGGAGTTTCTTATGTTAGTTAAAAAACTAATGAGATAATAGGGAGGGCTCCAACATATCATTCAGTAAATTTAGAGAACTTTAAAGACATTATGAACACTTATAGTCCTCCGGAAATTGGCAATGACCAAATTGAAGATGTTTCAAAATTACTAACAGACTACTCTAGCTTGATGAATAATGTTGCAAGATCCACGAATATTACATCTCGAAATAATCAGTATGAATGGGACCAAAAGCACCCACGGTGGAAACGCTTATTAAGCCACGATAACTCGAAGGTGAGTTGGCATGCCGTAGATTGGAAGGGGAATGTTTCAGATCAAAGTGATGGAGGCTCTGAGGATGCTCAGTTTAAAGCTTATTTTGAGGAATTATTGAACCCTAATGTTATCAAGGGTGAGGAAAACTTTGACGCTAGTGGTGCACCCTATATCTACATTTTGGATGATAACTTTACAACTAGAGAATTAAAAAGTGTAGGGGTGAATTTGAAGAGAAATAGGAGTTTTATTGCGATATGTCCAATGTTATTTGCTGCTGTACCTATTTCATGGAAACTGCTCCTTCTTACAATCTTTAACTACATATTCTTGCTTATAAGTTATCCTTTGTATTGGTGTAGTAATAAACTGATAACCTTGTTCCAAAAAGGAAACATGTTTGATTGTAGCAATTATCGAGGAATTAGTATTATGAATACACTTGCCAAAATATATGATATGCTGCTAATGAATAGATTATCACTATAGTGTTCCATTGAGAAGCATCAGGCAGGGGCGCAAAATTGAAGGGGATGTGTTGAGCAAATGCTGACTTTGCGTTTATTAATTGATATTGTAAGTGTTGTTTGTGGACTACAGTAAGTCATATGACAAAGTACCTCAAAGAAAGATGTTAGAGCATTTGAAGTCGATAGGGTGCGGTAAACTCATGCTTTTGGCAATCCAGGGTATGTACAAATGAACAAAAAACACTATAAAGACTGCTACTATGGAGTCGTCAGTTGGAGTGTGACAAGGGGCGCCAACGAGTTGTTTGTTATTTGAAATTTGTATAGATAAAATGATAAAGATGATCAAAGAAAGAATAGGAACTGATGGTTTTTTGGGAGGATTACATGCCTTACTTTTGATGGATGACATGGTTATAGTCGCAACATCTCGCCAAATGTATATGGAAAAGTTTGAAATATTATTGGACTATTGCAGAGAGTATGGCATGGGAGTAAATTCATCCATGACTAAATATTTTGTTATTAATGGCGATAAGAATGATAAAGAGTCATTCCTGTGTGGTAACTTAGAAATTGATTATTGCTCTCAGTATTTGTATCTAGGGGCTTGGTTTAGATGATGCAAATATGAAATCTGTACTTCATGCACATGATAAGTCATCATCTTTGTTAGTAGCAGGTTGGCCAGGGCACAATCCACCCATTGAGATACTACAGCTAGAGAGTTATGGGATCCTTTGACTGGCCAGACAGTAATACATTGAATGCCTATCTCTGGTTACGGCTCATTTCTCTTTGCCTACATATACACCGAATAATCTGGCCTATTCATTACACATTCTCGTCTTCCCTTATACACCTGACCACACTGAAATTACCAAACACTTTTTCTTCGCTCAGAGGGCTTATTACTGTACTGTAATTGTTCAGTGCTACTTTCCTCTCGGTAAGGGTAGAAGAGACTCTTTAGCTATGGCATGCAGCTCTTCTAGGAGAAGGACACTCCAAAATCAAACCAGTGTTCTCTAGTCTTGGCTATTGCCATAGCCTCAGTACCATGGTCTTCCACTGTCTTGGGTTAGAGTTCTCTTGCTTGAGGGTACACTCGGGCACACTATTCTATCTTATTTATTTTCTTCCTCTTGTTTTTTTTTTTGAATGGTGTGTTGGGCAGGCTTAACAGAAAGGCCATGGATGCCTGGTGGTTCATCAAGAAGCTGTCTTTTCCTTACTTAATTCTTTTTCTTTTCAAAACCAACCTTACTGCCTTCCCTTCAGTTGAAGTGGCTATCCTTGAGGGTATTTAGCCTTGCATGCTGTATCTGCTCCTCCATGTTGACCAATTTTTTCGACTTTTTTCTACAGTCTATGGGTTTGATCAATCCCTTCATTTATATTTTTGTACGTATTGTTTTTGTTATCATGTTTATTAACTTGGTTTTTAAGTATGATGTATCTTTCTTATCACCATTAATTCTTATGCTCTCTGGAGACATTGAGCAAAATCCGGGACCAGTACATCTTAGATTTCGTCAATGCCATGTACTGTATTACAATATTCGTGGTCTTCATACAAATATTCAAGACCTTACAGTTGCATCCAGACAGTATGATATTCTTTTGTGCTCAGAAACTTTGATTTCTAATAAGAGGCACTCATCTGAGCTCCTTATAACTGGTTTTAAGAAGCCAATAATGTTGAAACGCGATGGCATCCCTATGGCCAGGGGAATGGTGGTGTATATTATGGTTCTCCTAAGTCCTGGTATGAATGTGGATGTCATGAGATTTAGCTGATAAAAGTTTGTCTCAGGCATAACAACTTTTATTTGTGTTCGATCTACCGGAATCCAGACATGGATGATGCTATCCTCGATTGTCTTCTTACCATTATGGCTAAGATACAAGAAGATGACAAAAAAGGCTTCTTCTGTTTTTATTGGTGATTTCAATGCTCACCATAGAGAGTGGTTAAATTCTGTTTTTCCTACTGATCACCAAGGCTTAAGAGCTTTAGACTTTGCTTCTGAATCCAGCTGTGAGCAAATCATAAGTGAAGCTACTTACAGGTCTGGTAACTTCTTGGACCTCATATACACCGACTCCCCTGGCGTTATAAGAAATAAGGTTGGTTCTCCAGTTGGCATATCTGATCATGCTTTGATTTCATTAGGAGTGAAGACTGAGCAGCCTGTCCCTGATGTATAATACTCGTGTAAGATTTATACGAAATCTCAAGCAGACTGGAATGGGATTTTGCATGATCTTTTCGGCTTGAATTGGTCCCAATTGTATAGTAGTGTTGATCCTGTTGTCCCTTTGAATGAGAATCTAGTCAACATAATTAATAGGCGTATCCCTTCTCGTGTGCTAAGGTACCAAGTAAAGGACAATCCATGGTTCATTGAGGATGGTAGACGTGCCTATTTGGAGAAACAGAAGGTCTATCATCTTTGGAAGGGTAACAGGTCATATTTGACCTGCAATAACTATACTAAGCTTAGAGCTTATGCTCAGAGAGTTTATGCTTCATCTATAAAGGAATACAATTTAGCCATAAAAGAGATGGCTCAGTCACTCATTGTCCAAAGGAAAAGGCAACCCTATTGGCAGATGTACTTGACAGTAAGCAGAGTAATGAGAAAGTCGAACTTCCTCATTCTTATTTCCTGAGGCTAAACCAACTAGTTTAGCTTTTCGATCTCGTGAAATTAAAGCTATTTTGATGGACCTTGATGCGTATGGAGGTGTAGACCCAAATGGTATTTTTCCTTTGTTTTTTTATAAAGACTGCAAATTTCTTAGCTCCAAAGTTATCTGTTATTTTGCCCAAGTTAGCAAGAAGAGGAAATTTTAGCACTTGTTGGAGAATTGGTAATGTTATTCCATTATGTAAATGTGCTTGTGGTAGCTCAAGTCCAACTGATTACCTCCCTTTACCTATATTATCTAAAATATTTGAACGTCTTTTGGAATAACGTCTTAATAAGTTTGCTGAAGGTAATCATCTGTTCCCTAGTTTGCCATTTGATTTTCGTAAAGGCCTTGGAGCATGTGATGCCTTCTTACAATCCCCAATGCTGTACAGAAATCCCTTGATAGTAAGTATAGATAGGTGATATCAGGTGTTCCTCGTGGTAGTGTTGTTGGCCCATTACTTTTCATGCTATATACACATGACATGTGATTTGGCCTAAAAAACAAGCTTGATGCATATGCAGATGATGCTACTCTCTTTGCATCAATTCCATCTCCTGAATGTAGATCTGGGGTTGGTGAATCCCTTAAAAGAGATCTAGCTAAAATTGGTGCATGGTGCAAATCATGGGGTATGAAGTTGAATCCTAACAAAACTCAAAGTATGATTGTAAGTAGGTCAAGGACAGTGGCTCCTCAAGATCTGGATCTCAGAATTGATAACGTTTCTTTAATTTTGTATGACTCTTTTAGAATATTAGGTATGATTCTCGACGGCAAATTTACTTTTGAGAAACACATTAGGTCTGTGTCTTCTTCAATTGCACAAAAATTTGGCTTATTGAGAAAGTGTTTAAAGATTTTTGGTGATCAATCTATTCAGAAGTTTTAATTGTTTCATTCTACCTTGTTTCGAGTATTGTTCTCTTGTCTGGTCTTGAGCTGCTGATTCTCAATTCAATTTGTTGGACAGGAACTTACGGTCTATTTTATTTTTAATTTCTGATATAGATATTAATCTTTGGCACCGTCGTTCAATTAGTTCATGATGCATGTTGCATAAGATTTTTTATAATTCTGACCATCCTTTGCATTCAGATTTTCCCGGACAGTACCATCCTGATTGTAATACTATGCATGCAGCTAATTCTAATAGTCAGGCCTTCTACATCTTGAGAGTCAATACTACACAGTACTCTAGAAGTCTTATTCCAGCTGTGAGCAAGTTGTGGAATGATCTTCCTAATCGTGTAGTTGAATCAGTAGAATTTCAAAAGTTCAAACTTGCAGCAAAAGTTTTTATGTTGAACAAGCTGACATAAGTCCTTTTATAGTTTATATATGAAATATCTGTTTTAATGTTGTTAATTTTTTAAAAATATTTCAATTCAATTTTTCATTACTTCTTATATAGTTTATTTATTTCCTTATTTCCTTTCTTCACTAGGCTCTTTTTCCCTGTTGGAGCCCTGGGGCTTATAGCATCTTGCTTTTTTTTACTAGGGTTGTAGCTTAGCTAATAATAATAATAATAATAATAATAATAATAATAATAATAATAATAATAATAATAATAATAATAACATTAAGTTTTGCATATTTTGTGCTGTAAACACAACTATGCCATTTTGCTATAAGATGAAAGTATTTCAAGCAGCTGTGATGTCATCCGTGTTATACAGTCCTGCAAGTTAGTTGACACCGAATGTTGGAGGCATAGAAAAGACTTAAGCAAACTAGTAAGAATATTACTTGGTGTTAGAAACAATATATCAGTATCTCTATGCTTAGTTAAGGCAGGTGTAAACACTGTACAATATGAATTTGTGAAAAGAAGGACAAATTTCTTAACATCTAAATTAGATAATGTAGATTTGGTGGAATCATTTTATTTTGCATTTGATATGTGTAGGAGTAACAGTACACCAGGTTACAGATTTTTAGTGAGATGTGTAAGGAAAGCGAATAACGGACAGTCATTAGAAAATATTCGGTCATTAATAGGAGACAAACCTTTGAATGCAACGGAGTATGTTACATATAGGTCAAAACTTAACTGGGGAATATTACACCACATAGTGTATAAAGGAGAAATGTATATTCCTGATTACAAGAGGCAAGCTTTAACAAGGATAAGACTGGTGTCATATAGTTTGAAACAAATTTCCCTCGTATGGCTTCACTACTTTACTCTACAAACTCACTCACTATGTCTTTACTAGCCTACAACATCCAAAATTAACGGTCTACAGTAGGTATAAGATAAGCACCACAGGTTCATATGCCTCCCAAAAAGCACAGAATATTATTGCTTCATTCTCAATAACTCGGAAGAAACTAAGTCCAAAGAACAAAATGAAAATAGCGAAACACAATTAGTATTTGTCTACAAATTTAGTTACTATACTATCTTACCAGACGAACTTATATACTGTAGTTCTTTATTCTATTAGATCGTTTTGATAATTAGCTGTACAGCCTTTATATCAAAAGAATCTTCTCCATTTTCTTTCCATGCGCATATAATACCATTCTTCACTTATTTTTTTTTCTTCCTCCTCCCCCCACCCCTTCTTCTGGAACTCATTTTCAATCTATTTTGATATCATTGAAAAACTGGCTATCATATCCAAATAGGACAAATGAAACCTGGTTTATTTCAATGCTTCTAAGGAATAGTTTCTACTTTACACCATTCACTATTTTAGCCAGAAAAAAAAAAATGTATTCTTAATCTAGGTACCCTATTTACTTCTTTGTGTAAGTCCTTCCAATATATATGAGGCTTCTTGGTTTTAAAATGAAGTACTGTAACTTTCTAATAGTGGAAGGGTTCGGCAAGTACCTTCCTTCTTGGTTATACGAAAGGATTTCAACTCAATCCGTTCCAGATCTTATTTGCAACTTGATACACTCCGAATCTTAAAGTCACTATTTGCCGCTTAATAAATATATTTTTTATATTTTCAGTGCAAAGTGAAAGAAAAATGTGAAAACGTGATATTTAACAAGCAAAGACTTTAATTTTGCAGAGTGAAAGAAAACTAATGGGAAAGGGTTAAAATCATTAACAATTTTGATTTGCATAAAGAAAATAAAAATTAGGGTTAGGGCTCTTGTAAGTTATTTCAACTAATATATCTATCTAGCGGACAAAATAATTTCATTCATCTAAATCAAGAAGACTTTGAAGGAACATACAAAATGACGTGAATAATTACGAAAAAAAAACCCTTGGCTGCGAGCTGACTTTCTTTAGATAGAAAAAAGGAGAATAAGTGTTGGACTTTACTAAACAGACTTAATGTGGGGCAAGGCAGTCGCCCATTTTTCTTTTTACTATATTACGGTATGATTCAAGTACAAACTAATAAAGTACAAGCACATGACAACTGAGACGAGATTTGACTATGAAATGTAAACATCCAGCGACCAAAAGAGGCTGATCTTTTAACTCAATTTCATTTTATAAATGAACATAGACATTGAACAGTTTGGAGAATACGTAGCATAGATGTCTATAAGAAAAATAAGTAAAAGCTAAAACTCTCTTATGACGTGAATCTCCACCCCTCCCCCACCCCCCACCCCCCACCGACACTTACATACTAAAATAATTAAACAGATTATGTAAATTCAAACTGGAAATTGTTGCACGGGAGCAATTCAGACGAATAATCAAAATAATAATAAATAATGTTTCAACTCCCCTTATTCACTTTGAAACTGTCATATCATCAGTGCTACTACCTGTAAACAATTTACACTGAATTTATATGTAAATTATTTCTTTTACAGTGAATTTGAATCTAAAATATTTGGTATTATTATTATTATTATTATTATTATTATTATTATTATTATTATTATTATCATTATTATTATTATTATTATTATTATTATTATTATTATTATTATTATTAGATAAGCTAAAACTCTAGTTAGAAAAGCAGGACAAGGGCTCCAACAGGAAAAAATACCCCAGTGAGGAAAGGAAATAAATCGACTATATGAGAATTAACGAACTGTGAATATAAAATATCGAATATCTCATTACTCTGCTTACTGTCAACCACATCAACTAAAAGGGTTGCCACTTCCTTTCGACTCTGAGTGACAGAGCCCTAAGGTTTAACTAAAGGAAGAACTCTCCAGTCCACACGAAAGACCGCAGGTTTAAGGGTAGCCCGCCACTTACGTATGTTCCTAGGTTGTACCAGAAAGGGTTTCTTTCATGAAAAAAAAAAAAAATTGTATTCCTTTTCAGTTGAAGCACAGACTCTGAACAACAGCTCTTAGCCAAGTATACAGGCTTAACACTTTCACACACACACACACACACACACACACACACATATATATATATATATATATATATAAATATATATATATATATATATATATATATATATATATATATATATTTATATATACCAGTAAGGTAATAAAAAAGTAAAGGTATTAGGGGCTTTAGTATATTTTTAATACAATCTCAAAGTTACTTTTGAAACATTTAATATCACAAATAACCCAGAGACCTTGAAGCATACACATACCACACATACACACACACACACACACACATATATATATATATATATATATATATATATATATATGTATATATATACATATATATATATATATATTTATATATATATATATATATATATATATATGTATATACTGTATATATATATATATATATATATATATATATATATATATATATACATATATATATATATATATATATATATATATATATATACTGTATATATATACATATATATATATATATATATATATATATATATATATATATATATATATACATATATATGTGTGTGTGTCTGTGTTTGTGTTTCTAATCGTACGCCTATGTGTTTACTGTGCATATGTTACTATCAAAGCCATACAAATGTGACGGCTACAGATAATAAATTGCTGTGGTACTATCGCATTCTGCTTAGGGACAGTACCAGTGCTGCTCCCGTTGTAGCTGTTGAACTTGTTCCCGTAGTTATTTCTGAACTAGTTTCTACACTACCTATTATATCAATTGTATATGAGTGTACATCAGAGGGAGAGAGAGAGAGAGAGAGAGAGAGAGAGAGAGAGAGAGAGAGAGAGAGAGAGAGAGAGAGAGAGAGGGTGTGTTCCAAGTAATGGAATCAACAAATAAGACAGGAATGGAGTGGAGATTATTAAGTACCCGCACGACAGCCGGGTAAGCTGAAGAGTTACTAAGCATCAACGCCGCATCAAAAGCAATAGATGCAGACACCAACGGCTAGATCAAGGGCCAGGATGTCTCAAGTGAGTAACCCAGGGAAATTTTCAGGTATTAACTTTACAACACTGTCAGTGACAGAAGGATATCTTGAGCCAAAATACGACCCTTTTATTACGAGGAATTATGAATACATTAAAATTTCTCGGATGAAAAGATTAAAAGGGTTTTTTTTTTAGTTGTAAGATAACAATTAAAGTGAAGTTCCTTCTGTAACAATAAATCAAGAAGAAATTCAGTGCAAAACACAATTTCGTACAAAAAATGCCAAAAGGTCATGGTCTTATACGGCAGGACTCATCTTCACCTTTAATGAATTCTCCCGCTTTCTGAACAACATTCATTTTTTTATTGGTCTCTCTATCTCCTTCCTTCTTCTTGCACTCCTGAACTCTACAAACTTTCCTATCCTCTCGAAATGAAAAAAATTAACTAAAGCTGTGATGTCAATAACACACAATAAAGAATACAGATTTTTGATATAACATCTTAACACTAACTCGTCTCATAGGCTGCTAAAACCACTTTCTCAGTATCCTGAATATTCCTTTTAATTTCGAGTATAAAAATACAATGGTTGTCTATATCAGCACACTTTTAGTGTTGCATCTACTTATTCGTAGTCACACAGACTTTGTCACTTTTTGCAAGACTTAAATATCACCGACCTTTTACTCAATAACACAAATGAAAAAGATCCTATAATTACTCCCCTTACACTAACTATATATAACACACTTAGTTTACCTTAACTGCAAATGATTTCTATAACCTCTTTTAACACCCATGTCATATTGACCATTCATTGATTCACTGCATAATTTTGACTGTTTTTTCTATTCTGAGGGTTGCTTTTCTGATCCTATACTGCAAGTGATCCCTACTCTCTATAGGACCTTCCGTAATTCATTTTACGTATACATTCCAAGACATTTAACATTTCACACCGCATAATGCTCGTTTATTGCCAAATCTACATTATCAAGCACTCAGAAAAAAAGTAAATTTACAATTCCTTCTTGAGAGCCTTTATTTGTTTAGTCTTTCGGATGTCTATTAGGAGCTTATTGTATAGTCTTAAGGCCACATATTTCAAAGGTCCAGAATGTATTGCTGAAATACAGTATATCTTGGTTCCAATAATTTGAAGCCATCCATAACTATTCTCCTGTCAACCAGCGTTAATCAATTAGTATAGGAGTGATCCTTTCTCGGGGTGGGACATCATTTAATAGTCCTGGTCCTCTGTTTATTGTGTTTTGCAATTTCTCAGGCTATACTTTTGGTAGATTGTGGTAGATGGCGTTATAGTAGTTTATCAGAAGTTTCTTTACAGAATGTTCATCCAGGCACTTCTTTATAAAAGCAATGTTTCTGAGATGATAATCAGCAGTTTTACTACATTATTTATTTGAGCACTGAAAGACAAGTTATAGTCAAGAGATACTCCCAAATCACGAATTTTACTAGATATCGGGGCAGAGTTGATATTTATGTTTATTTGAATACCATTCAACCACTATACAGTAAACTTCAGTATTATTTTAATTCAATTTTAGTTATTTAATTCTCATCCACTGGTAAGAATTTGGTTTAGGGTTTCAGCAGTATCGTCTATATCATTTATTACTAAACACTTTCAACTATACAAAAAAAAAAAAAAAAAAATAGAATAAAATAACCCCCATAAAAAAATGACAGCCATAAAGTACACTTGTCATCCCATCTTTAACAGTTCTGTCTTTCATATTTTCCGAATATTTTTAATTCATAAAATTACCTTTGTATTTTCAATTTACATTCATAACTTTTCCTTCGGCTAAAAATGATCCCTATTGCTTTATTCCTATTCGCACTCTTCAATCAATCTTCGAAAATAATGTTTTGTCTCAATAATCTTCGCATTCTCTTACCCTGTGCAATGGAACAATATCTCTCAACTACTTTTCCCCTCAGAATCTTCTGTCAGTCATTTGAATCTTGTATTTACACTTGTGACTTGTGTAAATAAGAAAATGTTTCGGGTCGGTTAAGGCAGAAATCAAAACCAATATTTATATATATTCTTTAAATCTAGAGAAACCTTTCCTTGATAATAATTTCTGCAGTCGTTTCTGAGACGAAGCACTGCTATGACATCCATTGTCTTTTTCGTTTTTGTTTTTGTTCTTACCACTGATTCCTCACAGAAATATGTCGTTGAAAACACTGCTAATAATCTAAATGCCCTATATGAATTTTAACATGTGATATCTGAAACTGAGGCAATGAGTGAATTTCATGATTTAGCTCTCTAGAAGGACACTAACGGCTATTTGATCAAGTTTCAATTTTCACGAGAATTAAGAGCGTATGAGTCGACATCATCAATGAGGGATTATTAATTCATAGTTTACCTTTACAAAGATAATCTTTTTCAGGATAATCCATCAAATTTCTGAGCCAACTCTCTTGAATGTTGTCTTACTATACCAAATACGACTTTGAAATTGAAGAAAGCAGCTATAAAAAAATCCTTGAGAGGTAGAAATATATGCCTATTGCACTCGGGAGTGTGTTGATTTCCATCATTTTATTTAATTATTGAGAGTAAATCAGATGAAACACCATCAGCTAAGTTACACATTTTAAAAGAAGCTTAATAGGTAGGAAAGAATTTCGACCACAGCTCATCTAATAAGGACTCAACTAAGAACCATTTAAATTTTTTTTCCCAGGTTCATACAGGCTTGAAGTAATGATCATTGCTTTTGAAAATCATATGGCATGAGATAAATATAAAAGTCTATAGATTGTGTTTAATGTAAATAAAAACTGAAAATATAGTCTCATAAACATCTTATTTAGTTTAACACTGAAATTAAGTGAGAGATATTTAAATAATAACTTGATTATAAAATCTTATTTTTGAAAATAATTAATCTTAACTGAATGCTTCTTTTAAATCTTCTGGTTTACATAAATTTTCGAAAAAAAAAAAATCAATGTATGATTGTCTATAGGAGGAAGTTTAAATAGAATTTCAGAATAGATAATTTTGGATAAGTTTTTTACACATCAAATTTTGTGCATGAAGACTGAAAAATAAGTGGATGTCAGCGCAGATTTTTTTTTTTCACTACCATTACAACTGTGAATAAACTTTATTCTTTTTCTGGATGAATTATAACACTATTTTCGTACCGAAGCACTGTATTTTTCCTTTTGAAGGAAATTCGATTTAAGTTTTGTATACGTCGACCAGCTTAAAATTTGTGCTGTTAAAAGAAGTCAATACATTATTATTATTATTATTATTATTATTATTATTATTATTATTATTATTATTATTATTATTATTAAAAGGGAGGAAATTCACCAGCTCAACGAATCAAGCTCAACTTTTACAGAGCTGGCACGATTAAATTCGGGAGGAAAGATATTATTCATATTAATATTTATTTAAACACTAGTCAATTATTTTCTTTAGTAAATATTATATATAAAAATTGAATTACAAGATAGAAATCTGTGAAAAATAGAAATTCAAATCTTATCTATAAAACCAATGTTTCTTAAAAACGTTAATATCTTAAAAACAGAGAACACTCAGTCCGATAAAGTGTCAACAAAAATTCTTGGCAAAAAATTAATATATCTTTCGCTTAAAAGTATTACAACCCCCAAAAATATGATGTAAGGTTAAAAATAGTGTCACACCCACTGCTCCTTGGAACTGCTTCATGAGGTGTGCACATTACAATCCATGCGTTAGTTCTGCATGACTAAACGTAACCTTGTTAAAAATACTTCCGTTCTCCTTTTTTTTTTTTTTTTGACTATTGCGTAGAAAAACAATTGGTATGATTTGTTTGAATTTATTATTGTCAGATTCATTATTCCTGTTATAAAATGGTTTATGATGGCTCTATTACCTTGAGTGGGTAGTTTAAGGATTTGTTTTAGCATTAGCCCCCGCCTTTTCTTTATCAACAACCCCAACACGGTCAGGAATTCATCACATTTCCATATTCACTCCTTTGGGATAGAATTTGTTAGGGAGATCTTTCATTTGTAATACTTGTTGGTTCTTACAATAACAACGTTTTAAGGCTCTTGAATAGACATAAATGACAAACTTATGGTTCACCTTATCTTCAATTATTTTAATGATAGTTGCTAATATAATTTTTGATGGTTAATACGTAAATACTGATGCTTAATTTAGTAATGAGTGCTGACTAATTTTGTCTAAGGATACTGCTTCATATCCAGCCCCCACTGAAGATTTAGAGACATAAACATATATAGCATAATGAGGTCCTTTCCTTTGAATATGTTTCAAGAAATGTTGTTTATGATGACTCGGAGTATAGCTATTTTTCTTTGACAAATAACAAAAAGATTAAAGAATATTTCTGCTTTCTTCGTGGAGGGAAGAGAGATGATTGAATAAGTTTTACTTCGATTTTTGTAGATTGTAATAGCCTATTTTCTCTTCTTGGAATTCGTGGATCAAGATTTCTTATAGATATATCGCTATGGTCGAAGAGCTTCTATGTTGGAGAATTGGTGGATAGGATCTCTAATGCCCTTCGCATTGATGGCACAATCTCGATGTAGGGACGAGGGTGGTTACCCGCACTGAAATGTCTGGGAAAGTTCTAAAGGTTCCATTACAAAGTCTCAAACCTCGAATGTGCATTGGATCCAAACACTTTAAAGTAGTTTATAGATCATCAGTAAAGTTGATGTCTTTGGATCCCATATTGTATTAGACGACTTTTTCATTCGGGTTAGAGCATCATTACATTTAGATTTGATGTAAGATACATGTGCTTTCTAGTTGAGGCGAGTATCAATATCAATGCCAATAATGTTACCGTAACTTGAAATTGGATTTGAGTGTCACCCAATGTGATATTTATGTCTGGATTTGCTTCCGTCTGCTATTTTTAAAAATATTATTGCTTGATATTTTTTGACAGAAATTCTGAAACCAACACATGTAGTCTAAACTTCTATTTTTCGAACGAAGTTATCGAAAATTCTTTGTAGGTGACAAAAATTGTTTGACGAGTAGTATCTTGCAAAGGCTGCTTTGCACTCCTTGTGGCATTTTCGCAACAACTGTATTTCATAATTGCCAATGAGAGTCCCACTTAGAGCACTAGCTTGGGATAGACCACTCTCAAAGTTGTAAGATTCTGAGTAAAAATTCTGTATAATTTCTGATAAGAATAGGAGGATGTCCTCGAAAACCATTATGATGTAAAGATTTTAGTATTAATTCCCTCCGAGGGGTATCATAGGCCTTCTTAATGTAAAAGAAAAAAATATGGCTACTGAAATTTACTTTCGTACAAAGCCGTAGTCTACATATATAATTCTACCATGTGTGAAAGAGAGCCCAAGGAAATGATTCATTACCTCTCATGTAGTTTATTTATTTCCTTTCCTCACTGGGCTACTTTCCCCTATTGGAGCCCTTGGGCTTACAGCATCCTGCTTTTCCAACTAGAGTTTTAGCTTGGCTAATAATAATAATAATAATAATAATAATAATAATAATAATAATAATGATAAAAAATCATTATAATAATAATAATAATAATAATAATAATAATAATAATAATAATAATAACAATAATAATAATTTAATGAATATATAAAGGATAAGAGAAATATCTCTAAGTAATGCAGTTCTAATAACACCATTCTAAACTACTATGCTACATTTTCATCGATTATCTGTTGATGATGAGTAGCTGTAATTAGAAAAAAAAAATTCTTTGTTTGAAATGCTTTATAAACTTTCCCTTTGACGGAGTTAATACATTAAAGATCTATTTTCCTTTTCAAAACCTTACCAGATTGAGACTTTTTTTTTTTTTTACTCCAATAGAAAATTTGATTAACCCATTCTCTCTTGGATAAAAAGAGCCTTTTAATACTATCAAATAAAAACCTTTGAATGAATATGCTTGATTTAGGCTTATTTACTTGATCGGGATATCTCTCCTTCTTGGGTTGTTAACCATAACCTGTTTGTTAAGTATTTTTTTACGCCGCAATATCGTACTTTTAGTTATTTCATGAACTATTTCCAGTTCATATTAAAAGATTGAAGGATTTACAAGTAAGCCCATTGTGATACTGAATCCCATTTTTTTCTCCTTATTCTAACCTTCTTACTTTCTTTTACCAACCTAAACTTTATCTTACTATTTCATTAACAAATTAGAATTCCCATCCTTTTCAGGGAAGATTTAAAAGAAAGCTTCTGAAAATATTCCATTACCGGAAATTTACCAATCCACCAGGGAACATTAATCTTCTTTATTTTTGTTATTACGATTTTCTTTTCTCGTAGAACTGAAAGGCAATGGCGTATAATGCTGTAAGAAGACTTGATAGCGTTTGACAAGCTGCTTACATCTACGTCAGAGCTAAATGCTTCGGAAGTTTTGTTTTACCACAACTTAGAATATTTTTCTCCCTCTTTTTTTTTGCTTATCAGCTTTAACAAATTAATTATGTTTGTATAATATCATATGGCAGGTTATGCTTTCCATTAAAACTTTCCTTTTATTCCATGAAAGCTTAGTTATAAAGTAAATGACGTATTTGAATGACTTCAGATGAATTTGCAGCAGTAACAACACGGATAACGATAATGACCTTACTAATAATCTATCCGATGATAAACTTTCTTTTCCATTTCATAGCACAACTTACCCTATGTTGGGAGATGTGACGTAGTGATTTTATCACAGACCCCCTCAAGGTTAATGGTTTAAAGCTCACTCATGAGTGGCAGAGACAAGGGACCGGATCATGTCTTAAAGACACAGAAATTGCTGGTACACCTCGCCCTCAGGAAGTGCACCCTGTCACACAATTACTGCACGGCAAGTAACCAGACAGACAGATAGTGTAGCGAGAGATGGCAAAGGTGGTCGGTGGGACTGAACAATAACTTGCCGCGCATATAGGGTGTGCCCTAAGACTTAGGTGAGCCAGGAATTCCTATTTCCGACTATACATATGTCGATGCCCCTTCTTCACCCAAGCTAAGACCAGGAAAGGCTAGGCAATGGCTGTGAATGATTCATCCGGCCAGCTTATAAACTTCTCCAAAAGCCCCTTCCCTAGCTCAGAAGAGATGGTGGTGTTGCATATACTACTGAAAACTCTGGGGCTTGAGCGGCTCTCGAACGTACAGTATAACCAACGACGACCACTTAGGGACGTTTCCATTAGGTTATACCACAAGCGCCACATTTTTCTAAAAAAAAAAAAACGATTATAGCGGTTGTAGTACTGTACAAACATTTCTTGAAAACAAGTTTAAAGCTAATATGGATCTCCGGCAATTCAATACCAAACACTTGGGGACAATTTTCGCCGTAAAAATTATGAGAATCTGTATGAACATAAACAATTATTTTCTAAACTTTGAATGTGATATACTGGGCGTTAGGAAATTTTCAGAAATCTGCTTAACACAGCTACGTTTACGTTGGGGTGTGACCAATATTCCAAAAAATTAACAATAGTTTGGAATTTCTTACACCAGCCACCCGTTGAGATACTACCGCTAGAGTTATGTGGTCCTTTGACTGGCCAAACAGTACTACACTGAATCCTTCTCTCTGGTTACGGTTCATTTTCCCATTGCCTACACACATAGAGCGAATAGTTTGGCCTATTTTTTACTTATTCTCCTCTGTCCTCATACACCTGACAACACTGAGATACCAAACAATTCTTCTTCACAAAGAGGTTAACTACTGTACTGTAATTATTTCTAATTGTTCAGTGGCCACTCTCCTCTTGTTAAGGGTAGAAGAGACTCTTAAGCTATGGTCTGCAGCTCTTCTAAGAGAAGGACACTCCAAAATCAAACCATTGTTCTTTAGTCATAGATAGTGCCATAGCCTCTGTACCATGGTCTTCCACTGTCTTGAGTTAGAGTTCTCTTGCTTGAGGGTACACTCGGGCACGCTGTTCTGGCTTGTTTTTCTTCCTCTTGCTTTGTTAACGATTTTATAGTTTATGTAGATATTTATTTTGATGTTACTCTACTTAAAAAAAAATTATTTTTCCTTGTTTCCTTTCCTCACTAGGCTATTTTCCCTGTTGGAGCCCCTGGCCTTATTACATCCAGCTCTTCCAACTAGGGTTGTATCTTAGCAAGTATTAATAATAATAATAACATGAGGACGTCTCGCATAAACCTTGTATATGCCTTCTGTTACTTGGCAAACCAATTTAGCCGCCATCTACGCTTTCCAGCATTGTTTGAGATCTATTTCCAAATAGTAATTTCAACCTATTTCTGGGAATATACTCTACAGCAATTTTCCCTTGCTGTGCATTTAACTGGCTATGACCTTTCTCCGATTCCAAAGCTTTTCTTGATCATAACCTTAGTTTGGGTCTTTTCACTCTCCCGGGTTTCCCGCCACGATCAACCTCCCTCTAAGGATTTACTTGACTAAGAGCATTGTTCGCATGCCAAGACATGGCCTTCGCTAAATATTCGCAGAAACAGGACACGGAATGACACAGCATCAATAATAATGGCAAAGAAAGAAAAATTAAGAGATAAATATACAAGGTTTAACGAAGATAAACACATAACAGACGAAGGTTTAAAGGCCGATCATGAATGGCAGAAGCAAGGGACAGTGACATTGCCCTATCAAGCAGGACACTAGAGCCTGACCATATATACATATGATCAGCGCCCAAGACCCCTCTCCATCCAAGCTAGGACCAAGGAGGGCCAGGCCATGGCTGGTGATGATTCAGTGAATAGACCTATAGGGTCTCCCAAAACCCCTATCCTAAGCTCACAAGGATGGTGAGGTTGACGTGACTAAAGAGATTAATGAGTTAGACCGGGACTCGAACCCCAGCCTGGCGTTCACCAGTCAGGGACGTTAACACATCCTGATAAAAGAAAGCTACGGCATTAATACAGAAGCATTAACAGTAACACAGAAAAGATTACATTAATATAAGTGATGGAACAATCAAGAAAGATAGTAGGAGGGGTTCGGAAGATAGAAAGGGATGGGATTAATGGTGCTATATAAAGGCAGCAAGGAAAAGGGAAAGGAAAAGAAATTCAAACGAGGAATCGAGATGTATTAGATATAAAAGGGTGTATCTTAAAAAGAAAAACATATGCATAATGTAGTGTATATGGATTTTTGTCCCCAGAAAAGATGTATAATTCATATAATGATGATTATTAAGCACATTACTTATGTAATTAAACAAGAGAGAGAGAGAGAGAGAGAGAGAGAGAGAGAGAGAGAGAGAGAGAGTCACTGTTACTGCGTACTGCACCATTGCATCTTAATTATTGCTTAATGCACTTACCTTGAACTTCAGTAATCAACCGGAACTTCCCTCTATACATCTTCAAACCATAACTGTTCCTTTTTCCAACCTGAAGAAATTAGAAATATTACCTTTTCTCTCTCATCATGTAATAAAGAGCAATCTATATTTTCCCTTAAAATGTGTTTATTTCACGAAAAAAAAAAAAAAACATCACATTTTGATACTTCATTTCCTGTTTTGAAGTTACTACGAGAGGCCTAACCTTGGATTAATTAAACAGGATTTTGATACGATTTAAACAAATTCCTTTGTATTGAAGGGGAATCAATTCCATATAAACAACTATCGTAAAAACAACAACTGGCATCGATGCTACCGGAATGGTGTCCTAAGTTTCTCTTTAAGAATTATACGTAAGCATGTAAATCCAAATTACGTTTGAGTTCCTGCATGCAACATCTCTATTGTTATCTATCCATCACTGAAGCTTTACAATCAACAGAATTGGTTCCTTACGCAGGGAATGCAAGGTATTTATTATTATTATTATTATTATTATTATTATTATTATTATTATTATTATTATTATTATTATTATTATTATTATTATTATTATTATTATTATTATCCAAGTTAGAGAAGCAGGATGCTATAAGGTGAAAGACTGCAACAGGGAAACCAGTCCAGCACGGAATGAATATAGAAAAAAAAAAAACACAATGTATGAACCTCATATTGTACAGTACAATATAAGATATTACAAAATATATCAAATTTGTTAAAAAAAAACATAGAAAAATAAATCATACATAAACTAACGATACTTGATATAATTCCCCCCCCCCCAAAAAAAAAAAAGAATCAAAACTGGTTTGAATTTCTGAAAATTAGGAAAACCGTTCCAGAATCTTGTCACAACAAGGGTAAAATTTCTAGAGTAAATTGTAGTGTTGAGTCTTATGATAGAGAATGCAGAACTGTTGGAATCAACTGCATTCCTGATATTACGTTCGCGATCACACAGTCGGGGAAGATCTGAATCCAAAGGATGATCCGAATTATGAAAATATCTTTTACAAAATGCGCAAAAACTTAATTGAACGACGGTCCCAGAATTTAACATCCAGATAAGAATAAGGAATTTAACAGACCGTATGTTTTAGTTCAACATATTAAGATGAAAGTTATCAGCTTAAGATCAGACAGGAAAACAACATCCAAAACATGGCACAATTGAAGAATTAAAAAATTTCTTCAAGATATATAAATCACCAGAAAATATAAAAGTCTTTCTCATAATTTTTGTGCAGTTGAAGATTTGTTTCTCAAAAGTAAATTTGCAATCAAGAATCCCACTTAGAATTTGAAATGTGCTGTAATAGTTAAGAGACATTTTAAATACAGAGATCCCTAACTTACTACCCATGCACTCATTTTTGCCAGATCATTATTATTATTATTATTATTATTATTATTATTATTATTATTATTATTATTATTATTACTGGCTAAGCTACAACCCTAGTCGGAAAAGTATGGTGCTATAAGACCCAGGGCTACAAAATTGAAAAATAGCTCAGTAAGGAAAGGAAATAAAAATATAAAGAAACTACACGAGAAAAAATGAACAATTAGAATAAAGCATTTTAAGAATAGTAACAGCATTAAAATAGATCTATTATATATAAGCTATAAAAAAACTTAAAAAAAAAAGAGGACGAGAAATAAGATAGAATACTGTGCCCAAGTGTACCCTGAGGCAAGAGAACTCTACTCTAAGACAGTGGAAGAATTTTTACCGAGACTATGGCACTACCCAAGACTAGAGAGTAATGGTTTTATTTTGGAGTGTCCTTTTCCTAATAGAGCTGCATACCATATGAGAAGAGTCTCTTCTTCCCATACCAAGAAGAAAATAGCAACTGTTTAATTACAGTGCAGTAGTTAAACCCTTGAGCGAAGAAGAATTGTTTGGTAATCTCAGTGTTGTCAGGTATAGGAGGACAAAGGAGAATGTGGAAAGAATATGCCAGACTATTCGATGTATGTATAGGCAAATGAAACACGAGCCGTAACCAGAGAGGGGGATCCAATGTAGTACTGTCTCCAGTCAAAAGACCTAATAACTCTCTCGGGGTAGTATCGAGGGATTCAGCAACCACAGGAGACGGAATAGACGCAAAGAGAACATCATTATCAGTTTCTGAAACAACTTTGTTTTCACCAAACCATATGCGATGCGTATATAAAAGGAACACTAACCTGAGGAACACCAGATATTATATTCCTATAATCACCATGGTGCTCATTAATAACTAATCTTCGCAATCTATTACTTAAAAAATTCAATAATGAAACTAAGAAAATACGCACCTAAATCCATTTGTTTAGGTTGAAAACAAGAGGCGCATGATTAACACGGTCAAAAGCAGCACTAAAATCAAGGCCAATTATACGAACTTCCTGACTAAAATTAAGGGATTTCTGTACAGCATTGGAGATTGTGAGAAGAGAAGAGCATGCTCCAAGCCCTTTGTGAAAGCGAGACCGCAAATTAGGGAACAGATAATTACCTTCAGCATACATATTTAAACATTTTTGCCAAAATACGTTCAAAATCTTTAGATAACATTGGAGTTATTGAAATAAGGTGGCAATCAGAGGGGCTGAGGATCCGGCAAACTCATTTACCCAGTGCAGCAACATCGCTAATTCTTGAAATATAGTGCAACAAGGCTTCCATCTTTGTATGCGCCTCTCATCTTTGGAGCTATTTTATATCCTTCTTCCATGCTTGATGTCACTACCTAAAGTATAAGTTTTCTCTATTTTTGGAGAGGTCCAATGGGAATCTATTCTTTCCCATAGACATTGCCTCCCTTCCACTATTAGCATTATCAGAATAGTATACGAGTTTTCATTCAGTTCCTTCTAATTAAGATAGTAAAATAGAATGAAAGAGTAAGAAATGTCAATAAATGTCAATAAAGGTTGTGGTGGCCGATGTGGTAACGTCCCTGGCTGGTGAATGTCAGACTGGGGTTCGAGTCCCTCTCAAACTCGTTAGTTTCTTTGGTCGCTGCAAGCTCACCATCCTTGTGAGCTAAGAATGGGGGATTTGGGGGAGCCTATAGGTCTATCTGCTGAGTCATCGCAGCCATTGCCTGGCCCTCCTTGGTCCTAGCTTGGATGGAGAGGGGCTTGAGCGCTGATCATATGTATATATGGTCAGTCTTTATGGCATTGTCCCTCTTAATAGGCCAATGTCACTGTTCCTTGCCTCTGCCATTCATGAGCGGCCCTTAAACCTTTAAACCTTTAAATAGTTACCTTAAAAATCATCATCCGAATCAATTGCTTGCGGTACTTGACTGTCATCATATGAGAAAAGACCCGCCTCTGACCGGCACGACCAGAAAAAAAGACTCGTCATATTCGTTGACGAAACCGAATAGAATTTCTTGTTAGAATTAACTTTTTTTAGTCATAACACTAGTCATTTAGCCTTCCTTGAGATTTCTCGAATCATTTACAAATATTTTTCCGGACTGATATTTAAAGGGATATTAAAAAATGTATGGTCATATATCTAAAAATATGTGACCATTCTGTCAAATCTTGGCTCCCTCTCCACATAAGATCTACGTAAAAATGGTAAAATAACTAAATTAATATAAACCGTGTTCCTGACTTGCAAACTCTTAGAAGAAAAAAGTTTTAGGGGTTATGTCAAGAAAAACCCCGAAATATGACCCTACAAATAGCCAATATATAGCAGCAGGAATTAAATCCGACTTGAATTACGTAAATTTTACCTATTGAGAGAGAGAGAGAGAGAGAGAGAGAGAGAGAGAGAGAGAGAGAGAGAGAGAGAGAGAGATTGTCATTCCTTGCAGATGCACGGACTCCTCCAGTTCGTAGTCTCAGGGAGTCATCTAATTTATGTAACGGTAAAAAATCGAGATGCCTCCTGGGTACACCCACTGGTACGCATAATCACCAATGGATTATGCTCTACCTTGGCTGGGTGACCCAAGGTTAGCAAGCGTTATGATTAAACCAGCGTTTTAGTTCTCTGAATTTCTTATCTTGTTCATATATTACCAAGTTGCACAAAATAATTTCATTCATATCAAACTATTCTCTCTCTCTCTCTCTCTCTCTCTCTCTCTCTCTCTCTCTCTCTCTCTCTCTCATATTGTAGAATGAATTTTTCGGTCTGTACATTCCAATGACTCAATTTAATTGAAGATTGTCAACAATTTGTATTTTTTTTTTTCATATCAAAAAAGAAAGTTGGTTTTGTAGGCAAGTACAGTCCTTCATCATTTATGGATCTGTTTGGATTACAGAAAATTACCTGATTAATATGAACAGAGATTAAACGGTTTTACTTATAAAATAATACATAGTTAAGAGAAATAAAACAGTAAATCATTTATAAATTTGCCAAATTTTTACGGTATGCTTAAATTTGAAATATGAATTATTGTTACCTTGCCAGGAGTGAAGCCGGTTTAGAAGCCAAAACAGGTTTGAGTTTCAGGGTAAGCGAAGGATACAGTGGTCTGAAAGCGGGGGTGGGGTGGGGGGGGGTTATTACCCCCCCCCCCCCGGTAGGTAAGAAAAGGTTAGGTGGGAAAGCTTAGGTTAGGTCAGTGGTTTGGTTCCCAACCTTTCCTATTTCTCGGCCCCCTTTAGTGAATGACATGTTCCCTGCGATCTCGTCGCTCCTTAAATACTGCAGTTTACTGCCTTATTCGACACATGTTAATACAGTATTCTCTCTCTCTCTCTCTCTCTCTCTCTCTCTCTCTCTCTCTCTCTCTCTCTCTCTCTCTCTATATATATATATATATATATATATATATATATATATACATCTTTTCCTCCTACGCCTATTGACCCAAAGGGCCTCAATTAGATTTCACCAGTCATCCCTATCTTGAGCTTTTAAATATGTTTCCATCCATCATTTCCTACGTCACTCTTCATAGCTGATGCCTTTTGGAGCTTAGTTCAAAATTTGGGTGAACTAATCTCTCTTGGGGACTGAGAAAAGCATGGCTAAACCATCACGATCTACCCGTCACTAAGATCTCATCCAAATATGGTACTCAAGTAATCTCTCTTATAATTTCATTTCTAATCCTGTCCTGCAATTTACCTCCCAACATTCTTCTGAGGGCTTTGTTCTCAAATCTACAAAATCTGTTGGATATTGTTTCATTGTCATATCACGACTCATGTCCATACAGTAACACCGATCTCACTAAACCGATATATAGCCTGAATTTTATTTGTAATTTCAGGCAATTTGATTTCCAAATTTTACTTAACCTAGCCATTGTCTGATTGGGTTTTTTTTCAAGCTTTCAATAAACTTCAATTCTAAAGACCCTGTACTAGAGATCATAGTTCCTAAATATTCAAATGATTCCACCTCATTAATTCTTTCTCCTTCCAAAGACATTTCATCTTCCATTGTATATTTCGTTCTCATCATCTCTGTCTTTCTTCTATTTATATTCAGCACAAACTCATGTGATATTTTATGCAATCTGGTAAGCAAAGTTTGTACGTCCTGTGGCATTTTACTAAGGGCCGATTCACATTGTATGGTTTGTTTTTGTACGGACAGGGTTCGATTACGTCCCTGCAAATTGTCTATGTGTTCACACAATACGTTTCGGATACGTTCAGTCTGGATACAGCTTTTGCTGCGATATGGTACTCAAAATAAGTTACTCTACGTGGAAGATTTCCTCAAAACGTACCTGAGCCGTACGAACGACAGCTGTGCAAAAGATGAATGAAGACCGAACCGTATAGTGTGAATACCTCCATTAGTTTCTATGTAATGATGATATACGAATGAAAGCCGTACGAAATGTAAATGAACCTCACAGTGTGAATAAACTTGATAAGTACAGCGTCATCAGCATACTCTAGGTTCACTAGTTTCCTGTTACCAATCCAGTCCAATCCTTCTCCGCCATCCCCAACTGTTTTATGCATTACAAAATCCATGAGGAGGATAAACAACATTGGTGACAATACATTCCCTTGAAGTACACCACTGTACGTTGGAAATTAATTTGATAGGACTCCATTACTATTAACTTTACACTTGCTATGCTCATGGACAGACTTAAACAAATTTACATATTTAATAGGAACTCCATAATAACACAGGACTCTCCACAAAATTGGTCAGTGAAAACTATCAAAATCTTTTTCATAGTCCACAGATGCCATCAAAAGTGGATTTCTACATTCTACACATTGCTGTACAACATGCCTTAAAATGAAAATTTCATCAGTACAACTTCCACCTTTTCTAAATTCTGCTTGTTCATCTCTCAGCTTTTCATCAATAGTTCTCTCTAGTTTCTTTAGAATGAGCATACTACTGTATATATTTTCATGACAACTGACGTAAGTGTGATGCCTCTGTAATTATTGAAATCAGTCAGGTCTCATGTTTTGCCATTTTCACCAACACTCCTGGCTCCCATTCATCAGGTTCTGCCTCTTCATACCACATTCTACAAAATAATCTTCTAAGTATTTTGGGAGTCACTTCATTGTCGGCCAAAATCATCTCAGCAGTTATTCCATCGTATCCAGGGGCTTTCCATCTCTTGAGTTTTTTAATGATAGCTTCGACTTCAAACACACTGAATTCATTCATGGGCCCATCAAGGTCTTCCTCAGTTTCAGATATATCACTCATATTATTCCCTTCATATCTCCAATTCATGACCTGACTAAAGTGTTCCATTAAATATTGCCTTTCTTCATCTTCTGTTGTTACAAAGGATCAATCTCTCTTTTTGATGGGTATATGCTTCTTCTTTCCCCCAGTAGAGATTGCATTAATAATTCTATGAGCAATTTTTACACCATAACCACTCCCTAAATTGAATTCATAGCTTTGTGAGCCTCATCTGTTTTACTGTCTGAATATTCTATCCAGTCATTCCTAGCTTTTCTTTTGACCTCACTATCAATACTAGAATACTTAGCATACTTATCATATATATAATCATGTATGTAAGTATAAGTTCACTTTCACTAATGTGATGCTTGCGATTATTTCTCTGAGCATAGTTTGTCGAATATCGGAGGATATGATGAAAATGCGAGATCGGTCCTTTCTTTTGAGAACAGCTACAAAACTGAACCATGATTCACGTTTGCATGATGTAAAACGCTAATGGCCTTCAATGACAAGGATTGGTACTCGTCTTTAGCTTGTAGTCAAAATTTAGGTAAATGTTCTGCATTAACACACGTTTCAGTGAACCGTCACAGGACAAATCGATAAGTTTCTCCTTGTTATATGTAGACAGACAGACTACTTGTTGAGTTATCTCAAAATGGGTGCCTTATCCATTCGTATACACTTTCGTCTACATTTTTGAAGTAAAAAGAAAACTTCCCCATCCGAATATTCAAGCAGTCGGTAAATAATTCACTTTCACTTGCGTGTTGAAATATTTAAGAAATTTTTGTAAATTTGGAAGTATGTGGAAAACACTATTCTCTATGCTTATTTTCCATAAGTCAATTTTCTTCATAAATCCGTTTATTCTGCCCCTATGTGTGTAAATATTTAAAAAATTGTCAACCATGTACGCACGTTTTTGAATGAAATGATCGCCAGTGAACAAATCTTCATCTCTACTTAAATCTCACCAAGGAATGTAGCAATTTCATATACTCTCCCTAGGTAATTGTCCATGGATACCCAGCGTGATTCACAGTAATATAGAAGAGCAGAGTGTTCTATGTTAAAATCTAAACATGAATTTGCAAAAAGTCTTCCGTTTAACGGACTGTTCTTTCTTTAATTTGCAACCATGAGTCATGACAGCATATTTGAACAAATTACCGAATTCTTCATTCATACCTGTACCGAACGGAATACACTCCATCACACGAACGATGCATTGTTTCTGGAATCAGCGTAATTTTCATATTCGGAAAACGTTACTTTTGGTATCTATTACAGTTGCTTAATTCCTTAACATAGAATTTGAAATAAAATATAGTTAGACAACAAAAGTTTATTTTCATTTCTGAAAAATTCTATCAATATTTAGAAATTATGAATTCCATCATGAATAATAAATATAGTTCTCAGATAGAATTAGTCCATTTATCAAGCACTTGCGGTCCCCTTGGCAGTCCATCGTACCTACTGCCAGGGGGGCGCGCCCCACAGTTTGGAAACCACAGGGTTATGAGGCGTTTTTATATTGGCTTCCTTTTATAAAAGAGGTTTCTTTTAGCCAAATCGTCTAACATTTAAAGAATTTGGGTTTCTCCAAAATATTTGCATCAGAACAGTTTTAAGTACTTATAAATGCAACAAAAAAAAATTTTATTTCCCCCATTAGGAATATTATGCTATAATAAATATTTACCCATATTTTAACCACTGACCTGCAGCCCATCTCAAACAACCACAAAGGCCGCGAATATCCGATGGCACTCGCTAAATTGATGACCTGAATATATGATGGCATTCGCTTAAATAAGTAACATAACCTAGTAATTAAAAAGAAAAAAGAAAAAGAAGTAATAAGGAAAGATGACTGACTCCTACTCAACTGAATTATAGTCATTTCAACGGTACCTAGAACGCCTACCGGTATCAATTTCTAATTGCGAGACCGAAATGTCAAAAGATATTGAACTCAAAGTAAACTTTTACATAAAAGTTCATTTATATCTTTTTTCAGAAGATCATATTCAGAAATTACCCTTGAAATGTAATTCACAAGAATGTATCTGTTATCCCCAAATTAACCAGTCTTGTTTAAACTGATTAAAATGATACAGAGATCACTTTATAAAAATCAGTTAGAATATTTCTTTAGAAACTTTAACGAATCACTTTACCACTGAACCTTCATAGGCGAACATTATTCTTTGTTTCTGCGTGATTTTAGGTTTAACGAACAAGCCAAGAATAGTTGCTCCTCACCCCCGACTTCTAAAGAATATTTACAATTTTCTTTGCTATGGGAATCAACTTGTTCATGTAATGCCACTCTTGGCCACATCTTGATTTTGCATACTCACAATTCGTGAATGAAACATAGGCAATACGTGAAAGCAGGATTTTTTTCGATGTTTGCAAACGAGTTGTGACACTTCACTTTCAGATTATCAAAAGCTCGGTGATACGAGGAAAGTTGGAGGAAAATAACCATACACCATATAATATAGGATGCAAGCCATTTACTATGTATACAGAAATATAGATATGGTGCTGGTTTTATGTTTTATATATGTGTATGTATATATATATATATATATATATATATATATATGTATATATATATATATATATATATAGGTATAGATATATATAGTGTATTGATCATTGTCAATACTATAATAATCATAATCTTTGAAAACCAGTACCCATAAATAGTAAGGAGTAAAAGAATAAAAAAGGCTGTTAACTTGTTTAGAAACTATAAGCGACCTGAATGAACATTTGAGTTGAATGTAAACAAAAGCCAAACCATGATAATAATCCTTTAATGAAATTATCAAACAATAAATAAAAATTCACAAATATCTAAATACTACGAAATACGTGACATATTTCCACAATGGAATTTGATGTTTTAAGATAATTTTAGAGCATTTTTTTAACATCATCCTTTCTAATAAATAGGTAATCATAACATGAAAGAGTGTGACGACCTCTACTTCTGTACAACGTCCATTTCAAGGTAAATGAATAGTCAATCCTACAAACTAATAACAAGTACTTACTCCAGTGGTGCCATCTCAATTATTATTATTATTATTATCATCTACAAATATACAACCCTATTTGGGAAAGCAGGAGGATAAAAGCCCAAGGGTTCCAACAGGGAAAAGTAAGCCAGTGAAGAAAGTAGATAAGGAAATTACCAAACTATATACGTAATGAATATAAAATATCTGAAGATCAGTAACACCGCTAGAATAAATATGGCATATATAACCTATAAAGAGAGACTCATGTCAACCTGTTAAACATAAAATAATTCACTTCTAGTTTCAACTTCCAAAGTTCAACTATCCAATTAGAAAGATCCCTACACAATCCGGTACCAGCTGTCATAAAACTTCTACAATACAGTGCAGTATTGAGCCTTATGGTGGAGAAAGCATGTATGTTAGTATCAACTGCATATCTGGTGTTAAGCAGGCCATACAGGCAGAGGACTGGCGCGCTGATTTGACCGCGATTGGGGCCAGGACCCATACAGTCACTGTATGGGTCTTGATTGGGGGTAAACAGGACAAACCCGACGCTACTAGCCTGTCCTAGGCCAGTCCCGCCGCGATTGGCAGTCTCTTGAGTGTGTGGTCACGGACTAACATGGCGACTGGGTTGACTCACCTATTTTGACACGTACAGTATTCCATACTTCGTCCCTTGATGGGAGCACTTTTTATATTATAATGATAAACTGATTGTATTTCACAATCTTTTGACTTATTACTGTATTAAAACAATTTTTTTGCTTTATCAGTGTTATATTACAGAAGATCGCTTTTTCTCTTTTTTTTCCAAATAACATAGTTTAATACAGTAAAGTCAAAAGATAAATAAGGGCACTAATCCTGCACAGGTGGGGGTGAGAGGAGATAGTAAAGACCTTTGGAAGAGCAATCCAGATGTAGGATTAACAAAGCTTTTAATCTGACCTATCTCATAAGATGTGACCCACGGATCAAACATCATGTTATGGATACTTCTAAAATTTACTCAGCTATCATACAACTTCTACAATACAGTGCGGTATTGAGCTTTATGATGGAGAAGGCATGAATGTTAGTATCAACTGCATCTCTAGTGTTCTGTCCTGGAAGATCTGAATGTAAAGGATGTCAGAATTATGAAAAACTATATGCAACATTCAAAAAGAAATAACTGACTGATGGAGCCAGAGATTAATATACAGATCATGAATGTGAAATTTAATAAAACGAAAAGCTAAACTAGTTATTTTGGCGTCAGGAAAACAGGAATGAGTAGGATTGAGTTTCTCATTACTCTGTTTACTGTCAAACACATCAGCGTAAAAGTAGCCTTTTCATTTGGACAGCGAGTGCCAGAGCCATCCGGTTTAAAGAGTGCAGATATAAGGGTAACCCCCCACTTATGTTCCTGTGTTGTACCAGAAAAGGTTTCAAAGGACAATGATGTTTGTCGAAGGTACTTGAACAGGATATTCTGTAAAAAGGCTCTGGGTTTGACAAATGAAACAACTTCTGAACCTCTGAAGACTTTCAATTGGAACTTGTTGAGAATTCCATGTATCAAATGGACATATAAATTCCATTACATGAATAGAC
>NC_090730.1:88101742-88114242 GCF_036898095.1 Palaemon carinicauda | reverse complement strand
ATGCGCAAAATGCCGCCATTTTGTTCGTGGGTCGGCAGACAGGGACGGTAAAGCCAGCGCCGTTGCAGGTGGGTGGGGGAGGACCTGGGTCAGGGATTCTTATGGTGGGGGGGGGGGGGAGTGGGCTAGGTGTACAGTAGAACAAGAGAAGAAAAACCTGTGAGTGAAAGAGAGAGAGAGAGAGAGAGAGAGAGAGAGAGAGAGAGAGAGAGAGAGAGAGAAATCTTTGTAGTGTAATGCAATTATTCTATATGTACTGGATATAAGGGAAAACAGACTATATTGAATGAAGCATAAAGAAAAAATAATATATATATATATATATATATATATATATATATATATATATATATATATATATATATACATATATATATATATATATATATATATATATATATATATATATATATATATACACGCACACACATATACAGTATATATATGTATGTATGTGTGTGCGTGTGTGCGCACGCGAATATATATAGGCCTACAGACATATATATGCTATAGTCGTACATTCCACTGTGTAAAATAAAATATGTTCATAGTGAACGTCGAGACTATACGAAGAAACTATGAAAAATAGATTTGAAAAGCAATTGTGAAATGTTTATGTAGTACTTAATTAGTAAGACGGGATTAAGAACGTCAGAGTGGGACGAGTCCAATGAAATGCCAAATATAATCCTATGGATCACCTGACTCCTTTCTTTTCTCACCCATTACAGCTTCAGGATGAATACACCTGAGACTAACAACGAAGCCCTGCAAAGGCGTGAGAATATTGATTCTGTTCAATCAATGATGTCGTGGTTTGACTTTTTACGTAGGAGAGGCAGAGAACCAGTAAAACTTGGAATCAGTCGATGCTATTTTCTTCGCGGAGAAGTTACCAAGAAGTCTGTCAGATGCAACGAATCCAAATTTCGATGGAATCGCTTTGCTAAGAATAGGCCAGCTGGTATTCCTTGAATAAAATGGCAGCAAATTATTTAGGATAACAAAGGTAAGCAGAGACTTATCCTTGTGGAAGTTTTAGCAAAAAGGACAGACTTCAATCGGTTAAATCCACATAAATGCCTATTAATATCTGTGTATCAGGACAGAAGAAGGAAAGTATCCTTAAACAAAGAATTTAAAGAGTTCAGTCTATTGTGACATCTGCATCATAAGCAAAAATGCAATTGCGAGAAGGGTTTAAAAGTAACCAAGCTTGAATAAGGCCCTATCACTGATAAATATAAAAAGATTTGCATCAAATTCATCCAGAATTCTGATGATAGGTGAGCCTTCTAAGAAATGAAAGCCATATAAAGCAGTTATCGATCAATCCTGAATTAAGACGAAATTGCTTAGAGGAAGAACGAAATTGGCAATTACTCGGAAAACAGCTGTTGCTCTTCAGAGACATACATCAGTGAAAGGGTAATTCCAGAATTCCGACATTTAGAGAGAGAGAGAGAGAGAGAGAGAGAGAGAGAGAGAGAGAGAGAGAGAGAGAGAGAAATTTAGTTATGAAACTTAACAAGGTACCAAACACAAATTATTACTAACAGGTTATCCACTTAGTGAGTCGAATTTGACTCTTACACAGCTAGCCAGAATAAATTTAAGAGGGTGTGATAGAAATAGTATATGATACTAATCCTAAGAGCTAAAAAATTAAATAAAGATAAGAAACTACTATATTAGAAATTTAAGACTATTTATCAAAGCTGTCCTTAATAACGTTAAAATCTTAAAAACAGACTCAAAATCCAATAAAATATTAAGCCCGTTTTCTCACCAAAGCACATTTCTTTATCCTCATAAACTATGCACCGGCGCTAAATAGGTCAATCTATTACCATCTTGTTAAATGATTCCCATGAAAAAAATAATTGGCTATATTTGAGATAGATATTTTTTTTATCAAGTTGAGAGGATTAACATATTTAGATATAAGATATATGCGTTTTCCAACTGAGGTGGGCATCGAATGTTAGACCCAAAATTTATACCTTACCTTGTAATTAGATAAGTGTTTTGTCTAATGTGAGATTCATATTCTGCTTTTCCTTTCATCTACTATTTTTGTAAAACATTATTGCTTGAGCTTTTTTTTTTTTCCTACAGGAAGTCTGAACCCAACAGACGCAAACAAAACTTCTATTTTTTGAGTGGTGTTAGTAAAATGTTTTTGCAAGTGACGAAAATTATTTTAAGAATAGTATACTGCAAATTTATCCACATAAAGGCTATTTATACATCTTGTGGCATTTGAGCGAACAATGTCATTAATAGCCCATGCAAGCAGATCCCAATTTAAATAGGAATGTGTCCTCGGAAATCCTCATAATATAAGGAATTTAGTTCTTAGGTATGCCTTCTGAATACCAGAAAAATACGGCGTATGTGATTTTTTTTCGTTAAAAACTCTTCGTATATAATTTTCAGGTGTGAAAGAATCGAAGGTAGATCATTTGGTTTTCGAGGCAAATTGTGAAGGTAACTAAATGTTACTATATATACGACGTAAAACCGAATTCAGTCTATATTTTATATTTTTCACCTGTAATTTGCAAACACAACGGGTCAGTGAAACTGGTCTGCAACTGTTTGGATTACTAGGATCTTTCCCTGGATTGGTATTACTATTTTATATTTACATGCCTCCGGAAATAGATGTTTGTTCCAAATATGATTATAAGAGTGATAATTGGTCAGTGCTATAACGGTCGTCTAGGACGTTTCATTCAAACCTAACAACAATATTGGCAGAACAAAGAGTTACTCTACTGATGAACATGTTGCGTAAGTTTTTGCAAACTAAGTGTTAGTATCACCATCATTTAGATTACAGGGACTATGATCATTCACCATTTGTTCAAGATTGGGACCATTTGCATTGACAGCAACACAATTAGTGTGTCCCAGAAGGGACTGTGAGCATAGTTGGCCATTCGTTTGGTATGCCTTGTAAATTATAGTTGCAAGAAGGATGATTGAAACTACTGTAAATATCAAAGAATTATTATTCAGATACAAAATAACTGCCGATAACTGAAATTCTGAAGTGTTAAATATCTTAGTATCGTAAGGTACTTTATTATGAAAATAGATCGCAATTCCTAATGTAACTACAGTAGGACCGAGCGAGATGCTGGAGAGTAATCTCCTTTTGAAGGAGCAGTATCGTCCGCATGCTGTAAGTGTATAGTAAAAGGCTTATCATTTTTCAATGGTCTTTTGAATCTCCCCTAGATGTAAACCGGTTTTAAAACCATCAATATTCCATTGAACTATGAATGGATTGAACATCAAGGCAATGGATATGGATGTCCACTAAGCAGAGAGTTATTTCTGCTTATTTTGCTTGAGTTAGGTTTCTGTCTTATATTAGGTTGGGGTTCTATGAATAGTTTCTTAATGTATATTTTGATTATGATTCGCTTCCCGATTAAGGTTAAGTTTTCCTATAAAGGACGGTTCTTTATCAAAAGATCAACAAATATACTACCAGCATTATGGATTTATAATTTACCATACTGTTCTTTATTTTTGTTCTTAAAAACGTTTTCTATTAGGTTACTAATTCTATTTACATTTTGCTTTTCCTGTCATGAAGTAATCGATGATTTCATGCGAAATCATCGATTTATCAGTTATGCCTGAAACTGAAGAGGGATACCATACCTAAAACAAAACACATAAAATTAAGAGATCAAGAAATAATTTTCGATTCAGGTGGATAGCGTAAATCTGTTGACCTGTGAAGTGATATAGTAGCTGTATATGGATGGGTAACACAAGAATGAACATACAAGTTGAGAAAAAATTACCGTTTTCTTTTCTAGGCTAAAAAAATAATTGTGACTGCTCTCTGCCTTCTACCCCCTTCCCCCTTTTTTTTTTTTATCAAGGACAATCAATTCAAGGTAACAAAATGATAAATTAAAGCGAATAGTCACTACTTCCTAAAAAGAGTCCAACCCATAAACATCTAAGAGAAATAAAAAAGCAAAGGAAAAGGCTGCCACATATCGACCACTGAAATATCCTGATATGGCCGCTGTGTTGTTCACGAATTTTGTCTCAATTTAAACGTAAGTCATCTCTCAAAACACTACATAAAATGAAGAAATTTCCTCAGATGAATATTATCTCCAAGCCTCCTGGCTAGTACAGTGGTAACGTGTCTGCCTACCATTCGCATGGCAGCAAATCGATCCCAGCGCGGGACCGCGAGTTTAAGGTGTTTACTAGGGAGGCCACTGCTGTGGTTGGATACAACAGTGTTGGGTTGAGCTTGTCCGGCTGACGTTGTATTGAGCATCTATTCTGATGAAACTGGAACTAAAACCCGGCACCTTTAACCTTAACAAAATGATGCATGTTGTTATTGAAATACACATCTTCCATAATTACATATCTGTACAAAAACGTGCACTTGTATTTATGAATTTGGGACGTGAGGACAGACACTGTGGACTGGAAGGCCATTCAGCGCTTATGTACAATTGGTCGAAACCCCTGTCGTTGCAATGCAGCGCAAAAATTAATAGATGAAACAGCAAATGGAAGAAAGGAAAGAATAATGATGAGATTGATACTATGAGATCGAAAAAGAGCAACATGGGTACGAGAACATACTAAAGTAAAGGATATTGTAACAACATGTAAGGAAAATAAATGAGAATGACAAATAATAGATGGACAATAGGAATAACAGAATAGGTCCTAAGAGATTACAAAAGAACCAGGGGAAAAGAAGAGAAGACGATGGATTGACGAACTAAGAAAGTTTGCAGGTGTGGGCTGGGATAGAAAATCCATATACAGATGCAAGTGGAAGGACATATCTGAGACCTTTGTACTGCAGTGACTATGGCTACGACTGGTGATGATGCTGTAAATACATAGGAATATATATATATATATATATATATATATATATATATATATATATATATATATATATATATGACTGTGTGTGTGTTATGTGTGTAGACAGAGATAGATTGATAGCACTGCGAGTAAGTGGCTGAGAGGTAAAGTACTTAGCTTACTTTTGGTAAGCAGTGGATCGCTCCCAAACCTACAGAAGGAGTGCTCCCCTCCTACCGCTTTAATTCTCGCAGCAACAGATGAGTTCCAACCCCGGCCTGGGTCAAGAAAAGCCGTGACGGTACCAACTTTACTCGTAAATATTTATGTGAATGGACATGAAGGTATTCGGTTAATAAAAAGGGGACAGGGTCGTCCATCTCATCCATGGAAACTTACAGTGACGAATAATGATTTGAAACTAGGTTTCTATTCCCGTGAGAGAGAATGACAATTCCTCAGCCTTATGTAACCAATGGATCAGCAAGACTGCTTCAATGGATGAACAGGGAAAGATCAGGAACAGCTAACGATCGAGGTGGATGGAAAGCGATTCATAATTACAGATCTCCTAAGCCGGTCATGCAACGTGTCCCCCATAATTACAGTCTTCAGTAGATACGTAGGTGCGGGTGAAGATGAACTAAAGGAAGCGTTACGCGCTCGACGGAATGGAAAAGATAGAACAAGCTGTCACAATTGAGGATGCATGATGTAATGCAACAGAGGATAAGGGATTAAATCTTTATTATTTTGTTTCGTCTCACAAATACTATTTCTTAACTTCTTTAAAAGTTCCTTTTGTCATTGCAACACCAGTTTACATAAATCGAACGAGTAATTTGATAATTATAACTGTCTTTTACTCAAAAGCAACGTCACTAGCACCCATTCCATCTTAAACATAACAATTTTATCGTATCAAAATAATCAATTCCAAGTGCAATTTACCTAAGCCTCATTACTCCCTTCAAATCATATTTTTAATGCTTTGATTAAATAAGGAATTGAAGATTCCATTTAGATAAGCTTAAGATGAAAGAAAATTTATTTCGTCTAAAGGAATCGATCATTACTAAAATCCATCCATTACACACACACACACACACACACACACACACAAACGATACCCAAATGAGCTGTAAATGTTGCCAGTCAAGAGAGTGTACAGCATATAAGTGTTCCAATGGAAGCTGTGTCGACGAGTGTCCCAGTAACCATCTACCAGTGCCACATCCAACTGATTTTAAGGCTGTTACTCATGTTAGAATTAAGGTTTTAGAAAATGATCTTTCCAAACTGCATACAGTACTTCCCTTAATTTCTGTGATTTCTCTATAACTGTATACACAATAGCTTGCAAAAATCAAAATGTTAAATGACTTTACAGAGTTCCGTTAGGAAATTGGTACATTCTGATTTTGTGCATTATCGACTTGGAAGTATCAATAGTTATTGCCCTGGATGAATAACATTTTTGCTTTACCAAAAAATAATTACCATTTTTATAATCTTTACACAAAGTTACCAAAATTCTCGTTTTCTTTAAACACTAGATAAAAAGAAATATTCATGGTGCACGAGTGCACTCTGTTTGCAAAAAAATATTACAAAACACCTCAATTTTGGTTGTGTGAATAATAGAACAACCCGTAAAACAAAGCAACAAGAGCAGGTATGCATTTGAGAGTTTGGGATTGCTATCTTGAAGAGTAGTAGTCGCCTTTACTAACTTTTTTATTCACTGTACTTTCTGCTATTGGTAGAGTTGAAGTAAACAAATGGCACTAATAAGTGGTCAGAAATAAACAATCAAGATAAACTTGTCGAGAGCCCTTAGACATTATCGTTGAACCACACAGCTGAGGAGCGATGCCGTTGGAGTCTTACTCTTTACTTTACATTGATGACTGCTTCTCCTGTCCCATACAGCAGGGGAACCCCACTCTCTACAGGACCTCCACTGTCGTTTCACCTTGTTCGCTTCAGAGTATTTAACGTTTCATATCGCGTATTGTTCATTTACTGTTAAATCGTCACCGTCAAAAGACTCATGAAATAAGAAAGTCTTCAGTTTCCTCTTGAAAGCCTTAATATCTTCAATCATTCTAATTTTTCATGGGAACTTACTGTCTCGGGGCCGCATACTTAAATGCTCTGGAGCCTACAGTAGACATGTATCTAGATTGCAATAGTTTGAAACCATCTGTAACTATTCTCGTGTCGACCCGATTTGTTGGCTGCGCAATATGTAGCAGTTCTCTTAAGTACTTTGGACGCCCGGTTCTGATAACTTGGTGGGTTATTGTACATATTTTAAATTCGATTCTCGCTTTAATCGGCAGCCAGTGTAAATCGATTAGTATAGGGGTGATCCTTTCTCTAGGTGGGACACCTTTTATCAGTCTTGGTCCTCTGTTTATGTTTTGTAATTTCTTAAGTTGCACTTTTGGTAAATTGTAATAGAGTTGCAGTATTCAATCCTGGTAATAACACAATTTATCACAAGTTTCTTTACAGAATTTTCGTCCAGGTACTTTTTTTTATAAACGCAATACTTCTTAGATGATAACCAGCACTTGTACATCTGAAGATCACTTAAGTTTCTCACGCTGTTTCTCTTGCCCACCACCATGAATTCAGTTTTGTTCTCATTTAATTTTAGTTGTTTAAATGAGGACTTTCGACACAACCGTCGAGGTGAACGGACGGTAGTTCCAGAGCTCCGTCATTTCAGCTTGCTCGTGGTATTTTGCCGAGAATTGTGTATGAAGTGACAGTAAATACATCGGGCAAGCGATTTTTGGTGTGATGTAGTGTTATTTGAAAAGCAAAGTTTGGAGTGGGAAATACCTATGCCGTACGGCCAAGGAAAAAACATGGCCTCGGGTGATGTTGACGTCACCAATATGTCTTGTTAGACGTATGATGAGTGGTTATTCCCCACCCCTTAGGAGACAGGACTCCATAGGGCTACTTTTCTCTTTTAGCCCTGACTATAGTGAAGTTTGCGATGTAGTTTTTGATATATTGAAAATTGATCATAATGATATCGAGGGTTTTCAACAATTAAGTAAAGCAAAATTTGTCTTGAAATTTAGTAAATCTGTCTCTTTCCAGTCCTTTAGTGAAACTTACGACGCGAAAGATGTTGATGTTGGAAATGGGAAATCTGTCAGAATCATTAACTTCAGCAGACAATACACATATATCGATTCGTTATGCTCCCATTGAAATGGAAAATGCCATTTTGGAAAGTATTCTCGGGAAGTATGGGAACGTTTTTGGGATAAGGCGAAACAAGTTCTCACATGGGAAAGCAGAGGGATTGTTAAATGGCACTCGCACAGCAAGGATGGAATTGAAGCAGAGTATACCTTCGTCACTGAATATCCAAGGACATAATGTTGTCTTATACTATAGTGGACAGAAAAAAAACATGCTACAAATGTGGTAGGGAGGATCATATGGCTGCTGAGTGCAGTTATGAACTGGATGGCAAAATAAATGTATATAGCAGCACTGATTTTCCCGAGATCCAGGCTAAACGGAACAGGGCCCCTAATGTAGAAGAAAGTAAGGGAACTGAAACGTATGTGAATAACGTCAATCGAGAGAAAGCTTCAGTCACCAGTAACGTGGAGGAACATGGAACGGAAAACAAAATGGGGGGACATGGATTGGAAAACAAAACGGAGGGACTTGGAACGGAAAACAAAACGAAGGAACTTAGAACGGAAAACAAAACGGAGGGACATGGAACGGAAAACAAAACTCGAGATAGCCAGCACGTATGTAAACTTCCAGGTAATATGACTTCGAAAGAAACACAACGAGCTGATGAGGAAGAACCAGGGGAAGAGAAAGAACCACGCCTGAAGTACAATCAAGAGGAATCAGTTGAAGAAATAATTGAAGTGTTAAGTGGCAGCCAAGAGGAAAACACCACGGAAACAACTATAGTGGTAGCTGAAATACATAGAGAGGATGTAGGTAGTGATATAGGTTCACAAAATTTTTCTCAGTTAAGCGTAAATGAAGACGACAGAGAAATGTGTGCTGCGTTAAGTAGGGTAAACAAGACAGAAAATTGTAATGATGAACAGACAATGGACGTAATTGATGAAGTGACGGATTCAGAAGACGATTCAACTAGTGGTTGTTTAGATAATTCAGCAGTTGCCGAAGATACCAGTAAGGAACAGCATTGGGTGGTAAGAGTCAAAGGGGGTAAACTCAGAATGACAAAGAATAAAAGCAAGAAACTGACTAGAGTAAAGAGACGGAAATTGCTTGGATAACTGCCGACGTATTCAATTGCTTAACCCCTTTTTAAATATCATGGCTTTGATTGTTTCAACATTAAATATTATTGTGAGTTTTGTGGCCGAACAGAATATACACTGCATATATTTTTCTTTTGTAAAATAGTTAAAATGTATTTCAATGGTTTAAGAGTAAATTTGAGGTTTTGTGTTTTGTAGAAGGTATGGAATGGAGTAAATTATTGATGTTAGTCATTAAAACTAAATGTAAAAAAGATAGGAACACAGTTCTTCTAATTTGTAATTGTGTATTGCATATGGATAAGCTATTTGCATAAGCTTACTGAAAATGAGGAAGATTAAATTGTGAGATGGTTTGCGTCAAATTTGTGTAAGGAAAAAATGAACTTGTTACAAAGGAATTCTTGTGTTCAATAACTTATTGGCAAAATTTAAATATTGTATTTTGTTATCTTAAATAAAAGTTAGAAAAAAAAAGTTGTTTAAATGTCATCCATTCTCTAACACTATCAAGGATTCGGTTTAAGGTTTCAGTAGTGTCATGTATATCATTTATGAAGTAAAATTGTGTGTCATCTTCAAATAGTATAAACTTCACGCCATGCCTTTGTAGCATTTTCGATAGACCAATAGTATAGATGCAGAATAAGATTGAGCTAAGTACACTCCCCTGGCGTACCCCTCTGCTCAAGGGTTCAGATGATGAATAAGAGTTAACAATTTGTACACAGTAATTTCTACCAACTAAGTAGTCTTTTAGGTATTCGAAGGATTGATCTTCAACGCCGATGGACCGCAGATCATTTAGTAGTAGTTCATGCACCACTGTATCAAAAGCAGCACTGAGATCGAGCAATATTTAAGATACCACATTTATTTTCATCCATCATTTCTAGCATATCATTTACAACAGAGCAGATGGCTGTCTCCGTAGAGTATAGTTTTCTGTAAGCAGATTGGTTGTCAGGCAAAGCTTCTATTACTTCTAAGTGGCTGACTAGTTGTTCAAGAATTACATATCCAAGCACTTTTGAGACAAAGGATAGATTTGAAATGGGTCTATATGAGCTTAATTCCTGGTAGTCCAGTGCATTTTTCAGTACTGGTGTGACTATAGCCATTTTCTCAGATTTAGGAAACTTGCATTCTTCAATGCTTGCATTTGCTATTCTCATTATTATTTCGGCTAGGCTAGAAAAGTCTCTCTCCCCAATTACTTCAGAAATTGGCATAGGATCGATCGCGCAGTTTTTCTTTGCTCTCTTGATAATCCTGGTGATGTCATCTTGTGTTATGTTGTTAAATCTTATTGATTTTTTCTCTGTGCCTGGTGTATCATTAATCTGATGTTGATTATTTACAAATGACATGGTTATGTTTTCAATTTTGTTTTTGAAGAATACTAGAAAATTATTTGCTAGTTCCTGGTCACTGTATCCATCAGGTAGGTAGCTTCTTTTTCGATCACATTTCCCATTACACTATTTAGGAGACGATATAACTTATTTATATCTGTTGCTGTTTCTAGGATCTTTCTCTTATGGTATTCACTTTTTTCCTTCTTAGTGGGTAGCTATAGTGACACGCAGCAGTTTTGTATTATACACAAGTACTTTCAGTTTTTAACCTATTCCGCTTTCCTTTAATACGTTTTTTTTTTTTTTTTACCAAAGTCTCTCCATCAAACCAAGGAGATTGATCTTTTACGGTTATAGTCTTTTCCATCGGTGGTCACATGGTATATTCCCTTTTACTCACTTTATTATAAGTGGTCATAAGGCATTTAGCACACTTAGCTCCTAACAGACGTTGGACATCATGATCACAGGGAATGTTGATAGCATCATTTATTTTCTTTGTAACTTCTTCAATAAATATGGTAGAAGAAAAATTTGATTTATGTCTAAAGTTTATTTTCATTACTAATGCATATTTCTGTAGAGGTAGACTAAACGTAATAAGTTTGTGTAATGGGGAGAAAGTACATTTCTCTTCGACTTTTATATCAGATACAATGTTATTCATGTCATTACTTGGAATTAAGTCTGGTATGCCCAGTTAAAGTAGTTGTACAGTCGACATTATTCACTAGTCGATATGATTCTAGTAACTCACTAAATGCCAAAGCGTCAGGATTTACTGCCTCATCCATCCAAAAATTGAAGTCTCCACAGATAACTAATTCGTTTTTCTCCATGATAATCATCTCAAAGAGAGCACCGAATTCTTAAAAAAAGATACTAGTGTTTGTTCTAGGGGGTTTATAGATTGTTACAAAGGATATTCTTCTATTTTTTTGGCGTAAATTTTATTTCTATATATTCAAAGCTTGTTACACTAATTCTTTTCAACGTTTTGAGATTTGAGTAACTTTTATGAATGAAGAGTCCGGCACCCCCACCTGACCTACCTTCTTTCGGTATGTGAAAGAAGGCATGTGTGGGGGTGTCATTGCTTGTCCAAGTTATTTAACCATGTTTCCAATAATGCTAGTATATCTAAATATTTCTCGTTTATCAATTCTCGATTTTGAACAGTCTTATTACCTACAGATTTTATATTTACATAGCCACAGTTTATGGCATCCCTAGTAACCATGATCAGTATTTTCTGTAAGTCTTTTCAATTCCAAGTCATAAGCTTTGCAGTCTCTAGAATTTACTGTGTGGTCACTTGGTCTGTTTAACTTTATGCAGTTTATACACTTTGACACTTGTGAATTACACTCCTTGGTGGAATATCTCCCTGAACATTTAACGCAGACTTTATCTTCATTCTTAGACTTGCAATCTTTTTCAAAATGCCCATACCTCTGAGAGTGGTAGCATGTCTCTAGATTTTAATATCCAAGCTTCTTCCTCTATCACCTGACATGTCTTGTTAGGTCTTTATTCTTTAATATTTGTGTTCATTTTTTCATTCTTTTCATTTATTTATTAAATAATCTCGGTATTTTAAGAAAAGAAATCTCTCCCGAGCGCAGCATGAAACTCCTTCACTTCACCATTCCAACCTGAAACTATTCGAAATTTGTGTGGAGCCAAGCCAAGATATTCATCAACTGAAATCAGAAATAAGGCATTTGGAGCACTGTATTTCATTTCTCTGTATCTAATATAACTTCATCTTTACCATCTCCATGGGAAACAGAAGAAAACCCTGGATTGTAAAGCACACTTCTTTATCTTTATTCCAGTTAACGAAAATATCTTGGTTAATCTTAAAGCAAATGGGTAAATCAGCCTACAGAGGACTTTCGTAACGAGCATGTTAATTGGAAAACGCGTGTTATGTGGAGGACTTAATAACACAATGATCAAATTAAGTAGTATAACTTCATGCCGG
>NC_090730.1:88066742-88096742 GCF_036898095.1 Palaemon carinicauda | reverse complement strand
AGGCTGAACGTTAATCCCGCAACCACTTGCCATCCGGAACCGCCCCGCCCCCAGCAACCAGGAATCATATAGATATATGAAGGATATAACATCCGCCTGACGGAACTCACCTGACCTATTTAACCTCTGATTGTTTTTAGGTTCACTCAGCAATATGCAATATGTCATACATATTGCCACACTCAGCAAAATTACCTCAACATTTGTTATGATCAAGTTTATTTAAACACGTCAAAAGAAGAAATGAGGTTTGTTCAAACAACAACAATAGTAAAGGAAAAAAAAAAATTGTACTCAGCAACTCGAGGAATATCACGTATGCAGAGGTAAGGAGTAACACTCTGATTGACACTTTTGAAAACTACCTCTTCAGGCAGCACATGTATGTGTGCTTGATGAAGTTCAGACACTGCATCATTAATAATGCTTTTTATCACTACAGTGTTAGATTTAACCATCTTTACTCGGTACGGACCCAAATACGCTTGCTCTAGTTTGCGTTTCCTAGGTTGTAATCATTTCAAATACACACGAACGCCCACAAATACTTTTACCGGTGGGGTTTTGAACCGACCATCATACTTAGAGCTGTGTTTTTCATTAGCTCTTTTCTAAAACCTTCCAGTGGTGTTCATTACTCTCCTCAATAGATTTAATAAATATACATTGTATTGCTCAGTTGAATAATTTAGTAATTGTTGTGTATTAATCAGTACCGTATATGGTAACACAAGATCTTGTCCATACACTAAAAAGAGGTAGGCGTGTCCCTGAGCAAAGCATTATATGCAATGTTCAAAACTAGCTCAGCTGTTTGAAGCATGGAATACCCATGAAAGGGATTATTAGCCAATAAGTAAAGTAAAATTTGGACTACTTACCTATAATGCGATTCCACTAAGCCATTAGCTGAAGTCCTATATGCGGTCACTGAAAAGTGTTCAATTTTCATCAAATCCATGATCGATTTCACCACTGTATTTATAAACTCGAAACCATTATCACTTATCAAAATTTTCGGGCAACCAAACCTAGTAATGAAAGAGCACAGCGCTTGGGCTAATGAATTTGCTGATTTATCCAACATTGCGTATATATGAATATACCGAGTAAATGCATCCACAAATACACATATATACTTATATTGTGTTAAACCAGTAGGGAATGGTCCCACCGCATCCATATGCACCCTATAAAATCTAATATGAATCACAGGCCACTTTCTGGCTTCCGGTACAGTGTTTTTATGTTCTTTGAAATAGTTACAAGCATGACAACATTTTATATAATTCTCTATAGATTTTTTCATTCCTAACCAAAAGAAGGATTCACGTGCTCTCCTAATGTTCTATCAATCCCTAAATGCCCTGCATATGGACTTGCATGTACTATATGGATGGCTCGATTAATTAAAGATGGAGGAAGAACTACACGTGCACAAAATTCCCCTCCCCTCTTCTCGTAACCACAATATAAGATATCATTTTCTATAAAAAAAATTCTCGCGAGGCACATTCAGAAATGATGAATAACTCTCCGATTCCCCTTTAATCACTGCTCGCACTCTTTCCATCCATTCCGCTTTTTCTGTCCCTCTCGGACTTCCAAGTCAATCAAATCTGCATTATCAGGGCATTCATTCTGGACACCCCTGATCATGTCCTTGGCCACACATATATATTCACCTTCACTGCTCCAGTCTCTCTCTCTCTCTCTCTCTCTATCTCTCTCTCTCTCTCTCTCTCTCTCTCTCTCTCTCTCTGCTCCCGTAATCTGATTGCTCCTCGGGAGAATTCACATCCCATTCTCTATTTTCTCTATTTTGATGGGAGTCTTCAATATTTTGGTTACGTTCTTCGTTCCTCTTTTGTGCCCTAGTTGTTACTCCTATTACTGCACCTCTCGAGAGGGCATCAGCTACCTTGTTAGCTTTACCGTCTATGTGGTGAAAACCCTTTATATTAAACTCTAACAATCTTTCAATCCATCTCGCTTGTCGAGAGGTCAAATCTCATTAGTAAAAGAAGGCACATAAGGGGCGATGATTACTTTGCAACTCAATCGATTGACCTAATAAAAAGAACCGATGCCTTTCTAGAACCCAAAGAATAGCCAAAGCCTCTTGATCAAATGTACTAGAATTCTTTTCTGCCCTTTTCAATGCCCTGGAAGCAAAACAAATGGGTCTCTCTCTACCTTTATCATCTCACCACCAATAGCTATGCTACTCACATCTGTTGTCACTAAAAATGGGCGATCAAATCTAGGATATGCGAGCAAGTCATTGCTAGTTAAAGCAGCTTTTAAATGGTTAAAGGCCCTTTCTTCTTTCACTCCCCAATTTACTACTTTTTGTTCCTTTAAAGCATCTAAGAGTCTCGCTATCTCTCCAAAACCTCTTATGAATTTACGGTAATACCTAGTGAACCCAAGGAACCCAACTACTTCCTTAGGGGTACGTCGCCTGGGGAAATCTCATATAGCTGCTACTTTACTGGGGCAAGGTTGGATACCTTCTGGGTTTATTATGTGACCTAAAGATTCGACCTGTTTACAGAAAACTTTGCACTTTGACAAATTCATTTTCATACCATTACGTCGCAACGCTTCTGAAACTTTACGAATATTATTATTATGATCTTCGGCCGTTTTCCCTGTAATTATGATATCGTCTAGATAAACAAGAACATTATGGCCAATTAAGGGAGACAAAACTGCCATCATTACTCTAGAGAAATTACCTGGAGCATTTTTAACACCGAAAGAAAGAAAATTAAACTGAAATAGTTGATCGTTAGCTGTAAATGCCTTTTTACATTTACTGTCATCCTGAATGGGTATTTTGATAGTATCCAGATTTTAAATCAACAGTTGTAAAATATTTACTATCCCATTTCTTCACAAGTAATTCTTCAATCGAGGGCAATGGAAATGCATTATCCTTAGTGACTGCATTCAACTTCCTATAATCAACACACAATTTTACTGAGCCATCCTTTTTCTTAACAGCTACAATTGGAGAAGCCCAGGGGGATTCGCTTTCCTCGATTATTCCTTGTTCCCTTAATTTACTAATTTCCCTTTATATATCTCTCTGAAAGTAAATAGGTACCTTATAAGGCCTTTACCTGATCGGCTTTGTCTGCCCAGTTTTAATGCTAAAGGGAAATCGATCAATCCCCCTGGGTGGCTCATCTCCAATTGCAATTACATCAGAATAATTATTGACAATGTCACTAACTACAGGTTGATATTCTGAGAGACATAGTTTTTGCGCTTGCATAATCAAATTCTGAGTGCGTTCGTCTGTGCGAGCTAGAGATTTGGGTCCCAACACCCCATTATTAGCAATTTCATATAACTCTAATTCACACACAGAATCACTTCCTAACACAACTCTTTTATTTGACAAATTAGCTGTTTTCTTTTATTTAGGATAAGCCTTTTAAGATTACATGCACCCAATTGTCATGGGGTTTAACAAAGACCCTGGTTCCTTCCGGAAGAGGGCGAAACGGGGTCACTGATATGCTCGTAAGTGTCTGGGGAGACCACTTCTCCTCTCTCAGGTACAGCTATTACCTTACTTAAATGTCTCTCCATGTCCGCACAAGAACTTACTCTCTCATTACTTTCTATCAGCAAAATGCACCCTCCTGCTTTTACTGTTATTGTATCTTTTCCCCCAAAAAATACATGTTGGATTACTAGAAATGAAATCAATTCCTAAAATAGCCTCAAATCCTGGCATTCACAAGGTGGGCAAGACAAACAAATCATTTATAAACTTCATAGATCCCACCTTAAAGTTGACGATCATTGTATGGTTTATGCATACTGTATTTTCTCCTGGCGTGTCAAGCACGAAGGATGCCGCTGACTGCAGTGAGTTTGAGGAGAATCTTTTTCCAATCAGTGAAACGCTGGCTCCTGTGTCGATCAGCGTTTGAATGGATTTATCTGGTAGGTCAATCCTAACTGCTAACATTCCTAGCTGGCCATTACGATATATAGGGCATAGACCAATGACCTCAGCTTCAGCCCTGCTGCTCCCTAGTGTTGCGGGTGTGAGGTCAGGAGTACTGATGGAGGTCCCAGTGCCTGTTTTACCAAGTCCGTCGTCAATGGGAGTGCTGGTTCTGATGCCATGGGGGGAAAGGGGGGCATCGATCTCCCTCATCTCCCCCTTCCTCTGTTTCCTTTTCCTCGGATGTTGGGCCAGGGGAGTTGTGTGTGTGCCACAGTCCACCTGCCCTCGGCGTTTTTTGCTGGGCCCTCTTGAGATAGATGACCGTAGGCCTGGCAAGTGTAACAACGGGGGATCCTTGGGTGCGGCACTCCACTCGTTGGTTTCCCTCTCCCCCACACTGCCAGCATCTGAAGACTCATCTCACCTGCTGACTGCATTCTCCCCACTCCGACTTTGGGGGTTGATGAGTGGCTCTCATGGCTGCCAACTTCTCGGAATCGGGCCAGTTATTCCCAGACATTTTTTCTTCTGGCAAACTGTCTAAAATGTTTTGTACCGCACTCATTACGTCTGCTAACGAGCGACTGTCATCGAACAAATAACCACATAAATACGGGTCTGCTAAGCTGCAAATATGTTTACGGGCAATTGCTTTTTTATCACCTGGGAGATTGGCACTCCAGGTAGCAAACGAATCGCAATCCCGAAAAATGCGAGTTGCAAAACTGAGAACAGATTCTCCTTCCCGAATTTTGGGTTTGTAATTTTCTTCTAGGTCCCCCTTTCTCGCATTAGTTAAGGCATACTTCTCAATCAAACGTCGTTTTACTTGAGTATAACTTCTTAAACTGTCTTGTGGCCAACACATTACCTCCATTGCCGGAGCATCTTTCAGCAATCTAATTACTTGAATAGCTTTTTCTCTTTACGACTATCCATATGTGGTTACTTCAAAGTCTCTCAAAAACACTTCAATCGATTGAAACCCTTTGTTAGACCATTGATCATCAAAAGGCCTAACACTTGCCTGGAGTTTCGGCAACTTTCGAAACTACGATTTGCGTATCTTCACTCGGCTGTGCATGTGTTCACTTGTGTGCGTTTGAACTTCGTTAATGTACGTCGGATATACTATGGTTGCGCGCCACTCCCCTTCTTGTTCAACCAAGAATCTGTTCATTAAGTTGGCTAGGTTATCTAACTTATTTTCCAATTCTTGTGTTCTTAGTTACTGTCTATATTCTTTGTCTCTATAACCAACTGCTCCTTCGTTTTCCTCTCCTGTAGTAGCAGTGTGTGCTATGTTAGTTCTCGCATATCTAGGCGTCTTGAACTTTTATTTTACCAGTTTAAAGAACAACTTTGCTCACAGCATACACAAACAGACGTATTCTGACACCTTACACCAATATGTCCCATGACCACGGCTAATGAGACATCAGAAGATGGGTTTTTTCACTTTATTGTAAAAGGTTCGTGAGTACATTGTACAACTGACTCTCTCAGGTGAGCGCCTTGTCTACTTGAATGCACAAATGCAACTAATTTCCCTCTCGAGCAAGATGAAATCTTGCTGCAACAACATGCTGAATAGTTAAGTTTTGTGGAATTCTCGTGATTATAGAGTTCATTTACCTTGACGTGCAATACATATCTTCATACAAGAATTAAGAAATACACATATATATATATATAATATATATATATATATATATGTGTGTGTGTGTGTATCTATATTTATATAAATATATATATATATATATATATATATATATATATATCTCAATGATGGGCTGGGCAATGGCGGTGGGGTAGTTTATCCACCCTGGCAGGCTCAACCATACCGCTAAGGCCAGTTCTGAGAGACCAGACTGAGACTGGACCCCTATAGGCCTTCTCCTTTATTTAAGATAGGCAAAGGCTAGGAGAAGGAAAACTCCAAAATCAAACCAAACAAGACCCCAACGGCGGAGCCTCCCAGCGCTGGCGGAAGAGGGCAATGCCTGTCGGGTAGGCAACAAGGCGGGCCTTGACCTAACAAGAACCCGGCAGCCTGATGCAACCAACATCGGAGAAGCCGCCTGTCTCATATGTCTTGAGCCGCGGTGAAAACGGTGTGGGCCAAGTGTGTGTGCGTGGCCGTTGTAAAGCCACGACCACCCAAAACAATATACCCAGCTACTGGCATTCTGTCGTTTCCTCCACCCTTCTTCATCGATAGGAGGCTGATGGCTAACGACAGAACCCAATACTCGGACACGAGTGGGCGCCGACGACGACGATATATATATATATATATATATATATATATATATATATATGTGTGTGTGTGTGTGTGTGTATATCTATATATGTATATATATATATATATATATATATATATATATATATATATATATATATATATATACATATCTATATATACATACATATGTATATATATATATATATATATATATATATATATATATATACATATATATATATATATATATATATATATAGCCTAATGTATATATATATATATATATATATATATATATATATATATATATATATATATATATATAGTTTGGGTTCTGTTAAAAAAAGTGACAAAAAACATTAACAGCATGATGCCTACAAATTGCAATTTTGGTTTAAGAATTACACATTATATTTCTCTCAAAACATTAATTATAATATAGTGGTATTTAAGCATAATGTTCTAGAGCACACTTCCTATAGATTTTAATTTGATATTATTATTAGCTTATGGGTGTATGCTGTGCTTATTTTCTGTTTTCCCTAAGAGAAATCAGTTATTTGTTCCTGGCCAAATTAGTTTTGGGCAGAAAAAGAGATGGAACAGCTTCCTGCTTGAAAATCCGTTGATCTTTGGGTCTTTCTGTTCCAAGGAGACGTGATTTCATGTTGTCGGCAATATCTTCTTTGCAGAAATGCACAGAACAAATCACAGCATGGTCTGAATTGATCTTGTCTGATCTTCGATATGCTTTTATCCAAGCATCTCTCAAGATTTCATCCATCGGAAAACGAAAGAAACAAAGGCTTTGATTAAGCTTTTTTACTTTTTTTTCGTATTATAGAAACCATAAAAAGCGCAATTCCTCAGCATGGTTATTTAGTAATTCTACAGTTGTAATTGGAGACGAAACTCAATTTTACAGAGACATTTACCACTAGACTTCGGAATAGTGAATGAGACATTGTATTGGACTGTTAGTATTTATATGCTGAAAGCCTAAGAGACAAAATAACAATAAAGTGGAAGCAGAATTAATATTTTGACATGGTCTTTTAATCCACAACCATTTTCCTATCTTGCTTGATCTACCTTTCTATATACCTCGATCTGCCTGATAGCGAGCCATGGTGGCTCACCTGACCTCATGTAGCCTTGAGTGGCAAAACCCTGGATGCGCATTACATGACCCGTCACTGTATGTGTCCTGGTTCAGATTTTCAGACTTTGACACGGACCAGCAAGCTCTGCCCACAAAAAAATCAGACCTTCCAACTTATTCAAACACGCAGGTGCAACATGTTTACCTCTTTCACACGTTCAAACGTGCTCGCAAACATCATGTTGTCGAACGAGGTCATGAATAAAGGACAGAAAAAGAGCAGCATGAATAAGACAGCAAACGAAGGTAGAGGATATTCTAATATGTGAAAGAAAGAAATGAACATGGGCAGGACGTATTATGAAAATGACAGACAATATATGGACATTAAGAACAACTGAACGGGTCCCTACAGATGGCAAGAGAAGCAGGGTAAGATAGAGAAGACGCTGCATTGATAAACTAATAAAATTGACAGGTATCGACTGACAAAAAAAAGACCAGAAACAGATGCGAGTGGAAGGACATGTCTGAATGTCTGAGGCGTTTGTACTTGAGTGGACTAGTAGCAGCTGTGATGATGAGGATGATATAAGTGTGTATATATATATATATATATATATATATATATATATATATATATATATATATATATATATATATATGGACCCAAGGATTAAGTAGTGGAAATTGAAAGAGGAAGAACTGAGTGTCTTGTTTAAGGAGAGAGTGCTAGAAGCAGTAAGGTTACATGAGGATGTACAAGAATGGTGGACCAAGAGTAGTAAAGTGATCCTAAGGATCGGTGAGGAAGTACTTGGAAAGTCATCAGGAAGAAGACCCCCAAATGATAAAGAATCAGGGTGGTGGAATGATGAGGTGCAAGAACGGGTAAAAACCAAGAAAGAAGCCAAGAAGAAGGCAGATCTATCAGGACAAGAGCAGGATAAAGAAAACTATAAACAGGCAAAGAAAGAAGCAAGAAGAGCAGTAGCAAAGGCGAAGGCAGAGACATTAGATAAAACACCAGAATGAGAGAAGAAAATATTACGAATTGCTAAGGCCTGAGATGCTGCATCTAAAGACCCGATACAGATAAGGCAAATAAAAGATAGCAATGGTATAGTTCTAGTAGGAGAGAATGAAATTAAAAGGTGGGAAACTTATTTTGAAGGACTATTGAATGAAGAGAACCCAAGAACTGTTTTTGAAGATGGAGTCCCAAACGAGGCAGGGACTATAGGAGTAACTACAAGAGAAGTAGAATAAGCAGTAAAGAAGATGAAAAACAGTAAAGCTGCAGGACCGGATAATATACCAGTAGAGATATGAAAGAGTCTTGGAGAGGAAGGCATAGATATCTTGCAGGACCTGGCGCAAAAGATTTTCAATCAGGAAAAGATGCCAGAGGAATGGAGAGGAAGCCTACTCATTCCCATCTATAAGGGGAAGGGAGACATCCAGGAATGTGGCAACTACAGAGGCATAAAGTTGATAAGTCACACTATGAAAATATGGTAGAAGATCATTGAGAAGAGACTCAGAGTTGAAACAACATTCGTGAGGAACAATTTGGATTCATGCCTGGAAGAGGGACTGTAGATGTAATGTTTGCTTTGAAGCAGATGATAGAAAAACATCAGGAGATACAGAAAGGATTATATATGGTCTTTATTGACCTGGAGAAGGCATATGATCGAGTACCACGTCAGGAGCTGTGGAGATGTATGAGAATAAAGGGAGTCCCTGAGAAATACTTAAGAATCTCCCAAGATATGTATGAGAGGGCAAAAGTAAATGTTAAGAGCAGTATAGGCCTAACAGAAAGTTTCCCAGTAAATGTGGGACTACATCAGGGGTCTGCATTGAGCCCTTACCTATTTGATCTGGTCATGGATGTAGTAACACAAAGTATTAGAGATCAGTCTCCTTGGTGTGTGCTTTTTGTTGATGATGTTATACTGTGTAACACTAGGCGAGAGGTAATAGAAGAGAAACTGGAGGAGTGGTGAAGAGAAATGGAAAATAGAGGATTGAAGATCAGAAGGAAAAAGACAGAGTATTTCAGATTGAAAAATGGGCAGAATGGGGAAGTTAGTTTACAAGGAGAGAGATTGAAAAGAGGTGAAAATTTCAGGTATTTAGGATCAACAGTTGCAGAGGATGGTGGTCTGGGGGCAGAAATAAACCACAGAATATAAGCAGGATGGAAGAATTGGAAAAAAGTGCGTGGAGTACTATGCGACAGGAAAATAAGGGTTAAGTTGAAAGGTAAAGTACACAGGACAGTTGTGAGACCGGCAATGATGTATGGAGTGGAGACGTGGGCAATGAAGAAGACAGAAGAGAAGGAACTGGATGTGGCAGAGATAAGAATATTGAGATGGATGTGTGGGGTGACAAGAAGAGATAAGATACGGAATGAGGTAATTAGGGGTACCACAGGATTTAGAAAACTATCAGATAAGATCCAAGAAAGTAGACTGAGGTGGTATGGTCATGTCATGAGAAGAGATGAACAGTATATTGGGAGGAGAGTGATGGAAATGGAGATACAGGGAACGAGAAGGAGAGGGAGACCAAAGCAAAGATGGATGGACTGTAAGAAGGATGACCTTCGATCAAAGGGATTAACCAGTGATGAAGTGTGGGATAGAGGTAGATGGAGAAAGCTGGCCAGAAACATTGACCCCACATAGAAGTGGAAAAGGATGCAGACAAAGAAGAAAAAAATATATATGTGAATATATGTGTATGTATGTATCTATCTATCTATATATATATATATATATATATATATATATATATATATATATATATATATGTATATATATATATATATATATATATATATATATATATATATATATATATATATATACATATATATATATATATATATATATATATATATATATATATATATATAGTTATAGTTATTTATATATATATATATATATATATATATATATATATATATATATATGTGTGTGTGTGTGTGTGTGTGTGTGTATTTTGTGACGTGCCAAGAGTAGGGTGTCTACAAGTACGAGCCACATTGCCAATCCTCGGTGTGGATTTCCTCTCTCATTTCCACCTTCTGCTCGATGTCGCCCACCGACGATTGGTCAACGCAGACTCGTACTTGTAGACACATCTTCAACCCGCCCCCTCCCAAACATCGCCTCGACCTCCTGAAGGGGTATTACCAGGTGCCTATGAACCCAGAAGACATCCCCAAGACCACCATCACCACTCCCTTTGGTACATACACCTCCAATTACTCCTGTTTTGGCCTTCGTAATGCTAGGGCCACTTTTCAACGTCTCATGGATGGCATCTTAGGGGACCTCCCCTTCTGTGTATGTTACATGGACGACATACTTCTGTTCGCTTCCTCAAAAGGGGAACACCTCCATCACCTGCGCATCATGCTCGACCGCATGCAACAAAACAGCCTTGTAGTCCGGTACGACAAGTGTACCTTTGGCACCAATGAACTGTCGTTCTTAGGGTACCGAATCACTCTTGAAAGAGTCCATGCCCTGCCTGAAAAGGTAGCAGCCGTTCAAAACTTCCCCACACCCTCGACTGTAGGAATTCTTAGGCATGATCAACTATTATCACCGTTTTCTGCCAGCCATTACCGCCACTCTTGCTCCCCTCTATGCCTCCCTCTAGGGTAAGCAAAAAGACCTGAAGTGGGGTCCCCTTTAAGAAGCGGCCTTCTGCAACGCAAAGAATGCCCTATCAACCGCTGCTGCTCTCACTTTTCCCGTCCCACATGCCCCTCTCCTTCTCTCCACTGATGCCAGCGACATCGCTATTGGTGCAGTACTCGAACAGGTGGTCAACGGCTCGCCCCACCCATTGGCCCTCTTCAGCAAAATACTGTCCAAGGCAGAATCGGGTTATTCTACCTTCAATCGCGAATTGCTGGTGGTGCACTTGGCTGTCCGTCACTTTCGCCATTTCTTAGAAGGTACTGTACACCCTTCATCATTCGCACAGACCACATGCCCCTGGTGCATGCCTTCTCTCGACAGTCTGATACCTGGTCCGCCCTTCAACGCCGACATCTCTCCGCCGTGGCTGAAAGGGTGTATGGCAACCCGTTGGTCGTCCCTGCCGAATTTTTTCCTTCTGCAACCTCCAGCGACGATCTCCATCGCATACGTCACGTCGTAGGAAAATTTACTCCATGCCGCCAGACTTTCAAGCCCCAAGCGAAGCATCACATACCGACAGACTTACGCTCTGCAACGCACATCTTTCCACACAACGACACTAGCTAGCCACCGCTAACGTCCCCTTCCACGGGCCCTTTCCTTGTGATCCGATGCAATCCGAAATCATTCCTACTAAACATTCGTGGCAAAGAAGACTGGATCTCCACTGATCATCTAAAACCTGCTTATCTCCTGCCAGATGACCCACCTACAGTTCGCCTCTCTAGATCAGGGCACCCTATCTAACATGTACAGTATGTCATTTTTATGGGGGGGGGGGCCATGTACCACCCGTGTGTCACACGAGCGTACATAGTAATGACATTTCTCTTTTTTGTATATATTAGCCTTTGTATCTTCGCTCTCCCCTCGCACTGGCAGCAACTTGTTTTAACCTGTCTGCCTACTTGATTGTTAACTGTTAACAGAATCAGTTGCCGGTTTGACAAAAAATAGCATGTTTGTGTTTTGTGACCTTACCGGGACTTAGCGTGTATATATATTCGATGTGTCGTAATAAAGTTACTCAATTGCACTCATCTCGCCTTTGACTCACAACCTACTCTTGGCATGTCACAATATATATATATATATATATATATATATATATATATATATATATATATATATATATATATATTCACATATATTCTTACGAAGCTGGTCTAGTGTAGAGTAAATACATTAGTTTATTCATGTATATTATTTATGTATTTCATATGTGTTTCTAAGATATGAATAGCCAGCTATTAAGATGAGTTCCTCTCAAGTAGATATATGTTTTGTATGTAAATCACGTAAGACTTTTGTCATTAATTTCATTGTATTTTTCTTTCAAGTCAGTATATGTAAATTTACATTATTTTTAAGAATCAACTTTTTATTTCACGTAATTTTGATACGAAGTCCTCCGTAAACTGCTTAAGAGTGTTATGTGATCCATGCAAGATATGAACATGGGCTTATGTAAATCTTTTTTAAATTTTTATGATGTATTGCGTCATGTTTGAGAGAAAATATGCAATTCTTACATTCGCCACATGTTTTGGAAATCTCTCAAAAACTCCAGTGTTAGATTTTTTTTTCCGAGAATGGTGGGTGGGCGGAGCAGCTGATAGAGAGTTGCCTGAAAACCTAATATTTCGAGTGATTTTTTATTTCATGTAAATTCTTTCAAAGTGTTGTCATTTCTATAGAATATATTTATTTTTGTAAGGAGTGTAATATTTCAATCACCAGTGTTTATTTCAGCACCCTCACATATCCCAGTTGAAAAATCAAAGTAAGAGGTGGTTTTGAACTATTCTTATATATATAAGAATATATTCACATATATTCTTACGAAGCTGGTCTAGTGTATAGTAAATACATTAGTTTATTCATGTATATTATTTATGTATTTCATATGTGTTTCTAAGATATGAATAGCCAGCTATTAAGATGAGTTCCTCTTAAGTAGATATATGTTTTGTATGTAAATCACGTAAGACTTTCGTCATTAATTTCATTGTATTCTTTTTTCAGGTCAGTATATGTAAATTTACGTTATCTTTAATAATTAACTTTCATTTCACGTAATTTTGTTACAAAGTCTTACGTAAACCCTTTGAGAGTGTTATGTGATCCGTGCGAGATGTGAACAAGGGCTTATGTAAATGTTTTTTATATTTTTACGAGGTATTGCGTCATGTTTGTGAGAAAATACGCAATTCTTATTTAAACATGTGCTTTGGAAGATTCTCAAAAACTCTAGTTGTAGATGTTATCCTTTTTTTTTTTAGGACAAAGGTGGGGGAAGCTAGCTGTGAGAGGGAATCATCTTGCGGTTGTGTCGGTACGCGTCCATGAGAGTAATCTTGGGCAACCTTACGCCTTTAGGCCAACCCCACTAAATTCCAGATCTCGGACCTAGAAAATTCTGGAAGCAACTAAGTCTTATATAAGCACCCCAGGCTCCATAGCAGCAGTAGAGAAACAGCCATCATGTGAAAGTGCCAAAAATTCCCTCTGTCTCTGTCCGAGTGCCTATAGTGTGTCCTCTCCTGGGTGATTTTGCGCCCCAACATATAACATGTGTTCAAGCATTGTTGCAAATTATCCAGATGATTTTAAATTTATTGTGTGTTGGTGAGTGTTGGCATTGTTTCAATTTTTGTAACTGGTCCCCCGCAAAATTCCAGATCTCGGACCTAGAAAATTCTGGAAGTAACTAAGTCTTATATAAGCACCCCAGGGCTTCATAGCAGCAGTAGAGAAACAGCCGTCATGTGAAAGAGCCAAAAATTACCTCTCTCTCTGTCCGAGTGCCTATAGTGTGTCCTCTCTTAAGTGATTTTGTGCCCCAACGTATAACATGTGTTCAAGCGTTGTTGCAAATTATCTAGATGATTTTAGATTTATTGTGTGTTGGTGAGTGTTGGCATTGTTTAAATTTTTGTAACTGGTCCTGTAAAATTGTGAAAGGTATTTATATCGTTATCAGGTTAACTATATACAATGAGTGGCAAGACTAATTAAATATTGTATAAAAGTTGATTTCAAGTGAAACAAGTCGTTGTATAACTTTCTTAAGTATTATTTCTTTTGTCTTAACCCAAGTTTTCATCCAAATTTAATATTTTGACTCAAGTGATTATATAATTTTTAGTGTAATTATTTCTTTTGTCTTAGTCTAAGGTTGTATTCAGATTTAATTTCAAGTCAAGTGATTATATAATTTTTAGAGCATAACATGTTTGCCTTATTCTAAATTTTGTTCAGATTTAATATTTTGAGTAATTTAATTTTTTATGTAAATTCTTTTCATAGTATTATAATTTATACATAATATATTTTTCTTGTAAAGAGTGTATTATTCTAATCACCAATATTTAATTTAGTAGTTGCTCATATCCTGTTAAAGCATCAAAGTAAGTGGTTTGAAAAGACAGTAATACTAATTACCCAGTTTTGTTAGGAGTGTACTTAAGAGACCTTTGAATAATTAGTGTTTTTTCATGTATTGCTGTCTGGGAGTTATATAATTAACCCAGAGTTTGGGTATTAATATTTTCAAATATAATAGATTTAATGTAAAAATCAAACAGGTGAGTTTGGAACTCGAGAGGTTGTATAGCTTGCCAGCCGTAATATATATATATATATATATGTATATATATATATATATATATATATATATATATATATATATATATATATATATATATATATATATTATGGTTCCCAGGCACAGGACCATCATATAATATAATTTTGGTGCCCAGACCCTTGGGATTGAGCAAGTCTGTTTTAAATAATGGTGGTAACAGGGCTTTGTTTTTATTAAAGTTTTTGAACAATATAGTGTTGAAAGGATTTTGTGTATTGTTGGGATATATATTTTTGGAGAGGTATAAAATTATCTGTTAAAGTACAAGATGGCACAGTTTGATATCCAAGAGCTTTTGAATAACCCAAATGGAGGAGGCTGAAGAAGAATTTGTAGCGAAGCAAGGACCAGTTCACCCACAAACTGAAGGCATAAAAGCAGAAAGGGATGTAGAGGCTGAGATTCGACGTATTGCAGCAAAGGAAACTTTGATTAAGTTGAAGATGATGGCAGAACGAGAAGGAAGAGCGAAGAGACGGGAAAAAAGGGATGCAAGACGAGAGGAAGAAGAGAGAGAAGCACGATGTGCGAAGGAAATGGAAGCAAGACGAGAAGAAGAAGCCAGAGATATTGCAAGACATGCGAGGAGAATGGAAGAAAAGGAGAAGGAAGAGGCAAGAGAGAATGCACAACATGCAAGGGAGTTGGAACTGTTGAGTGCTCGTGAAAAGTTGACAACGAAGACAGAGGTGAATGCTGCTATTCATGATCCCGTGTTCAATGCGTCAGATGCCCAGAGGTTAATTCCAAGGTTCACCGAAGAGGCTCCAAACAAGTTCTTTGATCATTTTGAAACGGTCGCATCGACGATGAAATGACCCGAACATAAATGGTCTGTGTTGTTGCATAGTGTATTCAGATCGGATCGGATAAGGATAAGGATAGGGAAGTGGGGAATATAGGGAAAGGAAGAGTACTCCTGGATACAATCCAGTTTATAGCCCGAAGGCAGGTACTCAGGATGGGAAAGAATAAGGAAAAAGGGAGAAAGAGAAGTACAGGAGAAGAATAAAAGAGAGGGGCAGACCCTCATGCGATGTTAGATAATATTAGAAGCAGTTTGAGAAAAGAAAAGACAGGCAAGGAGAGGAAAGGTTTTTTGGTTTTATGTCTAGCCCTTGCTGCAGGAGTCTGCTCATCTAACACCTATTTGATGGTTAAAAAAGGTATGATTGTCATAGTGTATTAATTAGGAAAAGCCACACTGCATACCTTTCCTTATCTCAGGTCCAGGGAAGGAGTATCAAAAAGTGAAGAGGAGCGTACTGCAATTGTATCAGATGACCCCTGAATATTAAAAGGAAAATTTCCGAAGTTTGTGGAAGGACGAGGAAATGACTTTCCTGGATTACGCTGATCAAGTACGAGAATGTTTTAAAAGATGGATGAAGGCTGCTAACGTGAAGGAGATGGCTGATTTAGAAGAACTGATTATACTAGAACGGTATCTACAAGGAATTCCTGAACATATTCGAACGTACTTGAGAGAGAGAGAGGTGAAGAAACTTGATAAAGCCACTTCGCTGAGTGAAGTTTATAATATCATCAGTCGTAAACCGACCTCGGGTATGAAGTTTCAACTGTCGTTCCAACCAAGTGTCAAGTATTTGTTGAACCATGGAAACCAGTTCAGTAATAACTATGTGAACAAGTTCAATAGTTACAGCAGAAGCAGCACTGATACTGTTCCTAAGCATAATGTAATAGTACCATAGCAACAATCATCGATTCATCCTCCTTCATGTATCATGAAAGACGTGCAGAAGGTTAGTATTGTCTGTTTGTAGTGTGTCAAGAGAGGCCATATCAGTAAGGAATATTGGTCAAGCCAACCGAAAGCAGTCGTCTGAGTGGTTAAGGAAAATTCGAATTCACAGAATGTGAAGACAAAGAAACAATCGGGAAAGAACAAAGAGAAAAATAAACCAGCCAATATTTACACGATGAACAGGACAAACCCAAACAGCGTCATTGCCTTTAAACCATATATCCATGAAGGTAGGTTAACAGCAAAAGACGAGAGTAAGCGAACCACGGTCAAGATATTGCGCGACACAGGTTGCAACCATAGTGTGGTGGTACGAGGAGTACACCCATTGGTGGATCAGTCTCTCACAGGAGACTCAGTTATTTTGATGGGAATAGGAGGTGAAGAGGTTACCCGTATTTGCCGTTTGAAATAGTGATGCGAGTTGGTGACAGGTAATATTGACCTTGCGGTAAAGGATTCATTGGCTGTCGAAGGAGTAGACATCCTGCTGGGTAATGAGGTTGGTGGGGTGCCGTTTGTGCCTTGTCCCATTGTAATGGAGAAATCGTTGAAGTATAGTCCCGCAACTGAACTCGAGATGGAGTACCCGTATCCGTTTCCTAGTTGTGTGACGACTAAAAGTATGATGAAGTGAGTGGCTGCTTAAGAAGAAAAAGAAATCGAAGGAGCAATGAACCTGGAGGATTTGTTTTACGAAGAAGAGGATTCCCTTGATGGAACGCAAGAGGAGAACTCCCGACTAAGCCCGAGAGAAGAGGAGTGACAGACGAGTGGACAAGAAGACAAGAAAGAAATGGACCTGGAAGAAACAGAAAACTCAGCGTTAGAAGTAGGACAAGTGAGTAGGAAAAGACTGATAGGATTGCAACAGAAGGATGCAATGTTAACAGAGTTATTGTACCATGTGGTGGACGAGACGGAGGCACAGGAGTATCTAACCTGTTATTATCTTTAGGATGGGTTGCTTATGAGGAAGCATAGACACGCCGATATCCCTGGGAATGCCGAATGGCGGACATATCGTCAGATATTAATTCCTGGACCATTGAGAAGACCGGTGATCGCCGTAGTGCATGAGACGCGACGTATGGGGATAAGGAAGACGACGGAGAAGATTATGAAACACTTTTTCTGGCCTGGCATGCATAAGGACGTGAGACAGTTTTGCCGTGTGTGTCACGTATGTCAGATGGCTAGAAAGCCAAACGAGTACATTTAGAAAGCTCCCTTACACCCGATAAAAGTGCGAGGAGAACCCTTCAGCAAGGTAATGATCGACATTGTGGGACTTTTACCACAGACGAAAAAAGGTCATAAAAATACGTTTACCTTCATGTGTCCAGTGACGAGATGCCCAGATGCTATACCCGTCAGGAACATCAGTGTCAAAATAATCGGCAAGAAGTTACTAGAATTTTTTACTAAGTTTGGTATTCCAGATATCGTTCAAAGTGACCGAAGAACGAATTTAACTCAAAACTGTTTAAGGATGTAAGGAAACTGTTGGATGTGAAACAACAACTATCAATTGCTTTTCTTCCAGAGACCAAAGGTGCATCAGAGAGGTTTCATCAAATTTTGAAAAGTATGTTAACAAAGTTCTGCAAGGAAACGGGAATGAATGGGAACATTGGACTACCTTTGATGTTATTTGACGTACGTAATGCTTATCAAGAAAGCATGGGATGTAGCCCGAATGCAATGGTATTTGGACGAGAAGTATGATGACCGGTTAAAATGTTAGCAGAAAAATAGAAGGAACGAAAGGGAATGGATGGAGAATATATCAAGAATTTGAGGAAAAGGATCGACGAGATAATAAAATTTTCCCTAGAAAACCTTAAGATGAGTCAAGGAAAAATAAAGAAAAGCTTTTGTGTGAAAAGCAAGAAAAGACAGTTTTTGGTAGGACAACAGGTGTTGGTTTACTTACCAATAATGAGATTCCCTCTCGCCAACGAGTTCCAAGGACCATTCTGGATTTTGGAGAAAATCTGTGACCGGACCTACATTATCGAAACCCCAGGGAGAAGGAAAAGTCAAAGGAAAGTACACGTCAACCTCCTGAAACCCTACTTAAGTGAAAACAAGACCGAAGCTCTACAGGGGTGTATGGCACAAACCATACCATCCACGGAAGATGATGACGGATAAGAGGTAGGGGAGGTCAGCAAAGTGAATGATTTGTCTATCATTCGGAACTTAACAGAGAAATTAATCCATTTGAACCAGGAGCAACAAGAGGAATGAGGGCGATTAATTAGAAGTTTCCCTGAAATTTTCTCGGACGTCCCAAAACGAACTAACCTGAGGAAGCATGAGATACATCTTAAAACAATGGAAAGCCCATTTAAACAATGAGCTTACCGACTGTCGCTGTATCACCTAGAAGTCATGAGAAAAGAAGTGGACTATTTGTTACAAAACGGATTAACCGAACAAAGTTCTAGCCCTTACAGTTCTCCATGCTTGCTCATGAAAAACCCGGGCGAATCTTTCAGATGTGTATGGACTACCAAAAGTTAAATTAGATCAGTGTGGCTGATAATTATCCATTGCCTCGACCAACTACTCGACAATATTGGATAAGCGAGGTTCGTCTCCTAGATCGACATGTTAAAAGGCTACTATCAAATTTTTTGGACGACAACACAAAATTGTTAAACCCCTTTTATAACCCCTGCTACTTTTCAACGTGTGATGGATAACCTTCTAGGATTGATAGAAGGAGTAGGCGTATATCTTGATGATATTGTGGTATATTTGATGACCTGGGAAGAACATCGAATTCTGAAGAAGGTATTTCAAAAGCTGAAAGCCGCATACCTATCTATTAACCTGGAGAAGAGCGAATTTGGAAAGGCAACAGTTCGGTACTTGGGATTTGAAGTAGGAGGCCTAATCTCCCTGGTAGCCGCTAATGTTGAAAGAATAAGGAAAGCCTCAACCACCCCCCACCACCAACGAGAAAGCAGTTACAAAGCTTTTTAGGGAGGGAAGGATTCCACTGACATTTTTGCCCGAACTTTTCTGTCGTAGTCGCTCCCTTGATGGATTTGACTAGCTCCAAGAAAAAATTTATATGGACCAGCAAGTGCCAGGAATCCTTCGATGGGGTAAAGGCCATATCAACTTTGAAACTGATACTGCGAGCACCTGATTTCAACAAGATATTCCTTATCCAAGTGGATGCGTCGGATAACGGGATTGGAGCTGTCTTATTGCAAGAGGACGGGAAAGGATTTCTTCACCCTGTTTTTTATGTCATCGAAGCTGAAGAAACATCAGTGAGCCTACTCAACAGTTGAAAAGGAACTACTAGCGTTAGTCATAGCGATTAACAACTTTGAGGTCTATGTGAATCGACCACAGAATGAAGAGATTACAGTGTATTTGGATCATGATACTTTAACTTCTGTTAATAAGATGAAAAATAATAATCAAAGGTTTGCAACCGTATTGTGTTAATGTAAAGCATATGTCAGGTAAAGATAATGTGGTTGTAGATTATTCATCTCGGGCTGAATCGAAAGATTCAGGCCCGAAACAAATAATCTTTTTTGGGGGGAGCTATCTTACGAAGTTGGTCTAGTGTAGAGTAAATACAGTAGTTTTTTCATGATTTATTAATGTTTTCATATGTGCAATGCAGAGGTGAATAGCCAGCTCTTAAGATAAGTTTGTTACGTAAATTATGTAAGACTTTCAGCGATAATTTCATTGTATTCTTTATTCAAGTAAATACAGTATATGTAAATTTACATTATTTTTAATAATAAACTTTTTTCACATAATTTTGTTACGAAATCTTACATAATCTGTTTGAGAGTTATGTGATCTGTGCGAGATGTGAACAATGGCTTATGTAAATGTTTTTTTTTGTTGTTATGAATGAGGCATTGCGGCATGTTTGTGAGAAAATACGCAATTCTTTTTGCCATGTGCTTTAAAAGATTCTCGAAAAACCTAGAGGTAGATGTTATCTTTTTTTTTATTCAAAGACAAAGGTGGGTAGAACTAGCTGAGAGAAGAGGTCGTCTCGCGGTTGTGTCGGTACGTGTCCGTGAGCGTAATCATTGGCAACCTTACACCCTTAGGCCAAACCCCCCAAGATTCCAGATCTAGGACCTAGACTATTGTAGAAGTAACAAAGTCTTATATAGGTGCCTCAGGGCTGCCGAGGCCATACTTTATCTAATGACGTAGGCTTGTACTTCTGCATCAAAGGATATTTCTTCCTCAAAAAAAGTTTCTTTTTCTCTTCATCTTCCATAGTCCAACCACTTGATCTTTCCAACTGAGTCCGCACTTTATCCAATGATGAAGGATTGTACTTCTGCATCAAAGGATATTTCCTCCTCCTCAAAAAAATTTACCTTTTCTCTCTATCTTCCATAGTACAACCAACCAGTTGATCCTTCCAACTGAGTCAGTACTTTATCCAATGATAAAGGCTCTTACCTCTGCATCATATGAAATTTACTCCTCAAAACAGTTTCCTCTCTCTCCATCCTCCATAGCCCAACCACTTGATCATCCCAACTGAGTCCGTGCTTCATCCAATGATGAAGGCTTGTACTTCTGCATTAAAGAATGTTTCCTCCTCAAAATAAAACTTCCTTTTTCTCTCCATCTTCCATAGTCCAACCACTTGATCATCCCAACTGAGACCATACTTTATCCAATGATAAAAGCTTGTACTTCTCCATTAAAGGATATTTCCTCCCCAAAAATAAAAGTTACTTTGTCTTCCCATCTTCCTAAGTCCAACTATTTGATCCTCCCATCTTGTGCATCGAACGATATTTCCTCCTCAAAAAATAAGTTCCCTTTCTCTCCATTTTCCTTAGTCCAAACACTTGATCCTTCCAAGTGAGTTAGTACTTTTTCCCATGAGGAAGGCTTTTACTTCTGCATCAAAGGATATTTCCTCCTCAAAAAAAAAAAAAAAAAAAAAGTTCCTTTTTTTTCTCATTCTTCCATAGTCCAACCACTTGATCCATGCAACTGAGTCCGTACTTTATCCAATGATGAAACTTGTTCTTCTGCTGTGTTTTGTCTAATGATGTAGGCTTGTACTTCTGCATCAAAGGATGTTTTTTCATAAAACAATAAAAAAAAATGCTTTTTCTCTCCATCTTCCATAGTCCAACCACTTGATCCTTCTAGCTGAGTCCGTACTTTATCCAGTGATGAAGGCTTGTAATTCTACATAAAAGGGTATTTCCTTCTCAAAACAGGTTCCCTTTTCTCTCCAACTTCCATAGTCCAACCACTTAATCCTACCGATGCCGTACTTTATCAAATGAAGTAGGCTTGTACTTCTGCATCAAAGGATATTCCCTCCTCAAAAAAAAAAAAAAAAAAAAAAAAAAAACTCCTCTTTCTCTCCTTCGTCCATAGTCCAACCACTTGATCCTACCAAACTAGTCCGCACTTATCCAATGATAGAGGCTTGTAGCTTTGCATTAAAGGATATTTTTCCCCCCCAAAAAAATCCTTTTTCTCTCCATCTTCCGCGTACAGTACGTTCTGGCACGATTTTTTTTTCTTTTTTTTTTTCTTTTGCCCAGATCATTTGGCACCGCCGTTTTGCCGATAAACTATTTTGCCTCTTATTCTTTTGGCGATGAACCTTTTTGGCGTCAATCAAAAAGCTTAAGTTGACAGTTAAAGCAATAACGACCATCCGTAGATTGTTGACTCATTTTGTGATCATTTTCTCATTTACCAATGATAAAGTGATGGTCGAAATTTTAACGACCATTCATAGATTAGTGACTCATTACAGTCTTGTTTTGTAGTCATTTTGTAATTTAACGATTGTAATAATAATGATAAACCAACCTGTTGTCTCTTTATGCTGGAAAACTCCTATAAAGTTTCATTTGTATTTCTTGTAGAGGCCATGGCCGAAAACTTTCTAAGCAAGAAATCCGAGCCAAAATTTTCACACGATGTTTACATATATGCGTTTGTCAAATTTATCCTACATGTCAAAGCTTATTGAAAAAGTCATAAGTGAGCAATTATGGGCGCATATTGACGAGTTAGAGGTATTCCCGGAAAATCAATCGGCCTACAGAGCTAATCATTCTACAGAAACTACTTTGTGCTCAATAATGAATGATATGATAGGTCTTCTTGATGGGGGAAAGTGTGGAATTTTAATTATGTTAGATCTTAGTGCTGCTTTTGACACTGTTGTGCACGAGTACTTACTTGACGACTTAAAGTCTATTGGAGTGACTCAGGAAGCACTGAAATTTTTGCGAAGTTACTTAGTGAACAGGAAGACTATTGTAGAAGTTTCTGGAAACCGATCCAATGAGAGAATTCTTATGAAGGGTGTATCACAGGGTAGTGTCCTGGGCCCTATCTTGTTTAACATATATACTATCGAGCTATCACACATCTTGAAAAAACAAAAAGTGGGTTTTAAACTATATGCAGATGATACTCAGTTTTACCTCTCAATTTCAACAACACAAGATACAGGGAAGAAAATTGATGAGATAATGACTGAAATAAAAACATGGATGCAGAGGAAAAAGCTCAAATTAAATGATGATAAAACAGAATGTATGTTCTTTGGCACAAGGGTGGCTTTGAAGAATTACCAGTTATTTCAAAGTATAAAAATTGGTGATGCTGATGTTGGGATTGTGCCTGTTGTGAAAAATTTGGGTGTACTGATAGACTGTAATTTGTCAATGAAGGACCAAATTGTGAACACAGTGAAAGTGTGTAACTATCACCTGAGAAACATAGCATTTATTAGAAAATATTTAACAGAGAGCAGTACAAAAATTTTAGTGATGAGTCATGTAATATCAAGGCTTGATTATTGCAATTCTCTGTACTACAAATTGCCCAATACACTACTAAGGAAGCTTCAAAATGTGCAAAACCGGGCGGCTAGACTGATAAAAGGCATTAATTTTCGGGAGAGAATAACTCCTGCACTGATCGATCTACATTGGTTACCTGTTAAGGCTAGAATTGAATTTAAAATTTGCTTGTTGACTCACAAAGCACTTACAAGTGATAAGCCTAAATATCGTCGTGATTGCTTGGTCCCCTACTCTGAAGCTACCAGCGCCGCTGTAAGAGTTAGACATGCAGATGACCCACATAGACTATTCGAAATTAGTGTGAATCATGCAATAGGAGGAAGAACGTTCAGTTATGCTGCACCGAGACTCTTTAACGACCTTCCACTCGATGTCAAGAATAGCACAAATGTGGCAGCCTTCAAGAAAAACCTGAAGACTTATCTTTTTAGAAAGTGTTATAATAGTGACCTGAAAACTATTAAGCCTGAATACAAATGCTAGCGAAATAACTGATAACGATACAGAGCAAAATATTAACTGGAAAGGAATTATTTTTTCATACACCAAGGCCCGCCTGAACAGACCTTTAGTGTTTGATGGAGGGCGAGAAATAAACCTCTAAAAGTAAAAGTAAGTAAAGTAGAGTGTAAAGGTCGCATCCACACTCAAAACCAAGAGGTAATGCAACTAATCAATGAACATTCTCATGATGCTTCATCAGTAAGTGTGGAGGTTGCTAAGATAAAAACAAGTATAAAATGTAAAGCTGAGGAAACGTTAGGAGTGCCATCATCAGTCATAAATGTTTGCATTGTAAGCAGTTCTCAAGTTGCTCTGGCAGCATTACCAACTTCAAACGCCATGAAAAAAATAGTGCAAGAAAACGAAATCAAATATATTTTATTCCTCCAAATCCTCATAGTGCAAAAGAATTAGTAATCCCAAATAAGTAAAAAATGTATAGGACGAAGAGTTTTTAATTGGCGATAGTGGTCAAGAAAATGACAGAATTTTAATTTCTAGTCGAAAGATCTGTGTAAATATTTTACGTGATTCAGATGTGTGGGTTGTGGATAGAACATTCAAAATGTCTCCCCCTTTATTTTATGAGGTGTACGTTATCATGGCAAGAAAGTACGGTGGATTTTTACTATACTATACGCTTCATTACATAATAAACGTCGAGCAATTTATGTTAGAATGTTTCAAATGATAACTTATTTGTCTCCACCATGATAACTCATCGCAAAGTTTGTGATACGCGACTATTTATGAATGTTCGGTATTCTTTTGGCTCAAGAATCCTATTGAATCCTGGCCTGGGCAAAATCACTAAGCTCATCATAAAAATAATTTCTTATTGGATATTTAATCCCTAGGGTGAGTGAACTCGATACTAAATTTCATTTGAACTAAATACTTTAATGTATGAACGTCACGTTTGCTAGAGAACATGTGCTACCTTGTTGGAGAATGGTTGATTTCAAGTCTAAGTATGAATTCCTGAGTTCTACAGTTATATGTACAGCAGAGTCGACATGAAATGCTATCTCTCTTGACAGCCCCGTGGTAAATCTTGTCTAGAACCATTTCTACTCAAAGTCATAGCTCGAATCATACCCCTGGCCGCATCATTAATAGAAAAAAAAAATCTCCAGATGGATTTATCTCTGAGGATGATTAAATTTGACATTGAATCACATTCATGGTTAATTATTGGAGGGCTAATTTACAGTCAAATCAAGGAAAAAATTATTCAGAAAAAATTAAAATTTTGTCTTGCAACCTTCGCGCAAGGAAAAGGAGCTATGCAAATCAACAAGATACGAAGAACATACAAAAACCGACTGTAAATCAGATTTATATATGAGTCTCATCGTTTCTAACGAGGACTACCAACATTTACAGCAGAGCAGAAGATATGCCACGCCATGCACGAACCCTACCTCACAGCCAAAATATTATAAAAATACTTGGAATTTGGATATATCTTATGCGCATGAATTCCAAGACCAGCAAAAGCTACTTAGGTCATTTAGATAATGTTCTCAAAATGGCTATAAAGTTATTGGTTATTGTAAAAGAAACCTAGTTAATATCTAGCTCAATTTGACACTCGTCATTAAGATAAAAATAGACAAATGGTACCTGTCCAGTGACAATGTAGATTTAAACTCCAATCCATCTCGGTTCCTGTGGCAAAATATTTATTAAATGAGAGTCAGACTAAAGCAAAAAAACAAACTTCATGAAAAAAGTTGTGATGAAAATATTATCGAACTAAAAAAAAACGGTAATCCCAGCCATGCAAGTGGTCAAAGCAAAAAGGGTAGAAGGGACTTTCTTCCAAACGACTGAAAATATAGACACTTTAAGGAAAATTTTCAGACATCAGTCATTCTTACTTTCAAATCCATATTTTCTCTCAACTCGATAAAATTCTCACTTACATTTCTTATCCCGTCAGCATCTTCATGAACATACCTTTTTATCCTATTTCAACAAATGTTAAGAGGCCCAGAATATGGCAATTTCTGATTCCATTTATATCCATACAAGTAGTAAGAGACTTCATTAAAATATCCATCATCAGGCAGAATGATAATGGAATTCTAAATAAAATACTGCATGGAAAATTGTTGAGAGGTAAGGGAAAAGTGCAAAGTGATTGACATGAATACAACATAAATAACTGATTGGAAAGTGTCCAGGGCAGGGAGATCTAAGGGCAAGAAGGTTAGAGACGGGGGATGTGCAACATTAACAGTAATAATGTCAGAAACTATATATATATATATATATATATATATATAAGTATATGTATATGTATATATATATATATATATATACATATATACAGTATATATATATATATATATATATATATATATATATATATATATATATATATATATATATATAGTTTCTGACATTATCTGTTAATGTTGCACATCCCCCTTCTCTAACCTTCTTGCCCTTAGATCTCTCTGTCCTGGACACTTTCCAATCAGTTATTTGTGTTTTATATATATATATATATATATATATATATATGTTATCATTACCTGAGCTTTTATCATTTTTCAAACTTTTAATTGCTTTATTTGTTTCCACTCTAGTGGGGGGCTCCAATTCTAATTCAGGACCGTAATAGGTCTCCTCATTAATGGGATTTACTGGGTCAGGTCTATTCAGTAGTTCCTGAAAATACTGCTCCAATCTCTTGATCACCTCCTCGTCTCTCGTGAGTATTTCTCCATCTTTATCTTAATCATATGAGTTCTAGCTTGGTTATCCCCTTTTAGTTTGTGGACTCCCTGGTAATGTTGTCTTATTCTGTCTCGTTTTCTGTTTTCATCAATTATGTCAAGTTCATCATTCAGTTTTTGTCGCATTTTCCTTCTTAAAACTCTATTTACATTTCTGTTTTCCTGTCGGGATTGCTCTCTCCAGCCTTCGTCTCTTGGGGCTTGTAATACCTTGGCTCCAACTTGTTTCCTCCTGTCCATCACCTCCCTGCATTCATTATCATACCAGTGGGCATTTCTTCTTCCTTGTATGTAGCCAACTTCATCCTCTGCTGCCTCCTTGACTGTTTCTTAGATTGTTTGCCATTTTGTATTTACATTTTCTGCGTCTGCATCATCGTCTAACATCTCTAGTATTTGAAATCGGTTAGTGGGTTTTATTTGAAAATTACCCTTTAATGCCACTTCTTTCAGCTTTTCTACATCATACCTATTTCTTTTTTCTACTTGTTCTGATTTTCTTGTGCACAGTTTTGCTTTAATTTTTGCCCTTACTAAATAGCGTTGATTGTCACCGTCTGCTCCTCGTAGGCTTCCAAAGTCTTGTAGTGACCTGCGGTATTTTCTGCTAAAAAGAACATGGTCAATTTGGTTGAAGGTTCTATTGTCAGGTGACTTCCATGCATGCTTATGGATGTCTTTGTGGGGGAAGAGAGTTCCACCAGTTATGTAGGCTTTCTCTTCCTATGGCAGGTGCATATGCGTCTGTCTCTCTGCCAACCTTAGCATTGTAGTCTCCAGCAAGCTCTATCATATCATGTTTTGGGATATCGTCAAGGACTTCTTGTAATTTTTCGTAGAACAGATCTTTATCTTGGTCTTCACTGTCTTCTGTAGGGGCATAGCTTCCAATAACTTACAATTAATTATAATTGTCGTCAGTCTTTCATTTATAGGATGAAGGGGCTTTCTCAGTTAAAAAGAATCCAACTCCTTGTTCATGTCTGCCATCTTGTCGTCCACTATGAAGGATGCATTGTTTATAGATTGCGAATTCTCCATATTCAGTCCACCTTACCTCCTGTAATACTGCAATATTCAAATCATATTTACTCAATTCTTCCATCAGACTTTTAGCATATCCTGCTCTACATAAACTTCTAACGTTCCATGTACCAATCTTTTAGGGAGTCTTCCATTTGAGGGGTCCACTTTCTTGCGAGGAGTCGTCGACGTTATATCCGTCCGGTTCAATCCTATCATGAGTTTCGTTAACAATAAAGGTTTTCCAAGGTGGGGGTGTTAGCCAATCGCTCAACCCTCCCCATTTACCCGGGCTTGGGACCGGCCTTGGCAGGTATAAATTTATATATATATATATATATATATATATATATATATATATATAAATATATATATATATATATATATATATATATATATATACTGTATATGTATATATATATATATATATATATATATATATATATATATATGTATATATATATATACATATATATATATATATATATATATATATGTATACATATATATATATATCAGCAACATCAAATGCAGGCGTTTCTAGCCAGCTGCAGAACAGGCTCCGGATATGTCAATTCATGTCTGGGGTTTGATCAATTTTCATCACCACGCTCGCTACTGTAGATTGGTGATGGTGGAAGATTTTCGTCCGATCGCCCACAGCAAACCAAACTAGTATGGGTGGCCACGTAAAGGTATCCCCACTCAGAATAGGTTTTATGTATATATATATATATATATATATATATATATATATAGTATATATATATATATATATATATATATATATATATATATAGGCTATATACAGTATATATATATATATATATATATATATATATATATATATATATATATGTATATATATATATATGTATATATATTCGCATATATATATATATATATATATATATATATATATATATATATATATACATATATATATGTATATATATATTTATATATATATATATATATATATATATATATATATATGTATATATATATGTATATATATATGCATATATATATATATATATATATATATATATATATATATATATATAGACCTTGCCCGGAGTGAACAGGCAAGATTGAGTGGCATGGGTATGTAGTATGGATGGGTGAGTAAGGTGGAAGAAGTAAAGAGGACTTGGGTAGAAGCTGTTAAGCGTGGAAGGTAGGAGAAAGGCAAGGAATAGATGGTGCGAGAAAAAGTGAAAGAGGAATTAGAAAATTAAAGTGTTTAGTGAAGGAACATGCTTTCGATAGAAATAGTTGGATAAGGTGATCACGGCAACTAACTCCTTACTTTGGGGATACCGACCAGTACACATGAAGCACGTATAACTCATCAGCTCATCTACAGTACATTATATATATATATATATATATATATATATATATATATATATATATATATATATATATATATATTAAAATCAACATGAACGTCGACAAGAAGATACCGTGTCTCAGTCAGACTGTTACCTCAAAATGCAGTAAATTGTAGCTGAATTAGTAATATAATTCATTTACCATAAATTCAGTTTATGAAGATAAAGGCAAAACACTGCTTTCTCCTTTTTGTTTTCCATAACAATAAAAATGTATAAACTGGATAAGGTCCTACTTATGTATCTACAATGATATGATTTAGTCTCGTGATTTAGTCATGCTCAATGGTCACACCAATCCAATTTGCATCCAGAAACACACGATAATTGCACGGATGAAACGAATTATATATCGCTAACATAGCAATTCAGTAATAATTCTTACACAAGATTCATGATCTCTTGAACTGTACTTATAAAAATGGGTCAATAAATTATTCATACCATTTCTATGTACCAAAATAGAAGTTCACTCAAGGCTCTTTTCTTAGACATTTTGTGGTTAATTCAAAATCTAAATACTAATTTAAAACAAAACCTTTATCACTCCTGCATTTACGGTGTGTGTGCGTGTGTGTGTGTGTGTGTGTGTGTGAGAGAGAGAGAGAGAGAGAGAGAGAGAGAGAGAGAGAGAGAGAGAGAGAGAGTCTGTGCTTGGCCAATAGCGCGTCTAATGAACCCATCTGCATTGAATGTATAAGGGAGTTGCTTGGTCCTAAGAAAAATACCCAACAGTTTTAATCTATGTCTAGAATTTATTATAGGAGAACATTTTAGTAATTCGAACAGACATCTTTGAATGAGTGACAGCGCTGTAGGAGCATGTCTGTGTGAGGGGAAAGAGTAGAAGAGCTTTCAAAACATGCATAAATCAACGATGAATATTACCAAGAAAATATCTATATGCAGCCTACACAAACACTCATTCTTGTATTCTATCAACAAAATCTAGCGCCTTTCCACAGAAAAGAACCTGAGAACGATATACGCAAAACCGAAAATAGATTTAC
>NC_090730.1:88061742-88064242 GCF_036898095.1 Palaemon carinicauda | reverse complement strand
CCCTCATGCCCAATCGCCTGCCTCAGAAATGGGAATGATATTCCAATTCTCCCCTTGAATGGCTAACAACAAATTGCCGCACATACTATGTGGATATTTTCCGCTTGTTTTAGTTAGTAGGTAGTGTAATTATTTCCCCCCTGGAAGCTTCAAATTTCCCCCCAGGGGGAAATTTCCCCCAGGTTGAGAACCACTGCTTTAAACGGTGGGTAACTGAGCCATAACCTGTTCTTATAACTGTTGTAAAGTACATCAGGATGTTCTGAGAAAAAGGCTGAAGATTCTGTTTGTGAGTTAAAAAGGTTTGATTTTGATCACAATTTCAAGTTATTAAGCTTTGATGTTAAATTGTTATTTATAAAAGTACCAGATGAATTACAGGAGTTTCTCAAAGATGAGCTTGTTAAATATACTTTTGCTGTAGATACTGATTCTATTTTCAAACTAATAAAATTGTGTGAAAGGCTGTCGGTTTCCTTTTAATGGTGAATTCCTTGAAAAAAAATTATTGTTTGGAAATGGCAATCCTCATCTCCCCCATTAAGCAATATTTACATGGAATCTTTTCAGACTAATTACTTACCAAAGATTCTCCCCGCAGCTATATTTGTGCTTGGCCAATTGATAAAGATGAAAAATCTTTTCTAACAGCCTTAAATATCGAGTTTTCATTAGGGATGAATACGAAAACAAACTAACCGTTTTAGATGTTTTACTGTTCAGACAGGGAAGGTAACTGAAATTTTCGGTGTTAATTCGTATATACATTTTTATTCTAATCATCAGCCGGCAACTAAAATTCCGGTGTTCTCATTAATGTTTTTTTCGGGCACTGCGGGTAAGTTACCCTGATTTTCTCGAAGCTGAGCTGAATGAAGTTCACGAAATATCATCGATTTTAAAGACCCCCCCCCACACACACACACATTTCATAGACATCGCCTGTCAAGAAGCAAAAAAAAATAAATAAATAAATAAATAAATAAATAAATAAATAAAAAAAAAAAAACTTTTATGGATCTGCTTACAACAATGATTTTAAAGCGAACCCGCTCATTTTACCACTTTTCACAAAGTTTGTACGTCTCCGTGGACATGGAATATTGAAACCATTTGGAATTAATGTAATTTTCAAAAACAGTAAATTTAATAATATATTGATAGAAAATGTCTCAAAGAAGATGAGCGGGTACATATATGAAATTCTATGCAATCAGTGTGGTAAAAGATATATTGAGCAAAGAGGATAAGCGCTATATACAAGATTAATATAGCACAAAAATAATGTAAGAACGGGTAACATTACCAGTTTTCTTTTTCAGTCTATGAATGAATGCAACCACAATATTAATTGGAAAGCTGCTATAGAATTAAAATATTGTTAAAAAAACTTTTATTAGGATATGTTTACCACCACAAACTAAGATATATACAAACTGGCTAAGTATTGGTAAATAAAATTTTCAAATAATTAGCTTTCAAGTAATTTGCTAATTTTTGTTCTGTTTGTACATCATTGCAGAGGTTTCTTTGGATTTCAAAATTATGTTTAAATCCTAAGAACTTTTGAGGATGTGTAATAAAAGCATAAAAGCGCTTAAGGCTCCATTCTTAGTTTTCTTCTTCTTCCTCGCCTGCTGCCATCTTGAGACATCCCACGTTTTACTGATATCATCATCATCATCTCCTACGCCTATTGACGCAAAGGGCCTCGGTTAGATTTCACCAGTCGTCTCTATCAATACTTCTCCATTCATCATCTCTTACTTCACGTTTCATAGTCCTCAGCCATGTAGGCCTGGGTCTTCCAACTACTTTAGTGCATTTATACATATTTACATATATATATATATATATATATATATATATATATATACATATATATATATATTTATATATACATATATATACATATATACATATATATATATATATACATATATATATATATATATTTATATATATACATACATATATATATATATATATATATATATATATGTGTGTGTGTGTGTGTGTGTGTCTGTGTGTACGCGCGCCCTTGTCTGTCTAATCTTTTGCTGCGTTAAAAAAAATAAATAGCTGCTGCTTCAAAAAACTGGAGAATCCTCGTGGAAGATGGAGGCGCACGTACAGTACTTTTAATGACTACTTAGATTATGAATACAAGAACTTTCCCTACACCTTTTGCCCCTCAAAGGAAGTATAGTCAACGGTTATCTTTTTAATTACTGTACTGTAGATACTAATACCATGAGTCAAAGGAACCCTACCCTGTTCAATGGACGTTTGGGCGGCTTACATGGCGACAGAGGCTGGCTTTTAATAGAAGAGACCACCTATTTGAGTACCAATAAGAACCAATTCCGCTTACTTTCGCTGATCGAACGACCACTGATATACCCAACATATGGCAATTTCGGCGATTTTGTTTTATTTAATTTCTTTAAAAATTGGACCAATTAAAATGGGAAAATTCATGACGGGGTCGGATGGCAAC
>NC_090730.1:88049242-88051742 GCF_036898095.1 Palaemon carinicauda | reverse complement strand
TTATATTATTTGTTACACTTACCTACAATACTATTTACATTAGATCTAATATCATTGCAGCCCAAGATATTCTTCCCTGCAGAATTGATGCAAAATATGTTCCCTGGGTCAACATGCACATATTCTCTTCTGCCCCGAAAACGGCTGTTTCGTTGAAAATCAAAGCAATGAGTGTGATTCAAAGTTATTCCACTGCGGTACCCGATTTCTAAGAATCCATTGTCCCCATTTGTGGCAGGTGAGTTCGCTTTCTAACGGCCGTTGGAATAAATTAGGCGACCCAACCATTTCCTGCATAGGTCATGGAACCATGCAAAAAATGATTGGATAAGCCAACGACAGCTGTTAAAACAGGATCCTTTCCCGCAACGATCAACTCAACAACAAAAAAAAAAAAAAAAAAAAAAAAAAAAAAAAAAAAAAAGTCTTATTATTATTATTATTATTTCTATTATTATTATTATTATTATTTTTATTATTATTATTAGCTAAGCTAAAACCTGGGTGGGAGAACAGAATGCTACCAGCCCAAGGGCTCCTATAAGGTAAGCAGGACAGTGACTAAAGAAAATAGCAAATAACTGTGTCTAAGTAATGAATTGAAAATATAAAAGTTCTTAAGATAAACAACAGCGTTAAAGTAGATGTGTCATGTATAAACTTTAAAATGAGACTTATATCACCCTGTTCAACATAAAAGCATTTACAAAGTTTTGAGCTTCTGAAATTTCACTGATTCAACAATCAGCTCAGGAATATCATTTGCTCCAACTTTGAACTTTTGAAGTTCTACTGATTCAACTACCCGATTAGGAAGATCATTCCACAACTTGGTAACAGCTGGAATAAAACTTCTAGAATACTGTGTAATATTGAGCCTCATGATGGAGAAGGCCTGGCTATTAGAATTAACTGCCTGCCTAGTATTACGAACAGGATAGAATTTTCCAGGGAGATCTGAATGTAAAGGATGGTCAGAGTTATGAAAAATCTTATGCAACATGCATAATGAACTAATTGAACGATGGTGACAAAGATTAATATCTAAATCAGGAATAAGAAATTCAATAGACCGTAAGAGTCTGTCCAACAAATTAAGATGAGAATCAGCAGCTGAACACCAAACAGGAGAACAATACTCAAAACAAGGTGGAATGAAAGAATTAAAAGACTTCTTCTGAATAGATTGATCACCAAAAATCTTGTAAGACTTTCTCAATAAGCCAATTTTTTGTGCAATTGAAGAAGACACAGACCTAATGTGTTTCTCAAAAGTAAATTTGCTGTCGAGAATCACACCTAAAATTTTAAAAGTCATACAAATTTAAAGAAACACTATCAATACTGAGATCCGGATGTTGAGGAGCCACCGTTCTTGACCTACTTACAATCATACTTTGAGTTTTATTAAGATTCAACTTCATACCCCATAATTTGCACCATGCACTAATTTTAACTAAATCTCTATTAAGGGATTCACCAACCCCAGATCTACATTCAGGGAATGGAATTGATGCAAAGAGAGTAGCATCATCTGCATATGCAACAAGCTTGTTTTCTAGGCCAAACCACATGTCATGTGTATATAGTATGAAAAGTAATGGGCCAAGAACACTACACTGTGGAACACCGGATATCACATTCCTATACTCACTATGGTGCCCATCAACAACAACTCTTTGAGATCTATTACTTAAAAAATCAATAATAATGCAAAGAAACGACCCACCCACTCCCAACTGTTTGAGTTTGAGAACAAGGGCCTCGTGATTAACACGGTCAAAGGCAGCACTAAAATCTAGGCCAATCATACCAACTTCCTGACCAAAATCAAGGGATTTCTGTACAGCATTGGAGATTGTAAGAAGGGCATCACATTCTCCAAGGCCTTTACGAAAACCAAATATGTATATATATATATATATATATATATATATATATATATATATATATATATATATATATATATATATATATATATATATATATATATATATATATACATACACTGTATAGGAAGAGTATAATATTTGGCTTATATGAATATGTGTCTTTCCTGTCACGCTCAGCAGCATTGCCAGATATGTTTAACTTCTCGGTCACTGCCCGTCCCTTAGATAGGCGGGAGAGGAGATCGTCATACCCTGATGAGAGGAGGCATCCCTAGAGGAAAGGGAGAGCGATTGGTTAGGGTGCAATATTATTATTATTATTATTATTATTATTATTATTATTACTTGCTAAGCTACAATTCTAATTGGAAAAGCAAGATCCTATAAGTGCAAGGGTTCCAACAGGAAAAATAGCCCAGAGAAGAAAAAGAAATTAGGGATAAGCTAGAATAGTGTGCCTGAGTATACCCTCAAGCAAGAGAACTCTAACCTAAGACAGTGGAAGACCATAGCACAGAGGCTATGACACTACCCAAGACTAGAGAAGAATGGATTGATTTTGGAGAGTCCTCCTCGAAGAACTGCGTACCATTGCTAACGAGTCTCTT
>NC_090730.1:88031742-88046742 GCF_036898095.1 Palaemon carinicauda | reverse complement strand
CTTAAAACTCTGCGCCTTATATTTACTTATTGTGGAAAAGATTCCTGAATAGCTTCTATGGCATTGGAAACACTCATGGTAACGTCATATAAAGAAAATTATTCTTCAAATCTTTTTAATTTATGATGATAAAAGGACTATTAAGACTAAAAAATAGTTGCATAAATAAATGTTTTAATTACCCTTCAAATAAACTGCTTGTTTGAGGAGATAAGAAAATATTCCAGTTTCTGGAAATGATTATAATACATTGTTCATGTGTCTACACCATAGACATGTTTGGCCTCAATGAAAGTCCTACGTTTTTTTTTTTTTTTTTTTTTTTCTTTTTTTTTCAGAAAAGGCTAAAATCCTTTTAGGCCATTCAGCCAACCAGCAGCTCTCTAACATATGTAACTTAGTTGACGTACTCAGATCCCTTCATCTTAATTAAATGATTAGAAAATTGTTGTTTGAAAATTAATTTTTTTTTTATTATTGAGTCGAATTGTGTTAAGATAAATGAAGAGGGGAGACTGGAAGGTTTATTGGTAAAAGGGGATCTTATCTTAATAGTGTGTCATGTTTACATAGCTATTTGATATTGTCATAGTGATTCATGATGTCAGTGAAAAGACATCACCAAAACACTCTTGTTGTCTTTGATGCACCTAATTCGGTACTTCAACTATCACTGTTGTGTGGGATTTAAGAAAAAAATAAAGTAAAAATATTGCTGTTTAAATGAATTGTGGAATGAAAGTAGAAAGATCGAGAAGTGCAAAAATTTATAGTAGTTCAAAGATTAACGTATGTGAAAGGCAAGGTCTGAGAAATTGGAGATGGCTTAGTCATATGGTGAGAATGGAGTTTAGAATGTTGGGGAAAAGAGCATATGATTCGGAAGTGTTATACAGGACACGGATAGGAAAAGGAAGTTCCTTGATATTTATGGAGCTTGAAAATGCAAACAAAATAAAAGTTAATGTTATATCTTTAAAAGGGATTCCTCTTCTGGTGAGCTTTCTTAACGGATGCAGGAAGCCCATTTTGTTGGTAAAGTTTTGGGCACAGGTTGTTCATCCCTGGTTCACCAGTCCAAGTTTTCAAGCTTCTGTGCCTATTGTATTGTTGTTGTTTACTTTCGACGTTATTTCTCCTCGTTATGGGAAATCATGTACAGTTGGACTCAGGAATTCCTGGCACACCTTGCTTTGAAGAAGTAGTAGATTTCCCAAGGCACCAGCCACCCATAGAGATACTACCATTAGAGAGTTATTGGGTACTTTGACTGGCCAGACAGTACTACAGTGGATCCCTCTCTCTTGTTACGGCTCATTTCATCTTTATTGACACATGCACAGAATAGTCTGGCCTATTCTTTACACATTCTCCTCTTTCCTCATACTCTTGGCAGCACTGAAATTACCAAACAATTCTTCCTCTCTCAAGAGGTTAACTACTGCTCAGTAATTGATCAGTGGCTACTTTCCTCTTGATAAGGGTAGAAGAGACTCTTTAGCTATGGTAAGCAGCTCTTCTAGGAGATGAACACTCCAAAATCCAAACATTGTTCTCTAGCCTTGGGTAATGCCATAGCCTCTGTACCATGGTCTCCCACTGTCTTGGGTTAGAGATCTCTTGCTTGAGGGTACACTCGGGCACACTATTCTATTTGGTTTCTCTCCCTCTTGTTATTTTAAGTTTTTTTAGTTTATATATGAAAGATTTAATATTAATGTTCTTATTGTTCGTAAGCTTCTCTTGTAGTTTTCCTTATTTTCTTTCCTTACTAGGCTATTTTACCTGTTGGAGTCCTTGGGCTTATAGCATCGTGCTTCTCCAACTAGTGTTGTTGCTTAGCAAGTAATAATAATAATAATAATAATAATAATAATAATAATACTGCGCGGAGAGTTCATGTGTGTAGCCCCGCCCACCACCTCTGCCAGCTCTTCCTACTGAACAGTTAAGCAAAATAAATACAATTTACTGTTTAACCTAAATCTCATAGGGCCAGTTACAAAAATTTATGACATAAGTACTTACATTAACGCAATACACTTGAAATAACATTTAATGGATTCATCAATTTGAATACACCATACACAATATATGTTGGATAGAAATCGTTAATCACGTTTGACAATAAAACAATATTCATACTTGAGAGGAGAGAGGACGTTGGCTCTTTCCAAGGGTTAGGCTGAATCTCTTCTGCAGCTTATGCATTCCTGGGGCTGGCTTATATATATTGACTTAATACTTCTAGATGATTCTAATAGATCATTCTCGTAGCATGGGGGCATGGTCTAGCGGTGTAAGGTTGCCAACATAGTAAATTCGAAAAAAGGATATTACCCTGCTTGCAAGGCAACCCTCTCTCAGCTAACTCCGCCCACCTACGTCTCGAAACAATAAAAAAAAGATTAAATCTAATTCGAGAAATTTCATGCACATTCTAACCACGTAGAAACATGAAAATTACATAAGCCCTCGTCTTCATACCTCGTATGGGTCATACAGCATACCTAAACGAGATTTCATAAGACTTCGTAACAAGATACGTGAAATAAAAAAGTTAATTCTTAAAAATAACATAAATTTACATATACTGTACTGACTTGAATGAAAAATACAAATCAATAAAGGATGAGCTGGCTATATATCTCTGAAATACAAAAATTAAATACATGAAAAAAATATTTACTCTATACTAGCTTCATAAGATAGCTTCCCCTAAAAAGATTATGAATTCCGGGCATGAATCCACCAATTCAGCACGACATAAATAAGGACCACCTAGTTAACCTTTGATTATTATTCTTCATTTTATTAACAAAAGATAAAGGATTGTGATCCGAATAAACAGTAATTTCTTCATTCCGTGGTCTATTCACATAAACTTCAAACTTGCCTATCACTGTGACTAGCGGTAGCAGTTCCTTTTCAACTGTCGAGTAGGCTCGTTGATGCTTCTTCAGCTTCAATGACATAAATAAACGGGGTGAAGAATTCCCTCCTTGTCTTCTTGTAATAGGACAGCTCCAATCCCATTATCCAATGCATCCACTTGGATAAGGAATTACTTTTTGAAATCAGGTGCTCGCAGTATCGGTATCGAAGTTAATATGACCTTTATCCTTTTGAAGGATTCCTGGCACTCGCTGGTCTATACAAATTTTTTTCTTGGGGCTAGTCAAATCCGTCAAGGGAGCGACTACAGCCGAAAAGTTTGGGCAAAAACGTCGGTAGAATCCTGCCCCCCCTAAAAATCATTGTAATTGCTTCCTCGCTGTGAGGGGTGAGGCTTTCCTTATTCCTTCGACGTTAGCAGCTACCAGGGTAATTTGTCCTCTTCCGACTTCAAATCCTAAGTACCGAACTGTTGCTTTTCTAAATTCGCTCTTCTCCAAGTTAATCGTCAGGTGTGCTCCTCGCAGCTTTTGAAATACTTTCTTCAGGATTCGGAGATGTTCTTCCAAGGTCGATGAGTATATCACAATATCGTCGAGATATGCACCTACTCTTTCAATAGATCATTGAAAGGTAGCAGGGGCGTTCATTAGACCAAATGGCATGATGTATTGATATAACCGAAATGGAGTTATAAAAGCTGATAAGAACTTTTTGTTGTCGTCCAAAGGAATTTGGTAATAGCCTTTTAACAAGTTGATCCTGGAGACGAACCTCGCTTGTCCGATATTGTCAAGTAGCTGGTCTATGACCGGTAATGGATAATTATCATCCAGACTGATCCAGTTCAACTTTTGGTAGTCTGTTTACATCCTGAAAGATTTGTCTGGTTTCTTCATGAGCAAGCATGGAGAACTGTAAGGGCTAGAACTTTGTTCTGCTAATCCATTTTGCAACTTCTTTTCTCATGACTTTTCGGTGATATGGTGACAGTCGATAAGCGCATTGTTGAACGGTCTTTCCTTGGTTTTGAGGTGTATCTCATACCCCGTTAAGTTGGTTTATTTTGGGACGTCCGAGCCACTTTCGATTAAACTTCTAACTAATTGGCTTAGTTCCTCTTGCTGCTCCTCATTCAAATGAGTTAATTTCTCTTCCAAGTTCTGAAGGATGGAAAAATTATTCACTTTGCTTACTGCCCCTCCCTCATACCCGTCGCCGTTTACATTGGATGGTATGGTTTGCGTCATACACACCTGTGAAGCTTCGGTCTCGTTTTCACTTAGGTATGGTTTCAGTTGGTTAATGTGTACTTTCTTTGAGTTTTAATTCTTCCTGAGGTTTTGATAATGTAGGTCAGGTCACTGATCTTTTCCAAAATCCTGAAAGGTCTTTGGAACTTGTTGGTGAGTGGGAATCTCCTTATCAGTAAGAAAACCAACACCTTTTGTCCTACTGAAAACTCTGTCCTATTTTCCTTAACTTGTTTTCAGGCTTTCTATGGAAAATTTCCTTATCTCGCCGATCTTTTTCCTCAAATTCTTGACATATCCTCCATCCATTTCCTCTCAATACCTTCATTTTTCTGCCAACACTTGTCTAGGTCCTCTTACCTCTCGTCCAAATATCATTTCATGCAGTACTTTCTCAACATACTCTTCAGGGTTCGATGAAACCTCTCTAATTCACCTAGGGTCTCCGGGTGATAAGCAGTAAATAGTTCATGTTTCATATCCAATAGTTTTATGACGTCCTACAGCTTTATGACGTCCTGAAACAATTTTGACGTGAAATTTGTTTTTCGGTCACTCTGAAAGATTTCCGAAATACCAAACTCAGTAAAAAAAAAGTCTAGTAACTTCTCGGCGATTACTTTGGCATTGATGTTCATGACAGGTATGGCTGCTGGGTATTTCGACACTGGACACATCAAAATTAACATATAATTGTGACTTACAATGTCGACCATTACCTTACTGAAAGGTTCTCCTCGCACTCCAATCGGGCATAAGGGAGATTTCTTGATGTACTCGTTAGGCTTTCCAGCCATCAGACAAACGTGACATGCACGGCAAAACTGGCTCATATTCTTATGCATGCCAGGTCAGAAAAAGTGTTTCATAATCTGTTCCATCGTCTTCCTTATTCCCATGCGCTACGGCGATCACCTGTCTTCTTAGCTGTGCGGGAATTAATACCTGACGGTATATACCCCATTCTGCATTCCCAGCGATATCGGCGGGTCTATGTTTCCTCATAAGCAACCCCTCCTTAAGATAATAACAGGTGGGAGACTGTTGCACCTCCATCTCATCCACCACACGGTACGATAACTCTATTAGCGTCGCATCCATCCGTTGCAATCCTATCAGCCTTCTCCGACTCACTTGTCTTACTTCTAACGCTGAGTTTTCTATTTCTTCCAAATCCATTGCTTCCTTGTCTTCCTGTTCATTCGTAGGACTATACTTCAATGGTTTCTCCGTTATAATGGGACAAGGCACAAACGGCGCTTCACCAACCTTATTACCCAGCAGGACCTCTACTCCTCCGACAGCCAATGAATCTTTTACCACAAAATCAAAGTGACCTGTCACCAACTCGCATGACAGTTTCAAACGGCAAATAGGGGTAACGTCTTCACCTCCTATTCCCTTCAAAATGACCGAATCTCCTGTGAGAGACTGTTCCACCAACGGGTGTACACATTGTGTCACTAAACTATGGTTACAATCTTTGTCGCGCAATATTTTGACCAGGGTCTGCTTACTCCCATCTATTGCATCTAACATACCTACATATATATACAGCTTAAAGGCATCCAAACTATTTGAGGCCGTAATGTTCGTCACGTAAATGTTTGCTGGCTTATTTTCCTCTTTGTCCTTTCCCGTTTGTTTCTTTGTTTTCGCGTTCTGTGACATTGAATTATCCTTAACCACTTAGGCAACTGCTTGCTGTTGGTTCGACTAACATTCCCTACTGATATGACCTCTCTTGCCATGCTTATAACAGACAATATTAACCTTCTGCACGTCTTTCAATATCTGAAGGAGAAGGATTCGACGATTGTTGCTGTGATACTATTGCATTCTGCTTTGGAACAGTACCAGTGGTACTTCTCTGTAACTATTTAACTTGTTCACATAGTTATTACTGAACTGGTTTCCATTGTTCGGCGAATACTTGACACTTGGTCAGAACAACTGTTGAAACTCCATACCCGAGGAGGGTTTACGACTGATAATATTATAATCTTCACTCAGCGAAGCGGCTTTATCAAGTTTCTACACCTGTCTCTCTCTCAAGTACATTCGAATATGTTCAGGAATTCCCGTAAATATTGTTCCAGCACTATCAATTCTTCTAAATCAACCATCTCTCTCACGATAGCAGCCTCTATTAATCTCTTAAAACATCGCCATACCTTATAAGCGTAATCCAGGAAACTATTTTTCTCGTCCTTCGGCAAACTTCGGAAATTTTCCATATAGTATTTCGGGGTCATCTGATACACTTACAGTATGCTCCTCTTTATCTCTTGATACTATTTCCTCTGGTCCTGAGACAAGGAAAGATAGGCACTGCGTCCTTTTCCAATCAAGACACTCTGCAATAACATAGACCATTTATCTTCTCACCATTCCATCGTCGATGTGACCATTTCAAAATGATCGAAGAATTTGTCAAGAGCTTCTTCTGTGAATTTTGGAATTAACCTCTGGCCATTCATCACATCAAACACTGGATCGTGCATAGCAGGGGTCGTCTCTGTCTGCGTTGTCAACCTTGCACGAGCTTTCAACAGCTCCAACTCCCTCGCATCTTGTTCTTCTTCTCTCTCTCTTTTTTCCTGTCTGGCTTCCATTTCCCTTGCGTGTTTTGCGATTTCTCTGGCTTCTTCTCTCTCTGTTCTCGTCCAGCAATTTCTCTTGCTTCTTCTCTCTCTCTCTCTTTCATTTCTTCTTGCAATTCCTCTTTCTTCTTCTCACTCTCTTCCTGCTCGGCCATCATCTTCAACTTAATCAAATTCTCTTCCGCTGCAATTCATCGAATCTCAGCCTGTACATTCCTGTCTGCAAAATAAATACACTCACAGTGACAGTTACAGTAATATATGACAAGGGTACTTACATGAACGCAATACACTTGAAATACCATTCAATGGACTCATCAACGTTTGAATACACTATACACGATATATGGTGGATAGAAATCGTTAACCACGTGTTGCAGTAAATCACTATATATTCTTGAGAGGAGTGATGACGTTGGCTCTTTTAAAGAGATAGGCTGAATCTCTTCTGCCACTTACACATTTCTGGGTCTTATGCATATTGCCTTAATAATTCTGAATAATTCAGTAACTCTGCCCACCTACCCCTCGAAACAATGAAAAAAAGAAAAAATATAATTTGAGAAATTTCATGCAAATTCTAACCACGTGGAGACATAAAAATTACATAAACCCTCTTGTTTATACCTCATATGGGTCATACAGCATATCTAAACAAGTTACATAAGACTTCGTAACAAAATTCTAAAACCAACCTGTTACTTCGGTTCTTAGTCAGGGATAGCGAGCAAAGTACTGCATCAAGCACTTTACAAAAACAAATATATTCTATAAAAATTTACCGCAATTCAAAAGAATTAACACCACAAAATAAATCACTCGAAATATTAAATCTGAACTAAACCTTAGACTAAGACACAAGAAAAACCCAATGAAAATTATACAATGACTTGTTTCACTAGAAATTTATTTAAGAAAATGTTTAATTTTGACAATTAATGAAAAGAGTTAACACTTTAACACTCTAATGAATAAACCATAAAGAAATTACATATATGTACAGAACGGTTAAGCAAAATTTTTTAATGCACTTCACTATTTAACCTAATCTCCCAGGGTCAGTAAAATAATCTATATGATAAAATGTACTTACATTAACACACTACACTTTTAACTAATCACCAAATAATATCACCAACGTTTGAACACCACTATACACGGTATACGTTGGATAGAAATCACTTATTCACGTTTGAGAGGAAAACACTTTACACACTTGAGAAGAGAGAGGGTTAGTGAACTTTGGCTCTTTCAAAGGGATAGACTGCAACTCTTCTGCTGCTTATGCATTGCTAGGTCCTATATATATATTGACTTAATCCATCTGGAAATTTCTAGTAAATCATTCTCGTAGCCTGGGGGCCTAGCTTTAGTGGCGTAAGGTTACCAACTTAGTAATTTGAAGAAGGGGTACTAACGTTGCTTGCGAGGAAACCCGCTCTAAGCTAACTCCGCCCACCTTCCTTTCGTAACATTAGAAATAAGAGTTGACTTAGTCTAAAATTTTCATGTCTTTTCTAATCACTTGGGAACATAAAAATGATGTAATACATTGTGCTCATAGCTCATTTGTGTCATACAGTATACCTAAATGAGTTTACATAAGAATTCGTAACAAAACTATGTGAAATAAAAAGTTAATTCTTTAAAGTAAAGAAAATTTACATATACGAAACTGAATGAAAATACAATTAAATAAATAGGGTAAGTCTTATTCATTTACATACATTACTTAATCCTATGTGAGAGGAACTCATTTTAAGAGCTGGGTCGGCTATACATCTCTTAAATACACAAATAAAATACGTTAATAAAATATTCTGCTTCAATGAAGACCAGCTTCGTAAGATAGCTCCCCATGTTCTCTTTACCTGATATATGCTTTGCATTAATACAATATTGCTGAAAACATGACGACCCTCTAGTTAACCTTTGATTATTATTTTTTATTTCATTAACAAAAGTTAAAGGATTGGGATCTGAATAAACTGGAATTTCTTCATTCTGTGGTCTGCTTACATAAACTTCAAATTTTTTTATCGCTGTGATTAGCGCTAGTAGTTCTTTTTTAACTGTCGAGTAAGCTCGTTGATGCTTCTTCAGCTTCAACGACACACAACAGACGGTGTGAAGAATTCTTTCCTTGCTTTCTTGCAATAAGACAGTTCCAATCCCATTGTTTGACACATCCACTTGGATAAGGAATTTCTTGTTGAAAGCCGTTGCTTGCACTATCGATTCGATGTTAATATGGCCTTTATCCTGTTGAAGGATTCCTGGCACTCGCTGGTTCATACAAACTTTTTCTTGCGGTTAGTTACGTTGGTCAAGGGAGCGAAAAGAGCTGAAAACTGTCTGTAGAATTCTGCCATCCCTAAAAATCGTTATAATTGCTTCCTTGTTGTGCAAGGTGAAGCTTCCCTTCTTCCTTCAACGTTAGCGGCTACTGGGGCGATTTGTCCTCTTCAACTTCAAATCCCACGTACCGAACTGTTGCCTTTCTAAATTCGCTCTTCTTCAGATACATAACACTTCGTTACAAAACTATGTGAAATATAAAGTTGATTTTTTCAAAATAACGTGAATTTATATATGCCAAACTAAAGGAAAATACAATTAAACGAATGACGAAAGTCTTATGTAATTTACATACATCACTTAATCCTACGTGAGTCAAACTCACCTCACGAGCTGGCTATACATCTCTTAAATACACCAATAAAATATGTTAATAAGATATTCTACTTTCATGAAGACCAGCTTTGTATATATATATATATATATATATATATATATATATATATATATATATATATATATATATATATATATATATTTATATATTTATATATTTGAATATTTATATATACATACATACATATACATATATATATATATATATATATATATATATATATATATATATATATATATATATATATATGTGTATGTATATATATATACTGTATATATATATATATATATATATATATATATATAAATATATATATATATATATATATATATAAATATTTATATATATATATATATATATATATATATATTTGTATATATATATATACATAGATATATACTGTATATATATATATATATATATACATATCTATATATATATATATATATATATATATTATATGATATGGATACCAGGTGTGAGCACCCAAAATATATTATACGATATGACTCGCTTGGACTGGGCACTAAGAAATATATTATACTATGGCTCGTGACTGGGAACCAACATATGATATTATATATATTACGACTGGGAAGGTAATCAACCTCTCGAATTCCAAATTACAATATATAAAACACTGAATATCCAAAGGTCTCCTAAGTATACTAAAAAATAAACTAGGTAATTACTCCTAAGTATTCTCAACAATTATTTAACTCTCACTGTGGTTCTTAATGAATAATAGATAACCAGAGCACTTTACAAAAAACTATGCTTGCTGTAGGGCCTTTCACAAAAAACGTTATACAATGCCTACACTCATCCGATTACAATGAATTTAAAGTCCCCTTTTAGTCGTGCGCACCTTTTTGACACATGATTTGCTTTGGGGCACAGAATCACTTAGGAGAAGACACACTAACGTAATGAACACTTTTAAAAACAATACACTATGTCTGTTTTTCTCTGACTCTAACCCAACCTTAGGTCACCTTATATATAAAATCTAAATGCTTCCAGAATCTTCCAGGATTGAGGTCTGGTAGCGTGGGCGGTGCCCAAGCGTCAAAGTTTCCAACTAGATAAAAATGCTAAGAGGCGAATCAGGGGGGTTTCTGGCAACTCTCAGATACACATCAATGCACCCGTGAGACGCATATCCCTGCTAGCTCCACCCACCTATTATACCCGAAAATTAACATCCTCTCACCGGGCATCCCGAAGCTTCGAAAGCACATGTCACTGAACATTCTCTCTCTCTCAAACATGACGCAATACATCATGAAATATAAAAGAACAGTACCTAAGCCCTTGTTCCATCTTGCATGAATCCTATAACACTTTCAAATAGACTACTTTATATTTCACGTATGTTTGCTATGGCATACATACATGAAATAAAAAGTTAATTCTTAAAATTATGTACAATTACACATTTTAACTTGAATAAATAAATATATATATATATATATATATATATACATATATATATATATATATATATATATATATATATATATATATATATATAAAATAAGCCATATATATTAATACATTAAAGTCTGGATTCTCTTAACGACCTCGGGATCAGAGCCCAAGGCGGAACCGCCCAAAAACTATGATATCGGACCGGCGGGGATTTGAACCCTCGTCCAGGATATCTGTATGCCAGTGACCATACCACTCCGCCATGAAGTGGTATGGTCACTGGCATACAGATATCCTGGACGAGGGTTCAAATCCCCGCCGGCCCGATATCATAGTCTTTGGGCGGTTCCGCCTTGGGCTCTGATCCCGAGGTCGTTAAAAGAATCCAGACTTTAATGTATTAATATATATGGCTTATTTGAAATATGAAAGAAACACGTTTAAATGTGTAAAAAATTTATCATATATATATATATATATATATACATATATATATATATATATATATATATATATATATATATATATATATATATATATATATATACATGGCCGAAGCTGAACACGCGAATCGCTACTGTGATAAAACCTTATTGGAACTAAAAGAAATTGTTCGTGAAAGACAACTTAAAAGTATTATTATTATTATCATTATTATTATTGTTATAATTACTATTATAATTATCATTATTATCATCATCATTATTATTATTTAAAGCTAAGCTACAACTACAGTTAGAAAAGTTGGATTCTATAAGCCCAAGGGCTCAAACAGCAAAAAATATCCCGTGATGAAAGTAAACAAGGAAATAAATAATCAAGATAAGTAATGAACAACCAAAATAAAATATTTTGAGAACAGCAACAACATTGAATTAAATTTTTCACTTATAAACTATACAAACTTCAAAAAGACAAGAGGAAGAGAAACAATATAGAATAGTATGGCCGCAGTGTACCCTTAAGCAGGGAAGAAGAAAGACTTGGTGGAATGATAAGCATGTATTTTACGTTAAAACGTGAAGCAAAAGCATTATTTTACCGTCTTTTTACGTGTCCACATATTTTAGACTCATGACATATTTAGTCTGGTTGGTTGACTAGAAGTTTATAACTATAAAGCTATACACCATAATATTTTTGTGAAATCGTCACAAAAATATATCCATACTTTCGAGTTCCCACAGATTTATTTTGACCAATGAATATTTTGAAATTTATACTGTTTTATCCATGAGCCGCCAAACGTTGTTGTTGTGATGCGACATATCAACATTTCAATATTCTTTTCACTGCTGTCGTTTCAGTCTTCAATTTAACGACCTAAATTCTACCAAGCAAGAGCCAGTGCCAGAGTTTCCCATGGCATTACTTTGTGCTACAATTTATATGGACCTTCATGGTTAGCATCTCCAAAACTTTCCCATTGTAACAAAACAGCGCATGCTGGAATTCTTCTCGTCTTGTGAGAAATGTTATGACGACAAAATAGAGATGTTATATGGTCAGAGTTGAGTTAAATGTTCTATCAGTTTTTAGATTGCTTCAACCACGTAAGTACTTATACATTTTTATAGCAATGTTAATCTTTATTTACTTTATATTAGCTATGCATATATGCATTTGTACAAATTAAAACACTTGATAATCGTGTTCATTGTTTTTATCTCTGGAAATAGAATACGAGAAAAATTCTGATGTCTGGTTGTATTTTTCTTGTTGATACATTCGTTTCTTTCCATTCGCCAATGATCAGATATATATATATATATATATATATATATATATATATATATATATATATATATATAAATATATATATATGTATATATATATATATATTTAAATATATATATATATATATATATATATATATATACATATATTTATATATATATATATATATATATATATATATATATATATATATATATATATTGTTCATTGTTCCTGATATATATGCATTTGCTCCTGTCGCCCTGGTATGTTCACTTTATATTATCCTCACCCATTTAGTGTAAATGTACTTTTCACTAAAAGGGCCCAGGAATTAAAGAAATTAAGACTTCATTGTGTTTATACATTAAAAACCTGCATTTATATACGTGAATAGGAATATATTCTCTATGAAATTGGCAATACACGTCTCTGTCACGTCAGCAGGTGTTAATGATCTGGAGGTTGCTTGAAAGTAGTTATGAAGAGGAAATCGCCTCCGGGTAATTTGTGCTGGAAACCATAATAGCGCATAATGAACTCATTGTGATTTTGGCACTTATTCTGCAATAACATAATGCTTTCGCGAAAAAAATCTTCCACTTGAATATATAATAATAGGTTTTATTTTAGCAACATCTAATGGTTAGCTTTTTTTTCTTTTTAGATATTTATATACCAACGAAATTATAAATCTATAATATCCAATCGAAAAGTTGAATTTGAGAAAAGTAGTTAATATAATATTAAAAAGAAAGAAGAGAGAGAGAGAGAGAGAGAGAGAGAGAGAGAGAGAGAGAGAGAGAGAGAGAGAGAGAGAGAGAGAGAGAGAGAGAGCATTTCAAATAAGCCAAAAGTTGGATTTGAAAAAGTAGTTATCAGCAATAGTTAACAAAAATGAGAGAGAGAGAGAGAGAGAGAGAGAGAGAGAGAGAGAGAGAGAGAGAGAGAGAGAAGCCTTTTCATATGAACAAGAAGCTGGATTTGAAAAAAGAGTTATCAGCAATATTTAACTGAAATACCTTATTGCCTTACCTTATTATATGTTTTAGTTTCCCCAGGTCCCTCAATGTGAGGCACCTCGGATACCCACCAGAGAGTGGCTTATGCATCTTCCGGTGTATTTTGCATCTTCCAGTCTTGGATGGTCTGGGATGCATCTTAAGTGTTTATCGAGCTTATTCTTAAACACTTCTACGCTCACTCCTGATATGTTTCTTAGATGAGCTGGCAGCGCATTAAATAGTCGCTGCATTATCGATGCTGGTGCGTAGTGGATTAATGTCCTGTGTGCCTTCCTTAGTTTTCCTGCTATAGTTTTTGGCACTATTAATTTACCTCGGCTTGCTCTTTCTGATATTTTTAGCTTCATGAGGTTTTCAGTAATTCCTTCGATTTGTTTCCATGCTTGTATTATCATGTAGCGTTCTCTTCTCCTTTCTAGACTGTATAATTTAAAAAATTACAGTCTTTCCCAGTAGTCAAGGTACTTAACTACTTCTATTCTAGCAGTAAAGGACCTTTGTACACTCTCTATTTGTGCGATATCCGAGTGTACTACGTATGTAATAAATGAAATAGTTGTTATTACATGTTTAAAACACATGACGTAATATGTCATTGTGGTTGAAGATGCTAGCGTGAGATTTGCTGTAGTCATATAAAATCATAAACAGGATGTACTTTGCAGCCTCGGCAATGTAACATTTTTCTGAAACGTCAACACCAATGCATGGTGTGTGAAAGATTGTGTCGTCACCGGATGCAGGTGTCTTCCGAGAATGTAAAAGTTTCCATATTGTGTTTAAATGCTATGACAACTAAGCATACGATATCTGTGATATCGATAATTTAAACAGTTCATATCTATACTTCACCTGAATTGGTCATCCGACCAAACCAGCTCCACTCCTGTAATGGAGATGTTCAACACTGTTGTTTTTAGAGAATAAATACTTTTTAAAGTTACTAAGATGAACTTCATTTTCAAGACTTAACATCTTAAACAACACATACTCAATGCGTGCTTATAAAAGTAGCACACTAATAAATGGTGGCAGCGGTTAAACTCTACGAATCAGAGAAAGATCTTCCAGTAATTATAATAATAAATTCTAAGAATTAGAGGAAGATCTTCAAGACATCAAAATAAAGGTGTAAAAACCAGAGAAAGATCTTCAAGAACTCAACGTTAATGTATCTACAATTTTGACTAAGTAACATAGTCTATCGAAATCTATAACATTTAATGAATGTTATACATACAAACTGATGAACTGGATCTTCAATCAACATCCTAGGAAACCCAAGGACTGACGTCAACACTTACAAAACATATCCAGGAAGCACTACATTCAACGGAAACTCGAACGATACATCGCTAACAAAACATTAAGAGAGAGAGCGA
>NC_090730.1:88018408-88026242 GCF_036898095.1 Palaemon carinicauda | reverse complement strand
CATTTAGCCAACAGTGTTGCTATTTGGTCGTTGCATAACATATTCCTATTTAAAATTACACCAAGGTCTTTAATTGCTTCCTTGTTTGTGATTGTCTCATTATTAGGTCCCTTGTATGCATACACCATTCCTTCTCTGTTTCCATAATTTATTGATTCGAATTTATCGGAGTTAAATACCATCCTATTTATCTCCGCCCATTCATATATTTTGTTTAGATCTCTTTGTAGTGAGTTCCTATCTTCATCACAAGTAATTTCTCTACTTATTCTTGTGTCATCGGCGAAACTTCTCACTACGGAGTTTTCAACATCACAGTCTATGTCTGAGATCATAATAACAAATAGCAGTGCAGCTAATACCGTACCTTGGGGCACACCAGATATTACCTGGGCTTCATCTGATTTCTCGTCATTTGCAACCACTATCTGTTTTCTGTTTTGCAGGAATTCTTTTACCCATTTTCCTATCTTTCCCACAATATTATGCTTTCTCATTTTTTTCTCCAATATGTTATGGTGTACCTTGTCAAAGGCTTTTGCAAAATCTAGATAGATCACATCTGTGTCTTTTTCATTTATCATATTATTGTATATGTTTTCATAGTGAGCTATCAGTTGGGTCTATGTACATTTTCCAGGTACGAAACCGTGTTGACCCATATTAAACAAATTATTTTTGACCAAATGGTTCATTATTTTCTTTTTTATTACCCTCTCATACACTTTCATAATATGTGATGTTAGACTAACAGGTCTATAATTGCTTGCCTCTAGTCTTGATCCACTTTTGAAGATAGAGGTTATATAAGCTAATTTATGTTTAACATATATCTCGATCATATCTATACTCTGTCTTAGCAGTATTGCAAGTGGCTTCGCGATAGTGTTTGCAGTTTTTTTTAACAAAATCGCTGGAACTCCATCTGGTCCGGCTGCCGATCCATTTTTAATTTCGTTTATAGCCGTGACAATATCTGCTTCATTAATATCTATATCCGTTAGATATTCAACATTTTCTTCTCTCATTTCTGTTTCATTATTCTCATTCGCAATTCTTGGCGTGAACTCACTCTTATATTTTTCTGCTAATATGTTGCATATTTCCTTTTTTTCATTCGTTAGCCGTCCTTCAATTCTTAGAGGGCCTATTTCTATTCTCCTTTTATTCATCTTTTTTGCATAGGAGTAAAGTACTTTGGGGTTTCTTTTTATATTTTGAAGTGTCCTTTCTTCTAAGTCCCTTTTTTCATTTTCTTTCGACTGTATAATCTTTTGTTCTGCATTTTCTATCTTACATTTTATTTCCCTCATTTTCCACACATTTTTTTCTTTTGCAAGATTTTTCTTCCACTTTTTAATTTTCTGAAATAAGATCCTTCTGTCTCTTGGTATGCACGTCTTTTGTTTATTGTTTTTTTTCGGTACATATTTTTCAACAATTTTCTCCAGTATTTTGTACAGTATATCCGTATTTACCTGTATATTATCACTTATAAATACATTTTTCCATTCTTTATTCAGTTCTTCATTTATTTCTGACCATTTTATATTCTTACTGTAAAAGTTATATTTTCCATATCCTTCCCAAAGTTTTGTGCTTTTATTAATTCTGTGATCACTTGCTTTGGAATGAACTATCAATTCTATGACATTGTGGTCTGAAATTCCCGTGTTATACACTATTATTTCTTTAACATAATTCACCTCATTCACAAATACTAGATCTAGGACATTTTCCTTTCTTGTTGGAATGTGGTTTATTTGTTGCATATTATGTTCTAATAGCATATCTTGAAGCTTTTCAAATTGCCTCTTATCTTCTGCGCTACTATTACTATCTTTTTTATATGTATACATACAACCACTTTCTTCTATCCGTTCATTCCAATCCACGAAAGGAAAGTTAAAATCTCCGGATAGGAGTATATTCCAGTCTTTATGGTTTCTACATATATCATCTATTTTTTCTATTATTATGTCAAACTCCTTAGTGTTTGGGGGTCTGTAAACTACAATATTCATTAGTTTTTCAAATTCAAATTCTACCGCAATCAATTCACATTCTGTGTTGCTGTATTTTTCACATACTTTTCCTTGATTTATGTCTCTTCCATATATTGCGGTTCCCCCTTGATTCCTATTTTTTCTGTCTGATCTATAAGTTTGGAAACCCTTTATCTGGTCATCACTGCCAGTCTCTTGGGAATACCATGTTTCACTTATATTTAATATATCTATTTTTTCAATTTGGGTTAGTTCTTCTAAGAACTCTATTTTCCTTTTAGAGTTACTCGTGACTAAACCCTGTGCATTCATTACTATTATGGTTTGTGTTTCATCCCCATTATTTAATATTGGTAATAATATGGATTCTCCCATGCTTCCTTCCTGTTCTGATATGATGTTCTTTTCTTCATTTCCCGGAATTCTGCCATTAAAAAATCCAACTTTTCTATTATATTTGCTCTTTCGCCTTCATATTTATTTGTGTGTGTATACCTGCAACTGTCCCCATATCTGCACCAACCCCCCATTATAGATGCATTCTTTGTAGTTGGGCTCTAAATGTGCAGGTTTGGGTTGAAAGGCCTCATATCTTGGGGCTCTTGGTTCAAAGCGCGGTATATACACGGCCTGCTTTTTTGTTTCTTTTTTTTGTTTCTTTTTTGCTTTCATTTTTCTTTTCAGTTTGCTGAGTTTTCTTACTTTCATTCATGGTTGCAGGATGCATATATCGACATTTTTGTTGTAAATGCATCCTTTTCCTTCTTTTAGGTTTTTGCATATTTTTGGATGGAGATCTCTGCATTCGTCTCCATATCCGTCTAAATACGCACATTTACCATATATTTCATAATTATGGCATATCTTTGGATGCTTGTAGTAGCATCTTTCGCCAAATCTGCAATTCCCTCTTTTCAGCATATTGCAGACTATATCCTTCTTTTCTATTTTTTCTTGTTCTTGCTCTTCCCTAAAATTATGTAGGTCCGGGTAGAGTCTCTTGGGTCTATTATTTGTTTCCATCTGGTAATTTATTTCTTCATAAGTATGTTGTTGGATGGCATCATAGGTTATATCAATGATTTCTTCTGCATCCTTACACATATCCTGTTCTTTGTTCTCTTCTTCTTCTTTTTCTTCTTCTTCTTCTTCTGTTTCTTCTTCTTCCTCTTCTTTATCTTCAACTATTTGCAGATTTAGTCTCGACTTAATTATATTTTCTATCCAGACTAAGCATGTTGAGCAGAATACCTTTGTGTCTTTATTTTTTATTTTTTGCTGTATTTCAGCACATGTGGGATGTGTTGGGACATGACAGGCATCACATTTTCTAATCAATTGTTGAGGATTATTAATGGAATACCATATCTTACATGTATTACACCATTTTGGCATTCTTTTTCCCATTGCATCAATCAGCATATTCACCATATTGGACTTCTTATTGTTCTTTGATGGAATGTGTTGATTGATGTAGACTTTCTTTATAAGTCTCTTTATCACTTGGATTTTCTTTGGAATTTCTTCAATTATTTTGCTGATGTTTTCCGCAGATTTGCTCCAGTTTATTGGATCATATTGTTTCAATATGTCTGCGAATATTTTTCCGTCACATTGGTTGACGTTACTAGTGACCTCTGTTATCAGACGGTCGAGCTCCTGTTTCGCCAACTCATGGAATTTATTTTTGCTGAGTCCAGCGATGTCTCTCCAAGCCTTGCCCGTGTTGTACATAGCCATCTTGATTAGATTTTAAGTAATTCACAAGATAACTATTCTATGCCGACGTTTTATCCCACTTCTCCGACCTCAAACTAATCACTGACTATTCACGAAAACTTGTAGCTATATTGCACTCGATAGCCTTTTGTTATCCGCGTTAAATCATGATATTTATAGGATCGCAAAAGTGTAATCACTAACCGGCACACACACAGAGAGAGAGAGAGAGAGAGAGAGAGAGAGAGAGAGAGAGTATTTCCAATGTTAGAAACGTTGGATATAAGGAAATTAGTTATCACAGGTAATTAGAAAAATGAGAGAGAGAGAGAGAGAGAGAGAGAGAGAGAGGGAGAGAGAGAGAGAGAAAGGAATTTTCAAATAAACAAAAAGTTGGATTTGAGAAAAGTAGTTATCAGTAATATTTAAAGAAAATGAGAGAGAGAGAGAGAGAGAGAGAGAGAGAGAGAGAGCATTTCAATTAAGCAAAAAGTTTCATATGAAAAGAGTAGTTATCAGCAAAAATTAACAGAGAGAGAGAGAGAGAGAGAGAGAGAGAGAGAAAGAGAGAGAGCATTTCAAGTGATCGAAAAATTGGATTTAGGGAAAAGTAGTTATCAGCAATATTCAATGAAAGTGAGAGAGAGAGAGGGAGAGAGAGAGAGAGAGAGAGAGAGAGAGAGACCTTTCTTAATAAACGAAAAGTTGGATTTAGGGAAATTAGTTATTAGCAATATTGAGAGAGAGAGAGAGAGAGAGAGAGAGAGAGAGAGAGCAGCAATATTTCATGAGAGGAGAGAGAGAGAGAGAGAGAGAGAGAGTGGCCTCGAGGCCTTTTCAAATAAAGGACAAGCTGGATTTGAAAAAAGTAGTTATTACCAATATTTATTAAGAATAAGAGAGAGAGAGAGAGAGAGAGAGAGAGACCTTATTAAATAAATGACAAGTTAGATTTGAGAAAAGTAGTTATTAGCAATATTTATTAAGAATAAGAGAGAGAGAGAGAGAGAGAGAGAGAGAGAGAGAGAGAGACCTTATTAAATAAATGACAAGTTAGATTTGAGAAAAGTAGTTATTAGCAATATTTATTAAGAATAAGAGAGAGAGAGAGAGAGAGAGAGAGAGAGAGAGAGAGACCTTATCAAATAAATGACAAGTTAGATTTGAGAAAAGTAGTTATTAGCAATATTTATTAAGAATAAGAGAGAGAGAGAGAGAGAGAGAGAGAGAGAGAGAGAGAGACCTTATCAAATAAATGACAAGTTAGATTTGAGAAAAGTAGTTATTAGCAATATTTATTAAGAGAGAGAGAGAGAGAGAGAGAGAGAGAGAGAGAGAGACCTTATCAAATAAATGACAAGTTAGATTTGAGAAACGTAGTTATTAGCAATATTTATTAAGAATAAGAGAGAGAGAGAGAGAGAGAGAGAGAGAGAGAGACCTTATTAAATAAATGACAAGTTAGATTTGAGAAAAGTAGTTATTAGCAATATTTATTAAGAATAAGAGAGAGAGAGAGAGAGAGAGAGAGAGAGAGAGAGAGAGACTTTTTCAAATAAATGACAAGGTAGATTTGAGAAAAGTAGTAATCAACAATATTTAATGAAAATGAGAGAGAGAGAGAGAGAGAGAGAGAGAGAGAGAGAGACCTTTTCAAACAAACGAAAAGTTAGATTTAAGAAAAGTAGTTATTAGCAATATTTGTTAAGAATAAGAGAGAGAGAGAGAGAGAGAGAGAGAGAGAGGCCTTTTCAAATAAACGACAAGTTGGATTTGAGAAAAATAGTTATTGGCAATATTTATTAATAATAAGAGAGAGAGAGAGAGAGAGAGAGAGAGAGAGAGAGAGAGATAATATTTCAAATGAGTGAAAAGTTGGATTTGAGAAAAGTATTTATCGGCAATACAGCAATAATTGATAAAAATGAGAGAGAGAGAGAGAGAGAGAGAGAGAGAGCTTTTCAAATAAAGGAAAAGTTGGATTTAAGAGAAGTGGTTATTAGTAATATTCAGCAATATTTAATGAGAGAGAGAGAGAGAGAGAGAGAGAGAGAGAGAGATCCGTTTAATTTTGACATCTTACCCTTACTTGACTTTTCTGTTATGTCATTTATATAAACTAAGCATGTAAACAAAACCCATATAAATATGCATCTTACTGTTAACCTTTCGTGCTGTCTTTAGTAAAATATTTTATTTCTAATAGAAGCCAATAACTTGCCATTTACTGTAAAGAAGTTTCTGGATGAAAAAAAAAAATAATGTCTTGCCTTTATCCATCAGGTTGATAATTTAAATGGGCATATAATCACATTGGCTTTTTATTTGCACATATTTGGTACCTTGAAACAACTTAAAAAAATATAACTACTTTTAAATAAACTTACGTGGTAGTTTAAGATACAAGATATAAAGTAAAACTCAGAAATATACATTAAAGTTCTACATAATTTAGGTTGAATCAGTAGGTCTTCGCAAGATAAAACTTCTCTTTTGAACAGGTGTGCAGAAAGAGGGTAGCCTACTTTGCTGTCTCGACACACTAGCATTTCCGCCAGTGTGGGTAAAGAAAAGAAAAATAAAAACAGTAATGATAACGCCCACAACAATTTCAATCAAAAGAGTTACGCCGCGAGATCTACTAGATCTTTCTTTATACTTTGGTTAGTACAAAGAAAATTGGCACCATGAAAGGCCCCGTGAAGTTGTCATATAACAACCCGCTATCCATTTGCGTGAGGGTAAGGGTGTAACACCTTTCCCGTCCTTGAATACGAATATACACCTACCAGGGGCAGGTGTAGGCCCTATACGGGACACCACATTCCCTTCGAGAGTATAAAAGAAATGGCATCAACATTTCCGCTCTATGTCATTCTCTTCTATTATTATTAATAATAACCGAAATCTCGAATGTGCAAAAATCTCTATTCAAAATCTGATCTTTCTGGCTCTGAAACCAGGTTTGATCTACTTTACTGTGAGTTTGAAATAAAATACCTAGGACCTGTCTTTAACCTAAGGACGGACTCTTTCAAAATTAATTCAAACACACACACACACCACACACACGCACATACACACACAGAGAAGACGCTCATAATTCCATGGGGTCACCTGGTGCTGAAATATAAACTTTCTTTAATTTTTTGTCCTATTTCCACGGTTTCGGTCAGCTTCCAGGAAAAGCTAGCCACGTTCGAATGCATGGTCCGTGGCCTCGTTCGTAAGCTATATAGATTTTTTCTATTAGTGGATTATACAATAGAAGTGGTAGCTACTTGGACTCTCTTGCTTACAGATCATCCAACCTAAGGATAAACTGAACTTGATTCGTGGACTTATTTTCTTTGATAAGCAAAACAAATGTACAAATGCTGCATCATTTTCCTACATAAGAATTCTTTAGTAATCCATACTTCCTTTGTGTCACAGCCTTTGTCCTTGCCTGGTCATGCATTCCCATGCAACATCGGTACTCACAAGACCGTGCAACTCTGAACTTCTCATTGTGACCCATATTCATGTCCAAACTGTACCCTCCATAATCGCATACCAGAGATTTGGAATAAGTACAGATTAATGTAGAATGCACGATAGAATGACGCTGTGTGCATGGACATGCAACCGGGTTCCCAAGAGCCTTGAATGACACGCACTCTCTCTTGGGAGAAAGCAACCCAAACTAGTCTAAGAAACGACCGGATTTTTATTTTTTCTAACAATGGAATTACTTGTGGCTCATATACGACTGATATAAGTGTATCAATGATAATCCAATACCTCCTAAAGGCAACGTTGGGCACTTCAGTGAATATGAAAGCACTGAAGCGCACCAATGACCGAAAAGTGAACCTTTCACCGTTTTCGGACAGGGCCGTTGTACCCTCTGCCCTCTCTCATCTCAACATGCATCACACCAGCCTTGCCAGCACATCCAAATACCAGCTCCTCTCTTTTCAGTAGATTTTATCGACTCTGCTCTCCTATGAATACAACTGCTAAGATTCCCTGACCAAAGGACGATCCCTTTACAAAATACGGAAAATACAAACGGTGAACATTTCGCGCCAAAACGCGAGAAAATACGACGGGGATAGAGACGTTGG
>NC_090730.1:88005908-88013408 GCF_036898095.1 Palaemon carinicauda | reverse complement strand
AATTCTAGAAGTAGCTAAGTCCATATATAGGCGCCCCAGGGCTACTTAGCAGCAGAAGAAAACCGACCTGTCCTGTGAAAGAGCCACCCTCTCCTCTCTCTCTCTCTCTCTCTCTCTCTCTCTCTCTCTCTCTCTCTCTCTCTCTCTCTCTCGTACTAGATCGGTGTATTTTTTTAAAAGTGTTCAGTGAGTGTGAAATCTCTAAGTTCTGGTGTGACCGGGTTTTGCAAACCTCGTGAGTATTTATAAAAAGTTCCCTTCGAGTTTTTGTAACTGGCCCTGTACAAATATGAAATATATTTGTATCCTTATGAGGTTAGCTATTTTCATTAAGTGTCAAGACTAATTAATTGTATAAAAGTTAATTTCCAGTGAAACAAGTGATTGTATAATTTTCATAAGTATTATTTTTTCTTTTTGTCTTAGTCTAAAGTTTTATTCAAATTTAATATTTTAAGTAAAGTTATTATATAATTTTCCGAGTAAAATTATTTCTTTTGTCTTAGTCTAAGGTTTATTCAGAATTAATATTTCAAGTCAAGTGATTATATAATTTTCAAAGTGTAAAATTTTTTTTGGTCTTAATCTACGTTTTTCGAGTGATTTGTTTATTATGTTAATTCTTTCAAAGTGCTGTAGTTTTTATAGAATATATCTATTTTTCTAAAGAGAGCATTATTTCCATCACCAACATTTTCACAGTGCTCACTTGTATCCCAGTTAAAGAATAATTACCCAGTGTTGCTTTGAGTGTACTTAAGGGACCTTTGGATAATCACTGTTTTTAGATATTGGTGTCTGGGAGTTATATAATCATCTCAGAGTTGGGGTAATAATATTTTCAAGTGTTACAGATTTAATGTAAAAACAAAGAGGTAAGTTTGGAACTCGCGAGGGTTGTGTAGCTTGCCAGTCGTAATATATGTAATATTGTATATTTGGTTTCCAGACACGGGACTATAGTGTATATATATATATATATATATATATATATATATATATATATATATATATATATATAATTATATATACATATATAAATTTGTATCGATATATATATATATATATATATATATATATATATATATATATATATATATCATTTGACAACACACCTTTTCTTCCATGCAGAGGGTGGAGCCAGAAGAGTTCAACTTTTCAGTAAGCTATGTAGGTAAGGCCTTAAGGGTCAGGGCGTTAGCCCCAATCCCTTTTTCCCCAATCCTAGCAAATGCGGATACTCACTTTCCTTAGAGAAACATATCTGATCTGTCTCTTCAGCTCCAAATAAAATTGCAGAATGAGAAAGTCCTAAAAGAGTTTTGGTGATTAATGAATCCTGTGGAAAGAAGTCGCATCTTGAGGAAACGTTTTAATTCTTTTATTCTACCTTATTTTGAGCATTGGTCTCCTGTCTGGTCTTCAACTATTAATGCTCATCTTAATTTGTTAGACAAAACTAGCGGTCTGTTAAATTCCTTAATGCTGATCAGGAGATCAATCCTTGGCAGCGTCGTTTAGTTACTTTGCTAAGTATACTGCATATAAGATTTTCCTAATTCTGACCATCCTATGCATTTCAGATCTTCCTAGTCTGTACCATCCAGAATGTATTACTAGGTATGCACTTAATTCTAATTGTCATGCCCTCTCCATCATAAGACTGTATACTACACGTATTCAAGAAGTTTTATTCTACCTATGAGCAGACTGTGGAATGATATTCCGAATCTAGTACTATCTATACATATATATATATATATATATATATATATATATATATATATATATATATATATATATCTACATATATATACACACATATATATATGTATATATACATATACATATAAAGAAAATGAAGTTATGAAACTTAAGATTCCACTTTTCCATAAAGAAATAATCTAATCAGGTGGTCCTGACAGTATCAGCATGTCTATCAGAATCTTGGAGTCTTACTATAGCCTTATAACATAAGCTAATTACAACTCAAGAAAGAATAATGATGGGAATAATACTAAGAGACAGAAAAGGAGCAACATGGCTACGAGAGCAAATAAAAGTAGAGGATATTCTAACAACATGTAAGAAAAATAAACGGACAAGGGCAGGACATATAACGAGAATGGCAGATAATAGATGAATAAAGAGGATAACAGAATGGGTCCCTAATAATTTCAAAAGATGTAAGGGGAGGTAGAGAAAACAGTGGATTGATGAACTAAGAAAATATGTGGGTATAAACTGGCATGGAAACACCATGAATAGATGCGTGTGAAAGGGCATGCCTGAGGGCTTTGTCCTGCAGTGGACTAGTAACAGCTGATGATAATGATGATGATGATGTTGTTAAATATATATATATATATATATATATATATATATATATATATATATATATATATATATATATTCATATATATGTATATATATCGATATATATATATATATATATATATATACATATATATATATATATATATACATATATATATATATATATATATATATATATATATATATTCTTATGAAGCTGGTCTAGTGTAGAGTAAATACAGTAGTTTATTCTTGGTTTTATTTATATTTCACTTGTGCATTGAAGAGATGAATAGCCACCCTGTAAAATGAGTTCCTCTCTCTAGAATTATGTTTATTATGTAAATTAGGTAAGACCTTCGCCGTTAATTTCATTGTATTCCTTATTCAAATTAGCATATATAAATTTACGTTATCTTTTAAGAATTCACTTTTTATTTCACATATTTTTGTTACGAAGTCTTACGTTAGCTGTTTGAGAGTGTTATGTGACCATATGAAATATAAACAAGGGCTTATGTAATGTTCTTTCATATTTTTATGAAGTATTGCGTCATGTTTGAGAGAAAATACGCAATTGTTTTGGGTACCATATGCTTTGGAATTTTCCCGAAAAAACTTCAAATAGATCTCATAACTTTTTTATTTCGAGGACAAAGGGTGTATGGAGCTAGCTGGGAGAATCGTCTCGCCGGTACGTTGGTATGCATCTGAGAGTTGCCTGATAACCCTAGATTCACCTCTTGACATTTTTATCTTGTTGATAACTCTGGCGTCGGCGTTAGCAACCCCCTCCCGCACCCGCCCCTGCTGAAGCGTAAACTCTGTGAGCAACAGATCTTATCTAGGTAGAGTTAATTTAAATTTTTCACAGACAATTTTGATCTGCTACTTTTCCAAAGATGATAAGCCTCTTGTTTCCCCAAATAAGTCCATCTACAATTATTACTGAACTAGGTTTGTCCTTCTCTCGGTACTTTGATACTCGAGAAGGGATTAGCCTATGAATCATATCCATATTCTCATTCAATAGAACTGCAGGCTCAATCCCTTATTACAAGTGTGACTAATTCAAATGTAAAAGACCACTCTGATAAACAAACTCCTATCTTCACACTTGGAGCTGAAACTACTCTTCAATATTATCATTATTATTATTTACCCCCAGAGCCAATTCTTAAAGAATAAGCAAGGGAAACTTCTTAAAAAAAATCATCTTTTCTGTAACCTTATACTTAACATCTTATTTTTATTTTCTAAGAAACTGCACTACAAACTTATTTCACCTTTGTCTTTTAAGTATTTTCAGCCGAATAGCATATGTTAATCCTAAAGGTAATTGAGGCTAACTTTCAACTTCCACTTATCCTTAAAATAATTTCAGATGACCAACCGCTTCTATTTATGTTCCAGATTCTTTTTTTTCCATCATTATCCCCATATTAAGTGGACAGCGGCCTGTTGCAGCCCCTTCACTGCATTCTATCAATCTTATCTTGCCATCTAATTCTCTGTCTCCTTCTCTTCCCAAGCTCTCCTCACGCACTCCACCATCAATCCTCAATAAGTTCCCAAATCATCTCAGTTATGACACTCTTATCAGCTCTGTAATCTTTACTTCGCCTGTCATTCTTCTTATTTCCTCATTTTCCAATCTTTCAGTCAGTAATATTCCTATAATCCACTTCAGCATTCTTATCTCTGTTGTAGTTTAGGAAGTGATAATAATAATAATAACAATAATAATAATAATAATAATAATAATAATAATAATAATAATAATAATAATAATATTAATAATAATAATAATGATAATGGAACCCTCAGAAGAAATGAAAGCCCTTCAAAACCAAGGAATAGAAGAATCTTATGTTAGAACACTTTAAGATATATATACAGGAAGTAGAGCAATCTCAAAACTACATAAAGATAGTGAGAAAATTCCGATTAAGAAAAGAGTTAGACAGGAGACCCCATCTCTCCAAAATTATTCACAGCATGTCTATAACAAAATGTTAAGAGTTCAAATTGGGAAAATGTAGGTATTAAGATTATTGAGGAACACCTTAACAACTTAAGATTTGCAGATGAAATAGTTGTTTTTAGTGAATCGTGGGAAGAATTACAAAAAAAAGCAATCAGAGATTTCTGACCGCCACCAAAGGTCAACAGAGGCGTCCATGACCTAAGATCTATCTGTGGTGGAAATTTTGTCAAAATCTGTTCATTTATTTCGACATTATCTTTAAAATGGTGTAAAATGCAAATCCAGATCTAGAATCTGGATCATTTCCAAAATTTAATTACGTCGTCCATGTAGTGAAAATTTCGTCAAAATCTACCGAATAGGTTTGACGTTATCTCTAAAATGGCAGTAAATGCAAATCCGAATCAAGGATCTGGATTATCTCCAAAATATAATGGGGTAGTCCATGACCTAAGATCTATCTTTGGTTAAAATTTTGGCAAAAGCTATCGAGTAGTTTTGATGTAATCCTGTCCACAGACATACAGACAAATAAATAAATAAATAAACTGGAATTTGGATCCGGGTCCGAATCATTTCCAAAATTGAATGAGGTCGTCCAATGGCCTAAGAAATATTTATGGTGAAAATTTTGTCAAAATCCGTCGAGTGGTTTTGACGTAATCCTTGCCACAATCACACAAAAAAATAGATAAATAAACTAGAATCCAGATCCCGATCATATTCAAAATTTATTGGGGTCGTCCATCCTCTAAGATCTATCGGTGGTGAAAATTTCATCAAAATCCGTCTGGTAGTTTTGATGTATTCCTGTCCACAGACACACGAAAAATGCAAATGCAGATCTAGAATCCGGTTCCAGATCAGTTCCAAAATTTAATAGTGTCGTCCATGTCTTAAGGTTTATCTTCGATGAAAATTTCATCAAAATCCGTTGTGTAGATTTCACGTAATTCTGTCAAGACACAAATGTCCACAGACACACAGACAAATAAACCAACTCGATCGAAATACCTCCTTGGTGGAGGTAAAGATGAAAGAAGATTTGAATAGAGAAAGCATAAGTGTAGGACTGAAAATGAATATGAGTAAAACTAAAATAATGTTCAATGAAAATTCTCTTGTATTAACCATCCTATTCTCTTTAACATATCTTTCTTTAAACTCTAACTTTCAAGAAGCCTTAAACTCCTGGTGCAATCTCTTACGATGCGGCCCGACAATCTATGAAAAGAAAGTACAATTACAGTAATATGCATTTACAAAAGCAACTGTTCCGGAGACAACAACGTAACACGGCTCATAAACCGAAACAGCCAATACATGCGACAAGGCTACACAGCATAAAAAGTAGAATGAACAGAAAAGTTAACTATGTAATTGTGCGTCAGAGGACAAAAGGAAGTCGAGGGAGAAGAAGAATAATGGTTACCATGGACCTTGGCCGGTAGCAACTCATGGAACTGTCGAGAGATTGGTACGATCACAATGCAACAGAAACACTAGCGGTAAAAGACAATAAGGTTTCCAGTGTTGGTGGTGAGGGATTTCAAAGGTTTGTACGAATATTGGAGGCAATAAAAGAACAATAACCATAAGGAAAGAGAGACATGTGAAAGGCCAAAGAAAAACAATGATGATGCTATTATGCCAAAATAAGGAAGGAATAAGTGATTAACTGATGAGAGAGAGAGAGAGAGAGAGAGAGAGAGAGAGAGAGAGAGAGAGAGAGAAGGGGTGGAAAGATTGTATATAATGCAGTGCACATGTTCTCGTGGAGAGTGAGAGAGAGAGAGAGAGAGAGAGAGAGAGAGAGAGAGAGAGAGAGAGAATACAAAACGGGGCAGCTAAAATTACAAGCGTTAAGAGAGAATTGAGGGGATAAACCGAATTAGGGGACCCAAGATGTAAAAAGCGCAGATGGGATTCAGCATCATGCACTATTATGACAAACATGGAATTATTGTTATTAACAGGAAGGGGGTGGAGGAAATGGGCAAAAACGAAGGGGAGGGGGTTACAAGAGGAAGAACCATTTAGAGAGAGAGAGAGAGAGAGAGAGAGAGAGAGAGAGAGAGAGAGAGAGAGAGAGAGAGAGAGAGAGAGGACGGAGGCTGGTCTGCATATGAGAAACGTGTCCACCGAAGAGGAAATGCTTGACCTTCATTATCCATAGTTTTCATACTTGTTCTCCTTCCTGTGATATTATTAATGAATCTCTCTCTCTCTCTCTCTCTCTCTCTCTCTCTCTCTCTCTCTCTCTCTCTCTCTCTCATAAACGTCACCACGCATACACAAATGTAATCATACATACTTATTAAGCATCAATGTTTTCATTAAATGACTCAAAAGATCAGGCTGTTTATTTTATTATCTAACCATAATAAACGAGATTGAAAACTCTAAATAACCAGTAAATATCTTATCAGCTTTTACATATTTTTATAGATCTATTTCAAAAGCACTGCTGATTCTTTGTTTAAAATAGAAAATCAAATTTAAACACTTCGTTAATTAATTGTTAAATGACAATCAAAGAAATGTAGCTATACAAATTAAAACAACTGACAAAGCATCCAATTATTCTGGACGAGAATAGCGAGATTGCTAGACCTCACAGACTGGTAAAAGTGACCCAGATACTATGCGAACATCATCCTTCACTCAGAGAAAAATAAGCAGCAACACACTGATGACACAGCTCTAGTTAACTGTGCCAATCGGAATAACATGGACATCGATCAATAGTATCTAAGCTGAGCTACTACACTATTCTTTCACTCCCTCAATATCAAACCAAATTTCGATCACTTTCTTTGCTAGTAAATGACTCAAATATAATCAACAAAGTGAAAACCCACCCAGAAGCTGGAGACTTCATAATATGTTTTTGCAAAAGACAAAAATCCAGTATCAAGTTAGATATTATCTCATCGAAAAAAAATAATCTATCACGATTAGTTTGGTATGAAACTAAAATATAGAGCAAAAGGTTAAATCAAAAGTAGTTTCTTTGTAAGTTTTACTAAAGTCCTTGTACAAGATGAAAACAAGTTTTGATAGCGAAATACAACTACATTCTGCGGTGCCATACAAATATAAAAACAATGAATGTGGTTGTAGATGATTATTATAATGCAATATATAGTGAGATATGCCATAATGTAAAAGGGATAATGCCCTTATACAAGATAATA
>NC_090730.1:87970908-88003408 GCF_036898095.1 Palaemon carinicauda | reverse complement strand
TTACTAAATTTTTCGACTTTATTACAAGTTTACATAGACGTTGTCATTAACTTTGTCCCTCATACTCGGCACTTAGCAAATTACCTACTTTCAACGTGAGCTTCTTATCTGTTCAAAACATATTCACTTTCCTAGTTATGACCGTCAGTGTTATTTCAAAAGTGTGATTGTTTGGCGCTTGATTTCAGGCACACATTACTGATCTTAAAATATTCTGTATCATTTGTTCATTACTTAGATATACTCTACTTACTATCTCATTATATCATTTCCCAACTGAAATGCTTTCCCTGTTGGGGTTAGTGTGCTAGTGGCATTCTGCTTTACCAACCAGAGTTGCAGTTTGGCTGGTAGTAATAGTAATAATAGGAATGACGTAGTATCCACAAAAATAGTAACACTGAAATCTTTCCTTTTTAAGTTAATAGTTTCATAAGAAAACTTCCCATTTATATAAGTTATTTATATTAGTTAGAATGAGATATGTACTATATTTCTATGCTTTGTAACATGAATACATATGAAATTTATAGAAAATAGGTCAACTTGAAGTAACAGATTGCGTAACAACAACCTACTAACCGTACATCCATTACCCGTGATTATGAGCGAATCATTCAGAAATGTCTTGTTCCATAAGAGCAACATCTAAGGCAATGATTAGTAGATATAGTCTATGTTTCTGATGTATGTGGCGTTCTTTGCCCTGCTTTGATTTTTCCTATTCATCGTAATATTTCTATAGTCTGTCTTTTTATTTCTGTTTCTTTCTTTTTCTTTTCTTTTTTAATTAGTAGCCTGCCCTTGTGATAAAACTGTATTATGTGATCTCTAAACCCAATACCAAGAAGTGGAAAGTTCTATCATCATCAGTACCTTTGACGTCGTAAACTTACAAAAAAAAAAAAAAAAAAAAAAACGCAAAGAAATCAGTAAATACTGATGAACTTCAAAAGCATTTTTACTAATTTAACGAAGTGCTGCTAAGCAACCAAAATTATTTTTCTCTATAACAACTTGGTTAAATTAACAGAAATGCTTTTAATATCGTGTATAAAAAGCAGCGACTTTGGTCTGCAGGCAGCGTTGCCAACAGTTTCTCTCTCTTGCTAAACACAGCGTTACCTGCTGCAATGTAAGTACAGCTGTCAGACGTCTCCTTAACATTCCTTGAAGTGTACTGAAAATGAGGGAGCCAACTGTACCATGAATATCTAAGTCTCTGATACGATGAAAAGCTAACATTCTCTGACACCAGGAAAATCCAAATCTCTAATACAAGGAAAATCTAACTGTCTTTGATGCCAGGAAAATCGTTTTCCTAAATCCTTTAATGTCAGGAAATCCTAAATGCCTCTGATGCCAGGAAAATCCGAGTCTCTAATACCAGGAAATTCTAACAGCTTTCTGTACCATGAAAACCTGACAGGATTATGTCCGATGCACTGAGACTGGCGGAAAACGCATCTCCAATACAAGAGAATCCGAACAACCTATTTCCGACCTTCTAGGATTCGATCGCGCTACAATTGGAGAAAATCGATAAATGCGTCTTTTGGCCACATTTCTCGGAGGGTTTTGTTTCTTTAGAACGTGTGTGTAGAAACAGAGAGGATACCCGGATTCCTTGAAATAAAGTAAGGAACGAAGAGGAAAATACAGATATGGAAAAACTGGAAACGGAAAAAAAGAGAAAAAAGAGATGGAAGACACTTTGACGATTGAAGAAAGGAAAGAGATACAAAGGAAGAAGAGGAAATTTTGTATCAAATACTACCCAATCCCATCTATAAAATCATACGATGAAGGGACGTAAAAATTGGAATGTGGAGAAAAGTATGTAGGATCAGAAGATGAAGAGATGATGTGTAGACTCAGAGATGAAGAGAATGTTTAGAAAGAAAAAATGGAGAAGTATGTGTAGAATCAAATGTCAAAGAATGTGTAAAATATAGAAATGAGTAGAATCAGAAGAGGAAGAGGAATGTTTAGATAGAGAAGATGGAGAAGAATGTGTAGATTCAAATGGCGAAGAATGTGTAGATTCAAATGGCGAAGAATGTGTAGAAGATGGGAAGACATGTGTAGAATCAGAAGGTAGAGAGGAATGTTTAGAAAGAGGAGATGGGGAAAACGTGTAGAATCAAATGGTGAAGAATGTGTAAAAGATGGAAAGAAATTAGTAGATTCAGAAGATGGAGAGGAATGTGTAACATCAGAAGATGGAGATGAATGTATAATATACATATATGGAGAGGAACGTCTAGAGAGAGAGGGAGAAAAATATGTGGTATCAGATTATAAAAAAAAAAAAAAAGATTGTATAATCAGACGGAGAGTAATGCGTAAAATTAGAATATGGAGAGGAATATGTAGAATCAAAAGATAGAGAGGAATGTGTAGAATAAGAAGATGGAGAGGAATATGTAGAATCAGAAGATGGAGAGGCATATGTAGACTCAAAAGAAGTACAGGAATGTGTAGAATCAGAAGATGGAGACGGATGTGTAGAATCAGAAGATGGAGCCGGATGTGTCGAACCAAAAGATGGAGATGAATGTGTAAAATCCAAAGATGGACAGGAATATGTAGAATCAGATCACGGGGAAGAATATGTAAAATCAGAAGATGAGGAGGTTTATGAAAAACAAGAAGATGGAGAGGAATGTGTAGAATTAGAAGATGGAGAAGAATGTGTAGAATCATATGATGGAGAAGAATGTGTAGAATCAGACGAGGGATAGGAATATGTAGAATTAGAAAATGGAGAGGAATATGTAGAATCAGAATATGGAAAGGAATACGTCGAATCAAAACATATAGATGAATGTGTAGAATCAGAAGATGGAGCAGAATGTGTAAAATCAGAAGAGGGAGAGAAATATGCAGAATTAGTAGATGGAGAGGCATGTGTAGAATCAGAATATGGAGAGGAATATCTAGAGTCAGAAAATGGGAGGAATGTGTAGAATCAAAAGATGGAGAGAAATGTGTAGAATCAGAAGATGGGGAAGAATATGAACAACAAGAAGATGGAGAGCAATATGTAGAATCAAAAGATGAAGAAGAATATGTAGAATCAGGAGATGGAGAGAAATATGTAGAATTAGAAGATGGAGGGGAATGTGCAGAATCAGAAGATGGGGAGGAATATGTAGAATCTAAAGATGAAGAAGAATGTGTAGAATAAGAAGATGGAGAGGGATATGTAAAATCAGAAGAGGGAGAGAAATATGCAGAATTAGATGATGGAGAGGAATATGTAGAATCAGAATATGGAGAGGAATATCTAGAATCAAAAGATGGAGAGGAATATGTAGAATCAAAAGATGAAGAGGAATATGTAAAATCAGAAAATGGAGAGAAATGTGTAGAATCATAAGATAGATAGGAATATGAAGAATCAGAAGGAGAGAAATATGTAGAATCAGGAAATGGAGAGTAATATGTGGAATCAAAAGATGGAGAGGCATGTGTAGAATCAGAAGATGGAGAGGAATATGTAGGGTCAGAAGATGGGGAGGAATGTGTAGAATCAGAAGAGGGAGAGGAATGTGTAGAATCAGAAGATGGAGAGGAATGTATAGAATCCGAAGATGGAGAGGAATGTGTAGAATCAGAAGATGGGGAGGAATGTGTAGAGCCAGGAGATGAGGAGGAATGTGTAGAATCAGAAGATAGAGACGAATATGTAGAATCAGAAAATGGTGAGTAATAGGTAGAATCAAAGGATGGGGAGGAATGTGTAGAATCAGAAGATGGGGAGGAATGTGCAGAATCATAAAATGGAAATGAATGTGTAAAATCAAAAGATGGAAAGGAATATGTAGAATCTGATGACGGAAAAGAATATGTAGAATCAAAAGATGGGGAGGAATATGTAAAATCAGAAGATGAGGAGGTTTATGAAAAACAAGAAGATGGAGAGGAATGTGTAGAATTAGAAGATGGAGAAGAATGTGTAGAATCATATGATGGAGAAGAATGTGTAGAATCAGACGAGGGAGAGGAATATGTAGAATTAGAAAATGGAGAGGAATATGTAGAATCAGAATATGGAGAGGAATATGTAGAATCAAAAGATAGAGAGGAATGTGTAGAAACAGAAGATGGAGCAGAAAATGTAGAATCAGAAGAGGGAGAGAAATATGTAGAATCAGAATATGGAGAGGCATGTATAGAATCAAAAGATGGAGAGGAATGGGTATAATCAGAAGATGGGGAGGAATATGAAGAACAAGAAGATGGAGAGGAAAATGTAAAATCAAAAGATGAAGAATAATGTGTAGAACCAGGAGATTTAGAGGAATATGTAGAATTAGAAGATGGAGAGGAATATATAGAATCAGAAGAAGGAGAAGAATATGTAAAATCAAAAGATGGGGAGGAATGTGTAGAATCAGAAGATGGAGAGGAATGTGTAGAATCAGAATATGGGGAGGATAGTATAGAATCAGAAGATGGAGAAGAATACGTAAAATCAAAAGATGGGGAGGAATGTGTAGAATCAGAAGAAAGAGAGAAATATGTAGAGTCAGAAAATGGAGAGGAATATGTAGAATTAGAAGATGGAGAGGCATGTATAGAATCAGAAGATGGAGAGGAATATGTAGAATCAGAAGATGGGGAGGAATGTGTAGAATCAGAAGATGGAGAGGAATGTTTAGAATCAGAATATGGGGAGGAATATATAGAATCAAAAGATGGAGAGGAATATGGAGAATCAGATGATGGGGAGGAATGTGAAGAATCATAAGATGGAGAGGAATATGTAAAATCAAAAAATGGAGAGAAATGTGAAGAATCATAAGATAGAGAGGAATATGTAGAATCAGAAGATGGGGAGGAATGTGTAGAATCAGAAGAAGGAGAGAAATATGTAGAATCAGAAGATGGAGAGGCATGTGTAGAATCAGAAGATGGAGAGGAATATGTAGAATCAGAATATGGAGAGGAATGTGTAGAATCAGAAGATGGAGAGGAATGTGTAGAATCAGAAGATGGGGAGGAATGTAGAGAATCAGAAGATGGAGAGGAATATGTAGAATCAGAAGATGGAGAAGAATATGTAAAATCAAAAGATGGGGAGGAATGTGTAGAATCAGAAGAAGGAGAGAAATATGTAGAGTCAGAAAATGGAGAGGAATATGTAGAATCAGAAGATGGAGAGGCATGTATAGAATCAGAAGATGGAGAGGAATATGTAGAATCAGAAGATGGAGAAGAATATGTAAAATCAAAAGATGGGGAGGAATGTGTAGAATCAGAAGGAGAGAAATATGTAGTCAGAAAATGGAGAGGAATATGTAAAATCAGAAGATGGAGAGGCATGTAGAGAATCAGAAGATGGAGAGGAATATATAGAATCAGAAGATGGAGAAGAATATGTAAAATCAAAAGATTGGGAGGAATGTGTAGAATCAGAAGAAGGAGGGAAATATGTAGAGTCAGAAAATGGAGAGGAATATGTAGAATCAGAAAATGGAGAGGCATGTATAGAATCAGAAGATGGAGAGGAATATGTAGAATCAGAAGATGGAGAAGAATATGTAAAATCAAAAGATGGGGAGGAATGTGTAGAATCAGAAGGAGAGAAATATGTAGAGTCAGAAAATGGAGAGGAATATGTAAAATCAGAAGATGGAGAGGCATGTAGAGAATCAGAAGATGGAGAGGAATATATAGAATCAGAAGATGGAGAAGAATATGTAAAATCAAAAGATGGGGAGGAATGTGTAGAATCAGAAGAAGGAGGGAAATATGTAGAGTCAGAAAATGGAGAGGAATATGTAGAATCAGAAAATGGAGAGGCATGTATAGAATCAGAAGATGGAGAGGAATATGTAGAATCAGAAGATGGGGAGGAATGTGTAGAATCAGAAGATGGAGAGGAATGTGTAGAATCAGAATATGGGGAGGAATGTGTAGAATCAGAAGATGGAGAGGAATATGTAGAATCAAAATATGGGGAGGAATGTGTAGAATCAAAAGATCGAGAGGAATATGTAGAATCAGAAAATGGAGAGAAATGTGTAGAATCATAAGATAGAGAGGAATATGTAGAATCAGCAGATGGGGAGGAATGTGTAGAATCAGAAGAAGGAGAGAAATATGTAGAATCAGAAAATGGAGAGTAATATGTAGAATCAGAAGATGGAGAGGCATGTGTAGAATCAGAAGATGGAGAGGAATATGTAGAATCAGAATATGGGGAGGAATGTGTAGAATCAGAAGATGGAGAGGAATGTAGAGAATCAGAAGATGGAGAGGAATGTACAGTATCAGAAGATGGAGAAAATTGTGCAGAATCAGAAGAGGGAGAGATATGTGTAAATTGAAAGATGGGGGAGAATGCGTAAAACCAAAAGGTGGAGAGGAATGTGTAGTATGAGAAGATAGAGAGAAATGTGTCAATAAAAAGATGGAGAGGAATGTGTAATATTCGAATATGGAGAGGAATTTGCAGAATTGGAAGATGGAGAGGAATGTGAAGAATCAGATGGAGAGAAATGTATTGGATTGGAAGATGGAGAGAAATGTATTGGATTGGAAGATGGAGGGGAATGTATATACTTAGAAGATGGAGAGGAATATGTAGAATTGGTTAATGATGAAGAATGTATAGAATCAGAAGATGGAGAGAAATGTGTCGAATTGCTGTTGCGGTCTTCTCCTCAAGAGGATATTGAATCTATTATTGAGCAGGGAGAGGCCCAGACAATTGCTGAGGGCTGAGCTTTACTGAAGAAGAGAAACCCCACAAGGACTGAGATGAAAATGATTCCTTTGAATGAGGAGGATTATCAATCCTTTGGAAAATCTAAAATAAAATAATAAAAAGAAAATTCTCGAAAAAAAATATATATATAGAATTAGAACAATAAAAATAGAAAATCTCTAAAAATCACAAAAAGAAAAACAACAGAATTGAAATATTCTTTAGTACAACAGATTTTTTAGTTTATATTTACATTAAAAATTAATTTTCGTTTACATTTGTGAGGAAAAGGTGGTATTCTACTGTGTTTTGTGATGACCAGGACTTAGTCGAGTATTGTGTACTACATATTTTGGACAAGGTAGCTTAAAATAATTGTTCCGTTTGAAAGTTTCATGGCTTAATTTCCTGGCATGAAGGATGCTTTGAATAACCTAGACGACTGACTCTACAGAGAGAAGAAACTTAACTTTTTATAGTATGCTATATACCTTGACAAAGGGGGGACAAGGTCTTTTGTCAAGTGTAAAAGTTGTCAGATATCTAGATTTATTCTTCCGTATGCCAAAATTTTGGTGGTTCTGCTGGAATACTCTAGAAGACCATCTAAGCCAGGGGAAAAAGTACGGCTTCTTGTGGTATGCATGCAGGTGTGTCCTTATAAGGTGATCCAAGACACTTTAGCTGGGAAAAAAAGTCGGTGCTTTTTGAGGGAGGCATTTCTGGAGAGGTGATCAACAGAAGAAGTAAGAAGAAGCATCAAGCATTAATATAAGCATAAAGCAGCAAACAACAGAAAGCAGAAAGCAGCAGAAAACCGCAGCAGCAACAGCAGAAAAAGGAAGCAGCAGTGTCAGTTAGTGAGAGCAGCAACAACAACAGCTAACTATAGCAGCAGCAGAGGCAGCATTAGAGACAGCAGTAGCAACAACATGAGCAGCAGCATCTAGAAATAGCAGAAACAGCTACCAAGAGCAGCAACAGCTAGCAATAGCAGCAACAACCGCTAGCAATGGCAGCCGCAACAGAAGCAAGCAATAGAAGCAGCAGCACCTAGCAATAGCAACAACTAGCAAGAGAAGCAACCGCTAGCAAGAGCAACAACAGCAGCAGCAACAGCAGAAAACAATAGGAGCAGCAGCAGCTAGCATTAGCAGCAACAGCAAAAGCAAGACCAACAGTAGCAAACAATAGATGAAGCAGCAGCTAGCAAGAGCAGCAACATCTAGCAAGAACAGCAACAGGTAGCAATAGCAGTAGCATCAACAGTAAAAAATGGTAGCAGTAGCAGCAGCAGCAGCAACAAGCAAGAACAACAGCAAGCAATAGAAGCAGCAGTAGCTAGCAATAGCAGCAACAGCTAGCAAGCGCAGCAATAGCTAGCAAGAGCAGCTGCAACATCAGCACACAATAGAAGTAGCAGCTAGCAATAGCAGCAACAGCTAGCACGAGCAGCAGCAATTAGGAAGAGCAGCAGCAACAGCAGCAAAAAATTGAAGTAGCAGCAGCAGCAGCTAGCAATAACAGCAACAGCTAGCAAGAGTAGCTGTAGCTAGCAAGAACAGCTGCAACTAGCAAAAGCAACAACCGCTAGCAAAAGCAGCAGCAACAACAGCAAACAATAGCACCAGCAGTTAGGAGTAGCAGCAACAGCTAGCAAGAGCAGCAGCAAATAATAGAAGCAGCAGCAGCCACAACAGCAAACAATAGAAGCACCAGTAACTGGCAATAGCAGCAACAAATAGCAAAATCATCAACAGCTAGCCACAGCAGCAGCAAAAGCAGCAAACAAGAGAAGCCGCAGCAGCTAGCAATAGAAACAACAGCTAGCAAGAGTAGCAGCAAAAGCAGCAAACAAGAGATGCCGCAGCAGCTAGCAATAGAAACAACAGCTAGCAAGAGTAGCAGCAAAAGCAGCAAACAACAGAAGCAGCAGCAGCTAGAAATAGCAGTAACAGCTAGCAAGAGCAGCAGCTATAGCAGCAAACAAAAGAAGCAGCAGCCGCCAGCTATAGTAGCAACAGATAGCAGATGCAGCAACAACTAGAAAGAGCTGCAGTAGCAGCAGCAAACAATAGAGACAGCAGCGACTAGCAATAGCAACAACTGCTAGCAAAAGCAGCAGCAGCTAGCAAGAGCAGCAGCAACAATAGTAAACAATAGAAGCAGCAGTAGCAGCTAGCAAGAACGGCAACAGCTAGCAAGAGCAGCAGCAACAGTAAACAATAAAAGCATCAGCAGCTAGCAATAGCAACAACAGCTAGCATGAGCCACAAACAATAGAAGCAGCAGCAACAGCTACCAAGAGCAGCAACAGCAGCAAACAATAGACGCAGCAGCAACAGCTAGCAAGAACAGCTCCATTAGCAACAGCAGCAGCATCAGCAGCAAACAATAGAAGAAACAGCAGCAGCAGCTAGCAGTAGCAGCAAAAGCTAGCAAGAGCAGCAATAGCTAGCAAGAGCAGCGGCAATAGCAACAAACAATAGAAGCAGCAGCAGCAGCTAGCAAAAGCAGCAACAGATAGCAAGAGCAGCAGCAACAGCAAGCAAGAGCAGTATCAACAGCTAGCAAGACAGCAACAAACAATAAAAGCAGCAGCTAGCAATAGCAGCACCACCTAGCAAGAGCACCAACAGCTAGCAAGAGCAGAACAGTAGCTAGCAGCAAACATCTTAGGGTCGTGGGAACCAAGACTGCAGCTATTTATCTCGAATATGGAAGAAAGCAAACCCACCTGATAAGCCCTTGGTAGGGTGAAACCCTTAAACAGGTAGTAGTAGTAGTAGTAGTAGTAGTATGTATATATATATATATATATATATATATATATATATATATATATATATATATATATATGTATAAATATACATATATATATATATATATATATATATATATATATATATATATATATATATATATATATATACTGGCCTATGTATCTAAGTGAACTATCAGGGTCGTGGCAGCTTACGACGGCCCTGTTGAAGCGCCAACGGTCTTTTCCTTTGTGACAAAGAATGACAATTATGCTGGTATGGCATACAACAAAAAGTCTGTTACAGGTCAGTGTAGGCAAAGGCGTCACTAAACCCCCTTCCGATTGTTTCTTGAAAAACTATCGGGTAGAACAACCAATCATGATCAGACATAGCGATGCCAGTGTTGTGGGCCTTTGAGTAAATGGACTCATAGGGCAGGCAGTCTTGTTGATAGGCCCACAGAGTGTGTAACGAAGGGAGGATGTGTCCAATGTGTGCCGAACCGAGTACCTTTTTCTGAGGGCATTTTCTTTGTAACATTACCTAATCATAATTAAGGGTGCTCTCGTAAACTTAATATAGTCTGTGTAAAAGTATCCCCTCGGGTATTATTTGTGTAGTAAATACGCCTCCATTTGTATTTCCTAAATTGATTGAGCCCCAATACAACCCAGATCGGGTCATATTAAATGGTGCCAGGTGTGCCAGTAAGCAGTAAGGGGCACCCTCTCACCAGCGAGTGTGTTTTCCCAGGTAGTGCCTAACGAGGTTAGAGGGACAGAGCAGATGCCCTTCACAGCCACTCCCGCTCCCGGAAGAAGGACTGCTGTTCCTGTTCTTGGAACAGAGCTGAGATCATGTGTGTAACGTTTGAAGAACCGCTTGTTACGGATGCCATCAAAACATCGAAGGAGTGCCCGGTGCTCAACATGACCGGCGTCCACCTACAGGCTCTGTAACCCTCTGACAAAGAACGGATGTAATAACTCGACATAAAGCAGAAGGAACAACAACGAAAGAATTCAGGTTTAAGTAGACCTTCGGGTGGAGCGCATAGGGAACGGAAGATCTTGACGACTATGGAGAGAGGGAGAGGGAGTGAGAATCACGTTGAGATCCAGTAATGGGTTTTCCGTTGGGAATCCCAGCGTACATGCCCCGTGAATGAGTGTGTGGTTGAGGTAGGAGTAGCAAGTTCCCCGATATCAGGCGTATCCGAAAGAATGTGTTCTTCATTGGGGACAATATCCAGTCTAGCATTGTTCTTCCTTCCTCTTTGGTAAAGAAAGCCATCCGTGTAATTCAAGTCCTTACGCCAGACATGTAGGTATAGAGAGGTCCCTGAGAAGGGCAGGAGAGTCATTTTTTGGGGTAGGGATGAAGAAAGACATTGTTAGATTCATTAAAAAGTGTCATGTTTGTATCTTGATAAGGAACCACAAACATGTGATACCAAAGGCCAGAACATGGTCGATAGTGTCGCATGGACGTCCTAGGTCCATTTCCCCAGGGAACGGGTAGTTAAGTAAATAAGTACCCCCTTACCCCAGGCTACCTGGGTGAGGAAAGTGAGGAGGAGATACAGGCAGTTGTCAGTACCATACTTCGGGCACGAGAAAGCACGGATGGACATGGGCCATGAAATGAAGAGGTGTCCGTCACAAGTGCCTTATGAAAAGATGTATTGAATTTTGTTTTAATTTTTCTCTACTAAGCATATCATGGGTAGATTTATTTATTATATTGGTATATTTTCGGTTACATTCACGTTTACATTAAGATTCATTCAAATTTCATTATTATATGTTGATACCAATTTTGCTATTACCAATATTTTAAGTATGGTTTTCAATGTTGCTCTGTGTTAAAAATTTCATTTGTCTCTGTTGAGGATTTCGGTATTGTGACAGGTAATTGCTAATCATGACTGTAATTGAACATCATTACTAATCCTTCATATTTTAGTTTTTGCAGTAGAAATATTAATGTTCAGTTATCGAGTTTTTATCATTATTCTCTATCTGAACTTGCTCTTTAATGAATTGTCACGGATGTGTGTTAGAAAATGTTCCTCTTGTGGTTTTAAATGTATCAAACGAGTATTGAGATTGTGCATCATTTTTATTCTAATTTGTTATTATTATTTTTCTTTGCTTTTTTATATGTAATATTTTGTCTAGCGATATGAAAAATTTAATGCAATGAAGCAAATGTTGGTAAAACATATGATCAATATCCTAATTTTTTGTTCCAAATTTTTATGACGATGTATGTAAACCGGAATTTTGAGTTTCTGTATGACCTATTGTGGGCGTGAGATTCATCTTTATGTAATTTGCATATGTAACACGCCAACCGCCATATTATTTTAATTTTAATTTATGCATGCACCCGACGAGGATGGGACTTAAACGGCAATGTAAAGAGAAAAAAATAAGTATGGAAAGAATGTTCCGTAAGTGAGAAAAAAAAATAGAAAAATGGATAAAAATCAGAAAAAAATATGAATGCTGTGGGTCCCCGAACTTAAGAGGGATGGGGGTGATGAACTGATTGTAATCATGATAACTATGACAGCCCTGTTCAAGCGCCAATGGCCTTTTCCTTTGTGACAAACAATAACAGTTATGCTGGGCTGTGCATTCACAAAAAGTCCGTTACAGGTCAGTGTAGGCATAGGCGTCACTAAACCCTCTCCCGATTGGTTCTTGTAAAAGTATCGGGTAGAACAACCAATCATGATCAGGCATAGCGAAGCAGGTGTTAAGGGGCCTTGAGTAAAAGGACTCATAGGGCAGGCAGTCTTGTTGATAGACCCACAGAGTGTGTAGTGAAGGGAGCACGTGTCCAATGTGTGCCGAACCGAGTACCCATTTCTGAGAGTATTTTCTTAGTTATATAACGTAATCATAATTAAAGGCGCTCTTGTAAACTTAAGAGAATATAGTCTGTGTAAAACGAACCAATAGGATATCATTTGTGCATGAAATCCTCCTCCATTCATGTTTCTTAAATTGATTGAGCCCCAATACGACCCAGATCGGGTCATATATATTTATATATATATATATATATATATATATATATATATATATATATATATATATATATTCTTACGAAGCTGGTCTTCATGAAAGTAGAATATTTTATTAACGTATTTTTTGTGTGTGTGTATTTAAGGGATGTATAGCTAGGTCGAAAAAAGGGTCTCCCTCACGTAGGGTTAAGTAAATGTATGTAAATTACATAAGACTTTCGTCATTCATTTAGTTGTATTTTCACTCAATTCAGTATAAGTAAATTTACGTTATTTTTAAGAATTAACTATTTATTTACCGTAGTTTTGTTACGAAGTCTTAAGTAATCTCGTGGGTATGCTATATGACACACACGAGGTATGAACACGAGGGATTATGTCATTTTTATGTTCCCACAGGGTTAGAGAAGACAAGAAAATTCTAGATGAAATTTATTCTTTTATTTTTTTTTAATGTTACGAGAGGAAGGTGGGCAGAAATAGCTGAGAGCGAGTTCTCTCACAAGCTATGTTAGTACCCCTTCTTAAAATTACTACTTTGGGAACCTTAACACCGCTAGAACATGCCCTGACGCTTCCAGTAGGCCAAACTGGAAGGCTCTGGAATTAATTAAGTTCATATATATATATATATATATATATATATATATATATATATATATATATATATAGGGTCTAGCAACGCATAGGAAGCAGAAGAGATCCAGCCTATCCCTTTGAAAGACCCAATGTTCGCCAGCCCTCTCTCCTCTCAGGTGCGTATAGTGTTTTCCTCTCGAACGTGTTTAGGGATTTCTCTCCAATGTATATCGTGTATAGTGTTGTTCAAATGTTGGTGATATTAAAAGTGTATTGTGTTGATATAAGTACATTTTATAATATAGATTTGTATAACTGGCCCTGTGATATTTAGGTTAAACAGTGAAGTGGATTTATTTTGCTTAACCGTTTCGTAATCTTGTGTGAACCAAAAGACGTAAGTGTAACAGTTACATTAATCTAAATTTCTTTATTGTTTATTCATTAGAGTGTTAAAGTGTTAACTCTTTTCATTGATTGTCAAAATTAAATATTTTTATAAATTGATTTCTAGTAAAACAAGTGTTTGTATCATTTACTGAAGTGTTATATTATGTCTCAGGTCTAGTTCAGATTTAAATTTCAAGTGATTTATTTTTGGTGTTAATTCTTTTGAATTGCTGTTTTTTTTATATAATATATTTATTTTTGTAAAAGTATTTTATTTCGATCACCAATCCTTGATACAGTACCTTGCTTGCTATCCCTGACTAAGAACCGAAGTAAGAGGTTGGATTTAGAATAGTTCACGTAAAGTAATCCCCCCCCCCCTTTGTTTTAAGTGTAAAATAAAGAGACCTTTGGATATTCAGTGTTCATATATATTGCCATCTGGGAGTTGAGTGATATTCTCAGAGCTTCGGTACTTTTCAAGTGTAACAGATTTATGAAAAATAAGGCAGGTGAGTTTTGGAACTCGGGAATTTACGTAATTCACTAGTTGTAATAATATACATACATATATATATATATATATATATATATATATATATATATATATATATATATATATATATATATATATATATATATAGCATAAATCAACAGGGTTGGCTCCTGAGAAAAAACACGCCACAAGTCACTTCCACATTCATACTGCAATTGGTGACTCAGCGATGACCCTAGAGTGAAGAGAACTCCTACTTCAAAAATCTACTTAGCAGCTCTTCAACTGCGCTCAGAACTATCCGACACTTTCGGTCATTAAAATCTAACCTGCTTGTATTCTCTCACTCTCCAGATATTATGGCCCCTTCTTTTACATATCTCTACCAACAAACACATATATAGTGGGTTTGTCCCGCTACTCTTGCTGCTATTGTACTTCTTTCCGGCCAAACGACAGAACCATTTCAAAACACTTTGATCCTTTTTTTTTTATTTATGCTAACTGTTTCATCTCTTCATTATTCTTCATATTTCCCAAATTTTCAATATGTCTCATGTAGCAACACCTGGATATAAGAAATGATGATAATGGAAAAGAACACATACAATAGCCATAAGTTCTCTACACGACCTACAAAAGACTATCCGTTAAACAGGAAGTGAATGTTATAACACGATCACATCTACGCATGGATGGCCATGGATGGAGCAACAGCAGCCATGCGCGTTAAATATTCACTTCAAGCGTAGTTTGTGCATGCCCAGAACTTGCATTTAACCACAATATGCACTAGGATCTGCTGCTGAATTTCATAAACGACCCCTGTTCCAGCAGACTGAAAAATCCTCATGGGTGAGCACCTTCCATGATATACACAACCTTCCACCGAATTGCATTTGCAAGCATCCATACTTCATTCAAGGCTTCTGTACTCTCGCTGGTGTAAGTAGAAAATACGGAGAAAGTATGGGTATGTGCATAAATAATATTGGGGATGCATCTAAGCTAAGTCTGGTATCAGAAAAAGCATGGGTGGTGATTGAAACAGTACAGGTGTCAGTGAAGGCACCAGATACAGTATGGAGAAACTACCGGCAGCATAAAAGGAGCAGCAGCTGGGCTTCTGGGTTATTCTCTCATCTTGGAGTACCTGCCTGATTGGAGGAAGACTATGAATGATTGGACCCAAATAATATGGCAAGATATATGGGGACTAGAGGTTGTCTGTACTGTCCATAGTGTAAATACGTCTGTACTGTATTCAGAGTTACCCTGCTGTCTACGTACTCTCTCTGCACTCACAAATTAACCCCCAAGCAGCTTCCATGTAGCTTCCGCACCGGGAGGTCTGCACTTTCCTGACGTCCGTACTCTCTTCGTACTAAGGCATCTGCCAAAAATTTCAACAAAATGGCCGATCTGCAGCTCAATACATGAGTTTACCTTACTGTCTCCATATTGTCAATGCATAGACCAAATTCCGAATTTAATCCATACCGCTACACCCAAACACACTACACGACATCCACAAGTAGGTGAGATTAGGTTATTACTTGATGGTGGTGTCGTCTCTTTTTCTCTCTTTTTTCTCTCCAGACATTCCTTCATGAATACGACATTTTTCAGAAAAGGAAAATAATCCCTTCAGAGTTTTCAACATTTCTGATAACTGGCTATACAGTAGTTGCTTTGATGAATTTGATGAAAATTCAAAGAAAATCTAGTCTTCCTTTAATTTTTATTTTTATTTAGCAATATTAAAAAGCCGTTCAAATAAATAGGGTACTCATAGTAAATCATCCGGAGTGGTGTAATTTACTCTACTCTATTGCTCCCAGTTTAAAATCTATACTTAGAAAGCATTTTGTTTAGATGAAGTTTCTGCGTGAATTTGCAGTTCATTTATTTTATAATTGCAATGCTCAAGATTCTCTCTTTCTGATTCAAAACTCTGACTGGAAAATAGTTATGAGCATCTGATTATTGTTTGATTCCAGAAAATGTAAGTCTCTGACACCATTAAAATTCAAGACCCTGATACCAGAAAAATCTAACTATCTCCAATATTAATAAAATATTACAGTCTTTGATAACAGGAGAATCTAAGTCTCTGACACCAGGAAAATCTAAGTCCCTAATACCAGGAAAATCTAACCGTATCAAATACTAGAAAAATCTAACCATATCAAATGCCAGGAAAATCTAACCATCTCCGATGCCAAGAAAATCTAACAGTCTCTGATACAATGAAAATCAGAGTCCCTAAAACCAGGAAAATCTAACAGACTTTGATACCAGGAAAATCTAAGCCCTTAATACCAGGAAAATCTAACGAGGATTAGTCACTAAAACCAGGAAAATCAGTAAAAAAAACTAGGAAAATATAAGTCTCTGATACTAGGAGATTCCAAGTCCTTGATGCCAGAAAAATCTAACTGTCTTTAACCAGTAACACACATGTTTCATACACACTCATGCAATATAAGGCGATTGCTTTTTGTATTATTCGCTCTTTCCCATACTGATAATAGACCAACCTGTTTAAGCTAGCTATATTGTGCTTTAGTTTGATTGAATTTCTGTAACTCTTGCTCGCAAGTGCTTGTATATAAGTTATTATCTGTCGAATAGAGGTTAGTTACATTTTCGTCAACGTAGTAGGTCCCCTACCCACATCACAGGGACATTGTTATCTGTTTACTATCAGTGACCACTCCACTCGTTGGTCTGAAGCCATCCCCATGTAAACTGTAATGTCCGCTTCATGTACATACGCCTTACTCTCAGGGTGGATAGCGAGATTTGGTATCCCTGAGCATATTACTTTTGACAGGTATACCGTTTCCACCTTTCAATTCTGGGCAGCATTAGCAAATCTCCTAGGCATCACCCTACATCAAACACCCACCTACAACCTGGCAGCCAACGGAATAGTTTATTGTTTTCATTGCACCCTCAAAGAAGCTTTGATGTCTCAATGCAATGATTCTAACTGGTTAATTTAGCTTCCCTGGGTCCTCCTGGGATTAAGAACCACTCCTAAGCATGCCCTGGATGTCTTGGCAGCTAAAATGGTGTGTGGCAACCCACTGGTCATCTCTGCTGAATTTTTCCCATCTGCAAACTCCTCTGACAATCTCCAGCACCTATGTCTCATTGTAATTGTAAATAATTTACTCCATACCTCCAGTCTTCATCCCATTCTGAGAAAATTTACTCCATACCACCAGTCTTACAAGCCCCAAACCAAGCCAAGCAACACATACATAAAGATTTACAGATGAAAACAAGTCTTACTGCCCAACGACACTAGCAAGCCACCTCTGGTACCCCTTTACACAAGCCCTTTTTCTTGTGATCTGTCGCATCCAAAGGCTTTCTTAATTAACTTTCGTGGCAAAGAAGACTGGGTATCTATTGATTGTCTAAAACCTGCCTATCTCATGCAAGATGACCCGCCTACAGTTTGACTTTCTATTTCACATGTATGTCTTTTTTAGGGGGAAGCCATGTGCCACATGTGTTCCATATACGTGCATACAATGTAATGCTATTGCTTTTTTATCTCTCTCTCTCCCACAATGATAATAGACCAACCTGTCTAAGTTTGCCATCTCATGTTTTAGTTTGTTTGAATGTTTGTGACATTCTTGCTTGCAAGTGTTTGTATATAAGCTCGTTATTTATTGAGTAAAGGTTAGTTGCATTCATCTCGCCTGTCTGTTCCTTTATTTTACTTACTTTTATTTTAAGGGCTGCTTATCTGGTCCTGTACAGCAGGGGAATCCTACTCTTTACAGGACCTCTACAGTAGTTTTATGATGTTCATTCGGGAGCATTTAACATTTCACAATGCTTATTTTTTGCTAACTGTTTGATCATCACTGTCAAAACACTAACAAAATAAGGTCTTCAGTTCCCTCTCGAAAGACTTAATATCTTCCATTATTCGGATGTTTCGTGGGAGCCTATTGTATAGTCTCAGTGCCGCATATTTAAAGGCTCTAGACCCTACAGTAGACATATATCTAGGGTCTGATAGTTTGAAACCATCTGTAACATTTCTCGTGTCAGAACAATTTGTTGGTTGCACAATATGTTGCAATTCTCTTAGATATTTTGGACGACTGGTTCTGATAAATTGGTAGTTTATTGTGCATATTTCAAATTCAATTCTCGCTTTAATCGGCAGCCAATGTAGATCAATTAGTATAGGAGTGATCCTTTCTATAGGTGGGACACCTTTTATCAGTGTTGCCCCTCTGATTACTATGTTTTGTAATTTCTTGAGTTGTACTTTTGGTAGATTTTACGTGATGGAGTTATAGTGTCGATTCTGGTATACAAACAGTTTATCTCAAGTTTCTTTACGGAACATTCATCCAGGTACTTTTTTTATAAAAGCAATATTTCTTAGAAGATAACCAGCAGTTTTTACTGCTTTATTTATTTGGGCATTGAGAGACAAGTTGCAATCAAGAAATACACCTAGATCACAAACTTTACTAGATATCGGCACTGAGTCATTATTCATGTTTATTTGAATATCACCCAAGCTTCTCAAAATGTTACTCTTCCCCACCACCATAAACCCAGTTTTGTTCTACGAGTAACGTTGCCACAGATACCAGAAAGTTCAAAGTCCCCAACACCAGGAAACACGAGATGTCTCTAATACCGAGAAAATCATAGTCTCTGATACTAGGAAAATCGTACAGTCTCTGCTACAGTTGGCTTCATTAATTCCAGTACATTTTACAGGAAGCTATGGATACATCAGACAGTTGTAAATTGTAGCAGGTAACGATGTATTTAGCTACAGAAAAACTGTTGGCAACGCTGCCTGCAAAACAAAGTCGAATAATTTGTGAACAGGTGATGAAAAGCATTTTTATTAATTTTACGAAGTGCTGTTCATCCACTAAAATATTTCTTTTTCTATACAGCACTTCATAAAACTAATAAAGATGCTTTTGATCAAGTGTTTAAAAAGCAGCGACTTTGTTTTACTTGCAGAGCTCTCAACTATATCTCTGTTAAAAACAATGTTACCTACTACAATGTACACCTGCCAGACGTCTCCTTAAGATTCCCGTGAAGTATACCGGAATTAATATAGCCAACTGTACAAGCTCGCGTACTCGATCCTTGCTGTCATGAAAGCGATTTTCACACAGAACATTTTTGTAACTCAACTTATAAAACAAAATTTGTGGAAGGTGTGAAAAAAAAATCATGAAAGAATTGAATTTTTTGAAGAAAATAATTGGGTAAGAAAAAGACCAATTCAATATACAGTATGTGAATTAAAAAAAAAAAAAGTTCCAATTATTTTTTTTTTCATTCTTTCAAAGGGCCTCAAGCCAGAAAGAACAAAACACTAATCTTCAACATGCCGTAGGATGTCGACGTTGCTATGACAACTGAAAAAAATCAAAGCAACACACCCTCCTTGTACTCACGCCATTCAAAACAAAATACAAAAACAGATATAAGCGCAATATCTAAAAAATTACATACATAACGTGTATGTATGTATATACAGTGTATATATATATATATATATATATATATATATATATATATATATATATATATATATATATATAGATATATATATATATATATATATATATATATATATCTATATATATATATATATATATATATATATATATATATATATATATATATATATATACATATGCACATGAAACTCGTATGATTATTAACACTGATGCAAGAGAGAGAGAGATTGAGAGAGAGAGAGAGAGAGAGAGAGAGAGAGAGAGAGAGAGAGAGAGAGAGAGAGAGAGAGAGAGAGAGAGAGATGATCAAAGCGAAAAGACAAGAACCGTAGGACAGATTTCCATAAAGGCCTGCAAATCAGATATGCATTATATGGCCAAGACCAGTTACAACATCCATAACAATAAAAAGAGGGTTCTAGGGAATTACTCAAATAATTTACAACCCGATGTAACTCTGGGTCTCTGGCACTAATGGCACAGAGACATCACTCTGCTCTTTCGGGCCTCTGGCTGCTTCGAGGGTTTCTATGGCTGAGAAAAGCCTCTCTGTGTACTGAAGCCTCAGCTAACAATACATATTTACATATTTGTATATTAGAGTTGCATGGCAACAATTACATTTCACAGATACAAAACACATTTTCATGTGCCCGTTACTTCGAAAGAACTGCTCTACGATATAAATATATGAAATCAATACCATATATATATATATATATATATATATATATATATATATATATATATACATATATATATATGTGTATATATACATTGTATGTATATATATACAGTATATATATATATATATATATATATATATATATATATATATTTATATATATATATATATATATATATATATACATATATGATATATTTTGCACAGTTAGACGTTTTTTTTCATGTTTAAATAAGCCATATATTTTAATAAATTTTTGTCTGGATTCTCTTACCGACCTCAGAATCAGAGTCCCAAGGTGAAACCATTCAGAGACAATAATATCTGACCTGCCGGGAATCGAACCCTGGTCCAGGATACTTGTATGTCAGTGACAGTACCATTTAGCCACGAAGAAAGATAAAAGTCAATGGCAATTCTTCTGCACGTATCCCTGTCGAATTCAGGTTTTTTTGTACTTAGAATTGAAATCCAGCCCACTTCACCATCGTAGCTAATTGCTATGTTTGTACAGAAGAATTGTCATCGACTTTTATCTTTCTTCGTTGCTAAATGGTACTGTCCCTGTCATAAAAGTATCGTGGACCAGGGTTCGATTCCAGGCTGGTTAGATGTTATTGTCTTTGAGTGGTTTCGCCTTGGGATTCTGATCTCAAGGTCTGTAAGAGAATCCAGACATTAATGTATTAAGATATAGGGCTTATTAGATATATATATATATATATATATATATATATATATATATATATATATATATATATATATATATATATATATATATATATATATATATATATATATATATATATATACTGTATATATATACACTGTATATATGAACTAAAACCAAAATTAAATATGAAAATACTATGGTAATCCTAACGGTTTCTTCTTTTATCTAACACTGCATCCAGGAGATGAAACCGGACAGGATGCACATGGTATTTTCATTTTGGTTTTAGTGCATCTGAGAAATATGTTTTCCAGCGAGTTTTATGCACGCGTACACACACACACAAACACACAAACACCCATGCACACACAGACAAATACATATATACATATATATATATATATATATATATATATATATATATATATATATATATACATATTCATATATATACACTCATGTCCTATCCTTATGGACATTAATGACATATAAGAACTTTTTGTAATTTATTCTATAAATGAGATTAATACATTTGCACAGTGAAGACACCCTTAGACGGGACACACATATGTGTGCTGGAACCCAGCAAAATTGAACTGTTATACCTCTCAGTCCAATAATAAAAAGCCATTCCAACATCCTTAAAACTAAAAGGTTACTGGAATTATAAACTTCTAAAGCTTGAAGGACACTCCTTGCATCACTAAAAACTGCAAAATTGACCCACTCTTTTAACGATATTTTTTCAACAGCGGTTAGTATGTCATTTAGTTCCACTGCAAATAGGAAAGCTATTAGAGGAAGTGAACCTATACAATTAAAAGCATTACTATATACTCCAAATCCAACGCCAGCATCGGATTTGGAGCCATCAGTATATATAAAAGTCGATTCCTTATGTTCTGCAACATGTTCCATAAAAAGAAACCTGGCTCCTAAGTCAGTCATATTCTTTTAAACTCCAATAAAACATTTACAAAAAGATACCTCTGGGAATTTCCATGGAGGTGTTGATGATACCTTAAATGGAAGCACCTTAGTTATAACTGTATCATGACTACCTATCAATTGTTTCACCCAAGGGGATTTTGGGTGTAACTCAAAGTATTTTGAGGACCTCGCAAGGTTTGCAGTCTGTCAGGCTAAAGAATTAGGAAGTCTTTGCAACCTAAACCAATACCGAATAATAGAAGAATTTCGGTAAAGGTCTAACAGTAATTCTCCAGCATCAACAAGGAGGCTTAGAATAGACAAAATTCTAAATGCTCCTGTTGCTAATCTGATACTAGTATGGTGTATAGAATCTAAAATTTTTAATCGCCTTGGTGTGGCTGAGGAGTATATTTCACAGTCATAACTAATTTTTGAAAAAATTAAGGCCTTGTATAACTTTAAGATAGTTTTGCGATCTGCCCCTAAGATGCATGGGACAAAACTTTTGAAAACATTCAGAGCTTCAAGACATTTAGCTTTTTATGGCTTTAAGTAAGGAACCCATTTAAGCCTGCAATGAAATATCCAACCTAAAAATCTAGCTTGATTGGCACATGGGATCCATCGACCTTTAATGTATATATCCGGGTCTAGATTTACTCACCGAATACGACAAAAATTGACATCAGTAGTTTTGCTTGTCGAAAAATTAAACCCATTCATATCAGCCCTTTGAATAATTTTTTTTTTTCAATTTAGAGTTGCAGTTATCTTTCAACCATTGCCAGTCTAGCTCGAACAAATGATATGGAGAGATCATCTACAAATAGCATTGGGGAAATTTCTTAAGGAATGAAAGAGGATATCCCATGAATAGCTGGTGCAAATAGTTTACACTTGGCATACTACCCTAGGGAACTCCTGCCTGACATTTCCTCTCTAATATAGCTTTCCCCACTCCCACTTGAAAAAATCAATACGAAATAAATGACTGAATGAACAATGGTAGCTCTCCTCATAATCCCAAATCATGAATGGTTTGAAGTATACTATATCTCCATGTAGTGTCATATGCCTTTTCAAGGTCAACAAAGACTGTTACATGGTGCTATTTGGAAGCAAAGGCTTCACAAATAAAGGACTCAAGTTGCATCAACATATCAGTCGTTGAGTACCTTTTTCTAAATCCACACTGGATTGGTGATAAAATACCTTTCTTTTCCAGGTACCACCTCAGTCTTGCATTTGCCATCTTCTTCTAGGTTTTAGTGAGGGGGATTTTATTGTAGCTGGAGAAACTGGAGATGTTTTTGGGTGGACGTAAATAGGCTTTCCAGAGAGTTTTTACACAGGAAGTATTCACAACTATGTAGTCCTTCCTGGGTGATAGTAGAGTCCCAAAAAGCTCCTACTTAGTATCAAGCTGATGGTTTAGTCGACTACGGGTATTAGTGATGGGCTGCATATGTATATGAATGAAAGAATTATCATAACGAATATTCATATATCTTTTTAAATGTACTAATAAAAAAGTATGGTAATGAATAGGAAAAAGTAATGAACAGTATTGAAGAAAATAAGGGGTTGAAACCACAAAGTAACTGCTTCTACAATGACAAGTCACCTCAAATGTGCTAAAATTGACCGTCACCTTTTTGTTAAAATCATTATTCATAATTGCTCATCAATAATTGAAACTCTCAAAATAAAATAAAAACTGCCCCTCCAGAAATAAAAAATGCCCCTCCAGAAAAACTAGGTACCCCTACCACCTACTAAGGATATCTTATACAGACCCTCAGCAATACAACCATCCAGGACACAATGATCAATCTCAAAAGGAGATTTACTATGTGAATCCCTTTGAACACCCCTTAGCCTCCTAGCACCATTAAGTTTACTACTCTCCACTAGGTAAAGCCATTTGCTCCCAAAATTGTCCTAAAATATTGCACTCATCTCCATTAATAAAATTCATGCTACTAACGTTTATTTCATGGATGGTTCACTTGGTCAAGTGGTTTCTACTGCGGCGACTGCTGTAGTCTCTACCTCCTTCAAAGCAGACTGGAGACTATCTAACAATATTTCAACACTTTGGACAGAATAGTTGCCATGCACAAAGCATTCACTCACTATTCAAGGCGACATCCCTCTTAATGACAGAATGGTCTTACGAAATCATTCGGCTTCAACACAGAATATTTTCGTGTTGAAGCCTCATGACAGGCAAGAGGGCTCTCGAATTACGGATAATTATTTCCTCAACCTGACAAAAAATTTCGCTCATACGTTTTCTATTATTTATTATCACTTCAACCTCTTTTACATTTTATCAACTGCCTTCCACCTTGCTGTCCAACCTCTCTTCCAAATTTCATTGTCTACATTTTTGGGAAGGGATTGCAGTTTTTTTTTTTCAAAAACTATTTTAGGCACTGTGGTTCGAGTCCCGCTCAAACTCATAGTTTCTTTGGTAGCTGCAGCCTTACCATACTTGTGAGCTAAGGATGAGGGTTTGGGTTAGCGTATAGGTCTATCTTCTGCGTCATCAGCAGCCATTGCCTGGTGTTCCCTGGTCCTAGCTTGGGTGGAGAGGGGACTTAGGCGCTGATCATTTGCATATATGGTCAGTCTCTAGGGCACTGTCCTGTTCGACAGGGTAATGTCACTGACTCATGCCATTGCCATTCATGAGCAGCCAGCCTTTAAACCTGGTGTTTCTCAGGGTAATGTTCTTGGCCCATTACTTTTTATACTATACATACATGACATGTGGTTTAGTCTAGAAAACAAGCTTGTTGCATATGCAGATGATTCTACTCTCTTTGCATCAATTCCATCTCCTGAATGTAGATCTGGGGTTGCTGAATCCCTTGATATAAATCTAACGAAAATTAATGCATGGTGCTAATTATGGAGTATGAAGCTGAATCCTAATAAAACTCGAAGTATGATTGTAGGTAGGTCAAGGACCGTAGCTCCTCAACATCCAGATCTCAGCATTGATAATGTTATTTTTACTCTTCATGACTCTTTTAAAATTTTAGGTGTGATTCTCGACAGCAAATTTTAATTTTGAGAAACACATTAGGTTTGTGTCTTCTTCAATTGCACAAAAAATTGCCTTATTAAGTAAGTCTTTTAAGATTTTTGTTGATCAATCTATTCTGGAGAAGTGTTTTAATTCTTGCATTTTACCTTGTTTCAAGTATTGTTCTCCTGTCTGGTCTCCAGCTGCTGATTCTCATCTTAATTTTTTGGACAGGAATTTACAGTCTATTAAATTTCTTATTCCTGATCTAAATATTAATCTCTGGCACTGTCCTTCAATTAGTTCAATATGCATGCTGCATAAGAATTTTTATGATTCTGACTATCTTTTACATTCAGATCTTCCTGGACAGTTCTATCCTGTTCGTAACACTGGGTATGCCGTTAATTCTAATAGTCAGGCCTTCTCCATCATGAGGCTCAATACCACACAGTATTCCAGAAGTTTTATTCCAGCTCTTACCAAGTTGTGGAATGATCTTCCTAATCGGTAGTTGAATCAGTAGAACTTCAAAAGTTCAAACTCGCAGCAAATGTTTATATGTTGAACAATTTTACATAAGTCCTTTTATAGTTTATATATCAAATATCTGCTTTAATGTTGTTAATGTTTTTGTAATATTATATTCTAATTACTTCTTATATCGTTTATTTATTTCCTTATTTCCTTTCCTCACTGGGCCATTTTTCCCTGTTGGAGCCTTTGGGCTTATAGCATCTTGCTTTTCCAACTAGGGTTGTAGCTTAGCTTGTAATAATAATAATAATAATAATAATAATAATAATAATAATAATAAACCTGAATATGATGAGCCAAAGGAGTATAAATATTCTCATATTGGCAAAGGGAACTATGTTGTGCATAAAACTGGCACTTGGGTTCCTGGTGTGAGCTGTTTTATTTTTCATCTTTTGAATAAGATTCTTGACATTGTGTCTGGTTTGCCTACCACTATGATTAAACTGGGGGTGTCATTGGTGGAGGATTTAATTCTTTGAAAGGCTAATGAGTTCAAAAATTTTCTTTCCCTTAGACTTATATTATTCCGTATTTCTTGTTCCTTTTCGTTGTTACTCGCAAACCCCCCCCCCCCCCACACACACACAAAAATAATGGATATTATTCCCCGCCCTGCCGCCCCCACCCCCTTAAAAAAAAAGGATAATAATGAATAAAGTTAATAAAGTTGGGGTTTCCCATATCCCTGGATCGAATGGAAAATTCTGATGACGACCTAGGCAATAAAAAAGGATAACTTAGCAAATAATTCTGTGCACTTTTCGTTTCCTTCTTCCCCAGGACCCCAATGGCTTAAAAGGGTTGGGTTCTACAATTGCATAGGTATTTCCTGTAATTTGAATTATGAATATACAAACTTTTAAATCCTTTTGGAAAATTAAAAGGATGAAATGAAAACTTTTAAAGGACAAAGAGAATTTTGAAATCTGTCACTTTTGAAGACCCTTCCAAGGCTAAAATTGCCCACAAAAAAAAGTTGAAAATAAGGAATTCCCTGGCCCATCTAGCCATGCGAAGCTGTAAACAACCAAAAATATTCAACTCAGAATTTGACTTTGTAACCACGGCCACTAATCTCGAAGGGAATGAGAAAGAAATTACTCCACGAGTCAGAGCCGAACCAATCAGGCATGTCGCTTCCTACAAGGAGGGGCATAACAATATTATCAAGGGCTATGAGTGTCTGAAAAATAAGTTGGCACCATTGATCTAGGCAATTTGAAAAGATATGGTCATGCTAGGTGTAGCTGGAAGTGAAACACAAGCAGGTATTTATGCTGTACTTAAATATGCACTAGAAAAGAAGAAAACTGTTTATGGTTTTTTGATAACGTAATTTATTTGCCTTAAACAGTAAAACGTCTACTGATGATTTAGTTGTAAAATGTAGAAAATGTATACACAAAATAAATTCATTTGAGTGCGAGTTAAGTTTCATATGGATTCCATCCCATTACAGTATTTACTTCAATGAAGTTGCTGACCTTTTGGCTAAGAATGGATGTGACAAGGAGATCAAGAAATACAATTTGAATAAAAACTGAAATGGAAAGAGTGAAGAAGCAGTAGGAGTTGGACGGTAATAATGGCAGTAGGAGCATGAAAATAATGCTAGCTTTACTTTTAGTAGAGCTTCACTCCGACATGACTCTTTCATGAAGAGGTTACGGTTTGGATATAGATATCTTTGGGAGTATGATGAAGGTTCTGAAGGAATGTCTTGTAAATTATGTATTAATGTCAAATCACATACTTCGGACTGTAATGGTTTGGAAGAATTCAGAGATGGTAACATTAATGATATATCTGAGATTGTTTGTTATATGATGAATAACAACATGGTTAGGAGAGTCTTAGATAAGTTCTCAAAGTTTGATATACGCTATTAGTTATTTTTGATCAATGTTTGGATAACTTTTAATCCTCTTTTACAACATTTGTAAATAAACCAGTTGTATCATACATTGTGCAAGATACTGCTGAGTGGGCTCGTCAGTACGCTAACATGCTCATTTTGATGTATTATTAATGTCAAATATTTTGAATTTGAATTGAAGCAGTGAATCTGACTAATTTTGCATCTTCCCCATTCCAGTGTTATTGAAAAGGCATCTCCACACAAAATTTTTAATCAAGCTTAAGGAATAAGTTATTCCTGAGATCTATATGAGTTATCAGAAAAGTGCATATTGAAGAGATGTCATCCCAATGTCTCTAAAGTTGCAAAGCTTTAAGAATACTACCGCTAGAGAGTTATTGGGTCCTTTGACTGGTTAGATAGTACTACACTGGATCCCTGTCAGGTTACGGGGCATTTTTCCTTTGCCTATTCTTGATATATGCTTCTTTCCTCATACATCGGACAACACGAAGATAACCGAAATATTCTTCCTCACTCAAGGGGTTAACTACTGCAATGTAATTGTTCAGTGACTACTTTCCTCGTGGTAAGGGTAGAAGAGACTCAGTAGCTATGGTAAGCAGGTCTTCTAAGAAGACACTCCAAAATCATATTAAGACTCTGTACCATGGTATTCCATTGTCTTAGGTTAGAGTTCTCTTGCTTAAGGGTACACTCAGGCATGCTATTCCATATGATTCCCTATTTCCTTTCCTGTCTGAGCTATTTTCCCTGTTGGAGCCCTTAGGCTTAGCCAGTAATGATAATAAAGCAATGTTGACTGTATTTACATCACCTTATCTGCCAGATTATATAAACATTTGACAAGTAGATATGTTAGAAAATTGCATCCTATGCAATGTAATAGATATTATGATTTTGGGCATTTTGATATCAAATGCGCTAATGGCCAAAGATGTTTCAAGTGCCCTTGGTTCCATGAATTCTCTGCTAATTGTTTAGAAGAAATAAATAGTTTTCACTGTGAAGGAGATCACTCGCCAAATTCAAGATCATTTCCTAAATACAGATAGGAAATCTATCATTTAACCAGCAAATAACGAACACAACCTTTGGTGCAGTCAGAAAAAAAAAATTCCGGTAATAATAATGCCCAAGGATCGACTTGCTCAAGCACTTGGTCCAATCCACGTGATTGGAGTTCTAGATCCTAAACGTTCCATGCTTGCGCAAGTCCTGATTTATGGGATAATAACCAATTTGTCTCCAGTGCATCAAGTCACTCTAAACCATTGTATTCTAGTATTTCTGCCATTACCTCTAAGTATTCAACTAAACACACACATACCAATAAAGTAAGTGAAAATTCTAAAACACTGGAATTCAAAAGAAGCTCATATTCTTGTGCAGAACAGGGTTGACACAGTAGCCACTTTTGTTACCTCTGGGGGAAATAGAAGGTCCGTGTGAAATTGAGATGTTTGATCATGCACCCAGAGAATCTAAATCTAAGAAAAAATGGCACATGAATACGGAATACCTGCATAGAAAAAAAAGCAAATAATGAAAAATGTCTAATTGAGCTTGAAGAGGTTTCTTCTAAATTTATTATAAAGGAAAATTACGTGGCTAATGTAACAAATCAAACTGAAGCAGATACTGAAACAATGCATCGGCTCCCGGCCTCTAAATCTGAACCCGAAATATAATTGATCGAGCAAAAAAAAAAAAAAAAAAAAAAAAAAAAAAAAAAAAAAAAAAACCTGTAGTAAAGGTCGAGGTCCTTAACCCTTATGATGGTTATGAAGTTGGCGTAAACCCCAATTATTATGTACCCTTCGAAGAAATATAACCATCTCAGGGTACGGGAATTACTGGTATAATGATAATTTTACGTAAAACAACAATGGGGAATAAAGTAGCCTACAAAATATCATGTGGTTGCACTTTCTGAATTTCGAGAAGTTAAATCATGGGCGTAGGAGTAGAGGGTGGGGGTGGGGGGGGGGGGATGGGGGTACTGTAACCCACCCACTTTTTTACAGCAAATTTTCTTTTTTATCTTTTTCTTCAGACAAGATTAAAAGATGTTAATCTACATATATTTAGTAACTAATTCTTTATAAGAATTATCATTCAAAGCAATTTCTCAAATAGGTTTATGTTAACATGCATTTCCATGTTATAGTAAGGAATTATTCTACGTATATATATATATATATGTATATATATATATATATATATATATATATATATATATATATATATATGTATGTATATATATATATATATATATATATATACATATATATATATATATATATATATATATATATATATATATATACACATATGTATGTATTTATAAACGCACATGTATATATATATATATATATATATATATATATATATATATATATATATATATACACATATGTATGTATTTATAAACGCACATGTATATATATATATATATATATATATATATATATATATATATAAATGTCAACTAATTTTCTCATCTCTGGAATCCATTATCTTCTCTTCCTTCCTCCAGTTTCGTTTGTAATCTCTATGGAACCACGCTATTACTGTTATGTGCATATATCATCTGTCTTTTTCTTTATACGTATATTTCTTTTCCTCACATGATGTTAAGATATCCTCTACTTTTGTCTGCTCTCATATCTATGTTGCTCGTTTTCTGCCCTTTTGTGTTATTCCCATCATTTTTCTTTCCATAGCTTTTTTAGTTGTAACTAGCTTATGTTCTAAGGCTCCAAAGTTGGCACTGGTAGGACCATCTGATTAAATATTTATCTTTTTAGAGAAAGTGGCATTTTACATTTCGTAACCTTTTTTTGTCAACCAAAATCTCTCAATAACTTGCTTATACTTCTTTTAATTTATGTCTCATGGCCTGAGGAAACACTTACTGTCTGTGTTAAGTACTTACGGTATATTCATTAACAATCTCAAAAGGTTCGTCCTTAACCTTTATTTGTTGTTTCTCTGCATATTCATTCAACATTATCTTAGGTTTGCTCATATTTATCCTCAGTCCTACATTTCTTCTTTCTCTATTCAAATCTTCTATCATCATTTGCAATTCGTTCCATTATTCACTAAATAGAACTAAGTCATCTGCAATTATTTAGTTATAAAGGAATTCCTAAGTTTTCACAATCTAAGCACTTTAAAACTTCTGGGTATGCTGTGAATAATTTAGGAGAGACAAGGTCTCCTTGTCTAACTCGTTCTCAACTTATCATTTGTGAAGTTTTAAGATTGCTGTACCTCAAGTATCATCAAGTGTTCTAACATAAGTATAATCTATTCCTTGTCTTTGAAAAGGTTTCATTACTGCACGTGTTTTGACAGAATCAAAAGATTTCTCATAATCTATAAATGACATTCATAGGGGTTTGTCATTTATTCATTAGCTGATTAATTACATGGATATGGTCAGTTGTTGAATATCCGCTTCTGAAATCTGCTTTTTTCTTGCCTGATTCATGTCTAACTTTCTTTCAATTTCACCTTATACGACCTTAGGAAATATTTCATATATTACTGAGAGTAAACTTATTGGGCGGTAATTTTTCGAGTCTTTAATGTCTCTTTTTGTGAAATAATAAACTATCATTAATTATTATCATTATTATTTATTATTATTTATTAATTATTATTATCATTATTTATTATTATTTATTAATTATTATTATTCATTATTTTTATCATTTATTATTTATTATTATTTGATATTTATTAATTACTATTATTTATTATTTATTAATTATTATTTATTATTTATTAATTATCATTATTTATTATTTATTAATTATCATTATCTATTATTTATTAATTATTATTATTTATTATTTATTAATTATTATTATCTATTATTTATCATTTATTTGTTATTATTATCTATTATCTATTATTATTATTATTATTATTATTATTATTTATTAATTATTATCATTATTTATTTTTATTATTTTTTATTATTATTATTATTATTATTATTATTATTATTATTATTATTATTATTAATTATTATTATTATTGATTATTATTATTTATTATTATTATTAATTTTTTATTATCTATCATTATTGATTATTATTAAGCATTACTATTATGCATTATTATTATCAATTATTATTATTCATTTTTATTGTTCATTATCACTATTCATTATTATTACTAATTATTATTCATTATTATCATAATTACTATTATTTAATATTATAATTATATATTATCATTATTAATTTTTATTATTTGTTATCATTATTTATTATTATTATTATTATTTTTACTATTATTATTATTATTATTATTATTATTATTATTATTATTATTATTATCATTACTATTATTAATTATTATTAATATTAATTGTTATTATTAATATTTATTATCATTAATTATTATTATTATTATTATTATTATTATTATTATTATTATTATTATTATTATTTTTATGATTATTATTATTATTATTATTATTATTATTATTATTATTATTATTATTATTATTATCTATCATTATTATTCATTAATATTAATTCATATTATTTATTATTATTATTCATTATTATTAATCATTATTGCTCATTATTGTCATATATCATTATTATTAATTATCAATTATTAATTATTATTGATAATTATTACTATTTATTACTATTACTAATCATTGTCATCTATTATTATTATTAATTGTCACTATTGACTATTATCATTAATTATTATTATTTTCTATCCTTATTTATTATCATTATTATTAATTATTACTATTTATTATTATTATTGATTATTGTCATCTATTATTATTATTATTATTAATTATCATTATTTATTATCATTATTAATTATTATTATTATTATTTATTAGCCTTATTTATTATCATTATTATTGATTATCATTGTTTATAATTATTAATCATTATTTAATAGTATTGTTCACTATTGATAATCATTATTTATTATTATTTAGTATTATCTATTTTTATCAATTAATCTCTATTATTATTTATCATTATTTATTGTTTACTATTATTTATCCTTAATTATTATTATTATTGTTATTATTATTATTATTATTATTATTATTATTATTATTATTATTATTATTATTAATTATTATTGATTATCATTGATAATTATTATCGATTATTATTATTATTATTATTATTATTATTATTATTATTGTTATTATTGTTATTATTATTATTATTTATTGTTTGTTT
>NC_090730.1:87928408-87965908 GCF_036898095.1 Palaemon carinicauda | reverse complement strand
ACAAGGGCAAAAATCATTATGGAAAATCAGAAACTCATATTGCTGGTGTAGACAATCTGTTAAGGGACGTGCAACAGGTAGTCTTCACCATGAAAACATATAAAATCTTAATCCTATTCAAAATTATAATCAGGAAGTAAATAATAATCAAAGTAGACATCAGGGAATTATATCTAAAGAGCTAAATCCTGATAAAAACATCAATGCCAGCACAGTTAAATAGAAACCCAATTGCAGCAAAATAGCCAGAAATAACGCTCAACCCAGTGGAAATTTATCTCCATTGCCCTAATGTTCAGTCCTTGCATAATTCAATGGATTATTAATGGTCTTATGACCCGTTTACATCTAGGGAAAATTCAAAGGCTATTAAAAGTTATAATCCCATTGCAACATGCCTACAACATTCTAAAAGATACTATTCCATCTATAGGAAATTACACTAGAGCACATCTCTCACTCCCTTCTGCTGATGCATTAGGAACTGCAATCTACATTCATAATAATGAAGCTTATGATATCTATTGCTTTGTCACACTTGGGTGAATCCTTCCGTCCCTCACCGGTCAAGATAGTGCTTAAGGAGGCACAACCTGCGACCGGACGGGACTCACCCCATACGGCAACGGACTTACATTCCATCCATAAGGCAACTTGGGGACAGAGGACCTCCGGCCTCGTGGGAGGGAACCGAAGGATTTGTTCACCATCCCCAAACCCTTGGCCAGGCTTCCTTCCTCACTGCCTCCCAGGCAGCCGGAAGCTGGTTAATCTCTTCCTTTGTAATAATAATCAACATATACTATTCCGTGTCTTACTCTAATTTTACGCAGCGAAAATAAGAAATCAGTGGATTATAGCATGATTCAGCTACAGTTTCTTTCTTCTTCTGGTAATTTTCTTCATGTTCCGGTTTTTCAGAAGAGGTTCTAACGACTCTTTTGGTGGTTTACCCCATTACCTCTCATCATTATCTCCTCCTACACTTATTAACGCAAAAGAACTCGGTTAGATTTCGCCAGTCGTCTCTATCGTGAGCTTTCAATTCAATACTTCTCCATTCATCATCTCCAACGTCGCGTTCATAGTCCTTAGCCACCTACAGCCATGGCGATGCGGTAGGCTGTGGATTTTAGCTCAATTTTGAGCATATTGCCATGCATCCCCATTCATCCCAGGTATGTTTCATGCCAAATCCCTCAGACCGAGATGACCAACATAACGTCACGTGTGTAATACATCTCGGGTTGCCACGCTCCGTCGCAACACTGATGGACAGAATGAAACATGGTCCATTTTTTCGCCTAGTGTGCGATGATGATCGGGCACCTGTTGTAAAACGCATGCAAGGAGATAACACAAGCATTACTCGTGGTCTGTTCCTCCAGTATTGCTAATCTAATCGCCTCTCAAAACTGCGGTATACCTCCCTATGGGAGATGTGGCAACATGCATCACTGTGCATGCGTTCAGCACTGGCATATAGTGAGAGAGAGAGAGAGAGAGAGAGAGAGAGAGAGAGAGAGAGAGAGAGAGAGAGAGAGAGAAGGAATATTTTGTCATATTCAAAATAAAATACCATGCGTGAACATCGTAACCAATAAAATATAAGATTTGGACGGAAACAAACTTTTGTTTTTACGATATAAAATGCTTGAGTGGCGTGGTGGGAAACTTTTTATATACGGGAGTCCCGTGGATTACACATACAGCCATCCAAATCACATGTATATCGCGTACACAAAGATCACTACCTTAATGTGCCAGACAAGCTGAGATGTCACAACTTGCCCACTGTGATGCAATCCCATATATAGCAGTGTATCGCATGGCGATGTATCCCAATGTATCATCACCCTTATTGCTCTGTGCCTGCGGTGTACATCTCCCCTGGTCGCCTACTCTGCATTTTTATTATCATTATCACTTGCTAGGCTACAACCCTAGTTAGAAAAGCAGGATGCTATAACCCAGGGGCTCCAACAGGTAAAATAGCCCAGTGAGGAAAGGAAAAATGGAAAAATAAAATATTTCAAGAACAGTAATAATATTAAAATATACATATCCCATATGAACTATAAAACTTTAACAAAACAGGAGGAAGAGAAAGAAGATAGAATAGTGTGCCTGAGTGTACCCTCAAGCAATAGAACTCTAACCCAAGACAGTGGAAGACCATGGTACTGAGGCTATGGCACTACCCAAGGCTAGAGAACAATGGTTTGATTTTGGAGTGTCCTTCTCCTAGAAGAGCTGCTTACCATAGCTAAAGAGTCTCTTCTACCCTTACAAAGGAAAATGGCCACTGAACAATTACAGTGCAGTAGTTAACCCCTTAAGAGATGAGGAATTGTTTGGTAATCAGAGTGTTGTCAGGTGTATGAGAACAGAGGAGAATATGTACAGAATAATCCAGACTATTCAGTGTATTTGTAGGCAATGGGAAAATAAACCGTAACCAGAGAGAAGGATCCAATGTAGTGCTGACTGGCCAGTCAAACGACCCTATAACTCTCTAGCGGTAGTATCTCAACGGGTGGAGTCGGGTGTACTGCATTTCGAAAAAATATGTGCTGGAACATCGCCTGAAAGCACCTGCAGTATTCAAATTTTGGGGATTTTTTCCATATTTCTTCTGATCACCAAGTATGACCCCAGCATAAGACTTCACAATTTCCGGTATCGGGAGCTAAAGTACTTCTGAATAATAACTCTTTAATGTCTATAATATACACAATCAACTATCTTACAATTACCATTTTCTTTAAATTCAGTAAAAAGAATTCTCAGATAAGCAAAATTATTTCCTATTTATTGGAGGGTTAAATTCCCACAATCCCCTCAGGGACACTAATTGCTTATAGCATCCTGCTTTTTTCAGCTAGGGCTGTGGCTTAGCAAGTAATAATAATAATAATAATAATAATAATAATAATAATAATAATAATAATAATAATAGTGATAGAAATGGTTCCAAGGTTGAACAAATAGTGAATGATCATCACCTCTGTAAATTAAATGGAGATGATAGCACTTACGACTCACTGAACATATTCCTCAACAAACTTGACTTTTTGTTCCAACAATATTGTTAATAGGTTTGAATGGAACGTCCTAGACGACCTTTATTAGAGTGATCATTCCCCTATATTAATAACCATTTTAGGACATACGCTAAGTCCTCCCTTTCAATGCTATAATATAAATAAAGTTTGATTATTCACAAGATCACGATGAAAGAAGTGATTTCTTTAGAAACTTTATTAAACAGGCACTGACAAACCTAATTAATAAAGGTAAAGCATGCAATAGGAAGAAAACTAGGAACTTTGAAAATAAAAGATTTGAAAATTTGAGTGCTGGTGTCCTAATGTTAGGAAATACAATGAACAAACTGGTTGACTTCGCCATGGAAAATAGTGTATTGAAGCCGTATTTTGATAAGATTCCTGCTAAATTTAGAAAAGAAGTAATACAAGGCAGGATAATTGCATGGCAAAAATATGTGTCAAGTATATCAGAAAATACTCCAACGCAAAAGTTGTGACAGAAATTTAGACAAATTAATGATTCCTATAGCAGACCTGCAAGACATGCATTATTGGATAACGAGTCACAAGTTCATGACACAGGGAATCTCAAGTATCATTTGGTGTAGTGTTGAAAGCATAAGCATTATTAATAATTAGGATGCCCACTTTCTATCCATCAAAAGAAGAAACAATTAGATTGAATTTTAACAGTGGAAGATATTTACTACAAAATAAGATTTACTAAAGAGGAGCCGGAATTTGCGTTATCAACATGTCCTGGTAGAGACCCTATAAACTTGATATGGTTAGAAATATAGCCCTTTTGGTAAAGGCATATCTATTAGAATCTTATAATAATCTATGGACCAAATATCTATTTCAAAAGGTATGGAAACGCACAATAGTAATAACAAAAGCTAAGCCAGGAAAAGGTCCCAGCAATCCAAATGAGTACACACTAATTTCACTGACCGCTTGTGTTTGCAAATTACAGGAAAAATATAAATTATAGACTGAATTTGTTTTTTCGTCGTGAAAAAAACATTTTATCAACTTTGCAAACTTGGCTCACAAATAGAGTGATCGACCATGGACTCTCTTTCACACTTGGAAAATTATATATGTAGAGGTTTTGCACGAAAGAAAAACAGTAGCCATATATTTTTTAAATTCAGAACCCATACGATAATACTTGGAGGTATTCAATAGTAAAATCCTTACATCATAGTTGTTTTCGAAGACATTTTCCTATTTTTATTAGAAATTATAAGCGGGTGCAAAGAGATCGACTCTACAGATGATCTATAAAACATTAGTCTTAGTGAGAAAAGATTATGGTAGCCCAATATATGGAGTAGGATATGAAGATAATTGTAAGTTTTAGATCCTTTACACACTCGAGGATTGAGATTTTGTAGTAGAACCTTTAGATCTTCCACAAATATGTCAGTTTTGTGTAAAGGTGGGAAGCCATTTTTGTCCTTAAACCAAGATTCTGAAACAATACAAAGTGCATTCAAGATCCTATCTACTAATTCTACTACAAAGAAGCTCTTCAGTCAAAGAGATATATCTATAAACAATCATGAATCACCATTACCCATAACTGCAACTACGCTATTACAATCTACAAACATTAACATAAACCTTATGCAGTCCTCTTTCTTTCCTCCACCTTGGATCATCAAGAAAACAAAGAAGTGCTGGAATCTTTAGCTATAGAAAATATAAGTATACTCTTAGTCACCATAAAGAACATTCATTAGCCCATATTAAGGGGATTGATTAATGGATAGATTACTTTTGAGTTCTCTGGTATTCTGATATCGAGGGTAATTGATGCCGATAACTTTTGTTATGAATAAAGAATAAAAGAAAATTCAATTTAAAGCGATAAAACCAAAGATGTCCTTATAAAAGTTAGATAGGTTTCAGAGAACCTGCTTCTGAAATAAATCTAAAAATACTGCTAGCATAGTATAACACATCCTGCCCAAGAATCTTGGAAAGGATGAACCTGCCATCCTCACCTCGAGCCTCAAACAGATATCTATTTCTCAAGTTACTAAAAGTAAGGCATTCAGATAACAAATGTCTCACTGTTAGGGGTACTAAACAGTCGTTGCAATATGTCTGGTGTTGGCCAGTCATCAGAAACTTGTGTGTCAACTGAGTGTGACCTATGCGAAGATAACAGAGTAGTCTCCCGCTTTAGGAGCATCATGTTATACCTCCAAGGAGATAAAATATTCGTTATTTTTCTCATCTTATTTCCATCTAAACTATCACAATGATTTTGCCAATTATTATAAAACAAACTCTTAATGATTGGTCAAAAAATTCTTACAGAGGATGGGATACCTTCTTAGTAGTAACTCAGCTGCGACAATCTTTGCCAGTAAATCTGCCTCCTTATTTCCAGATACACCTATGCGTGCTGGAACCCAGTAAATTTGAGCCGTTATACCTCTCAGTGCAATAATGAAGAGGCACTCAAAAATCTTTAAAAGTAATGGGTTACTGGAATCAAAAAGTTCTAAAGCTGTATCATTTAAATTGTAGAATTGCCCTCCTCTTCTAACGTTATTTAAAAGCTGTAAATGTAGACAATACTAGGTAAAGTGCACCTCTTTAATTGAGGCTTTTTACAACTTTAAAATAGTTTTACGTTCTGCCACCAACCCCATGCTGTACAGGGCAAAACCTTTAAAAGTTATAGTGCATCAAGTCATTTTACTTTTAGGGCTTTCAATTGAGGAATTCATGTCAGCTGGTGGTCAAATATCAACCCTAAAAACCTAGCTTCACTTACATATGGGATCCTTTGACCTTTGAGGTACATGTTAAGGCCTGGATGTACTCCCTCAATACAACATAAATGAACAACAACAGTTTTGCTTGACAAAAACTTAAATCCATTTATATCAGTCCAGTGAATAATTTTGTCAATTGAGAGTTGTAGTTTTCTCTCAACCATTGCCATTCTAGATCCAGCAAATGATATGGAGAGATCATCTACAAACAGCGTTGAGGGAATATCTTGGGGAATGGCAGAAGATATCCTATTCATGGGTAAGGCAAATAGGGTTACACTTAGCCCACTACCCTGGGGAACTCCTTCCTGGCATTTCCTCTCTGACAAAGTTTCACCTACTCTAACTTGAACAAATGCTTGAATGAACAATGGTAGCTCTCCTCTAAATCCCAAATTATAAATGGTTTTAAGTATACCATATCTCCATGCAGTATCATATACATTTTCAAAGTCAAAAAGCCTGTTACATGGTGCTGCTTGGAAGCAAAGGATTCACAAATAAAGGACTTTAGTCGTACTAACTAATCCGTTGTTGAGTGCATTTTTTCTAAAATCACTCTGTATAGGTGATAAAATATCTTTCATTTCCAAGTACCACACCATTATTGCATTGGCCATCTTCTTCATGACCTTACATAAGCAATATGTCAATATAGCTGGTCGATAGTTTATTGCTAAAAACTTATCCTTGCCAGGTTTTACAAATACTAAAATAATGGCTAGTTCCCAAACACTTGGATAACTATGATCATGCCATATTCTGGTGATGATGCTTGGAATCAATAACTTAGTATTAACAGATACATATTTGATCATTATATACAGAATTTCATCCAATTGTGGGAGCAGGCAGTTAGGTTGTAACTGAGAGGTGAGGCGAATGCAACTAAACTTTATTAAACAATCATCGAGTTAATATACAGCGACTTGCAAGGAAGAACGTCACAAAAATTCAAACAAAATAAAGCATGAAATAGCATAATAGCACAGGTTGGTCTATTGACAATGCAGGCAAGAGCGGGTGATAAGATAAACAATCAACACCGTTACAATGTACAAGCGTGCATGAAAGACATGTAGCACATGACTTGACCCTCTCCCCCCCAAAGAAGGACTTACATGTGAAATAGGGAACCCTGCTCTTGAGAGGCGTACTGTAGGTAGGTCTTGCAGGAGATATGCAGATTTAAGGCGATCAATAGAGACCCAGTCTTCTTTGCCACGAATTTTCAGTAAGAATGCCTTCGTTGTTCGGCGGATCACAAGGAAAGGGCCCGTGTATGGGGGTGTTAGCGGTGGTTTGCTGGTGTCGTTGCACAGAAAAACTTGCAATGCATTGTGCAAATCTGCCAGTTTGTGTTGTTTCGCTGGGGGCTTGTAAGTCTGGCGGCATGATGTAAATCTTTTCACAATGTGATGTAGGCACTGGAGATTGTTGGAGGAGGTTGAAGACGGAAAACATTTGGCAGGGACAGCAACGGGTTGCCATATACCATTTCAGCTACTGAGACATCTAGGGCATCTTTGAGAGTAGTCCTTAGTACCAGGAGGACCCAGGGATGCTGGGTAAACCAGTTGGAGTCCTGGCAGGCAGACACCAAAGATGCTTTCAGGGTTCGATAAAAATTTTCAACCATTCCATTGGTAGAAGGATTGTATGCGGCTGTATGATGTAGAAGGAATCCAAGGAGATTTTCTAATGATGTCCACAACTGGCAAGTGAAAGTGGTACTCCTGTCAGAAGTAATATGCTCAGGGATACCAAATCTCGCGATCCATCCTGGGAGTAAGGCAGATGTACATGAATTGGAATGGCTTCAGGCCAACGAGTGGAGTAGTCGATGATGGTAAACAGGTAACGATGTCTTTATGATGTGGGTAGGGGCCCAATAATGTCAACGTGAATTTAGACAAATCAACGCTGAGGATGAGGAAAGGTGCCCACTCCTAAATCCATGTGGCAATGTACTTTTGAAGTTTGGAATGAAGATGAGGTGCAAACCCAATCCTTAGCATCCCTAGTAATGCTTTGTCAAATGAACTTCGTTTTCCATAGCTGTGAAGTAAATAGGCATGAGGGATGTGAAAGGCCATGAATGAAATCAAACGGCACATGGGAACAGGTATCCACGGTCTAGATCTACCAGTACTGACGTCACAGAAGAGGGTGGTGTTGGAGTTGTCGAGGGGGAAGTCTTCTCACTGGAGGGATGTGAGGATGTCTTACATGCTTGGTACTCTAGATCTTTCCATTGGGCGTCTGGCATGGCGTTGTAATCTAATCCCAGGGAATAGCGGCCAATGTGTTTCTTGACAGGGCATCAGCAACAGTATTCCTTTTCACAGGGATGTATTGAAGAGGGCAATTGTATTCAGCCACGGCAGAAAGATGTCGGTGGTGATGGGAAGACCAGGCGTTGGACTGCTGAATGAAGGCATGCATCAGAGGCATGTGGTCCCTGTGAATGACAAAGGGTGTACCTTCCAAGAAGTAGTGAAAGGGATGGACAGTGAAGGGCACAGTCAGCAGTTTGCGGTCAAAGGTAAAGTAGCAGGATTCCGCCTTGGATAGTTTTGTACTGAAGAAGGCCAACGAGCGGGGTGAGCCATTGACCACCTGTTCGAGTACTTCAGCAATAGCAACGTCACTGGCATAGGTGGAGAGGAGAGGCACACTTGGCACAGTGAAAGTGAAAGCAGCAGTGGATGACAGGGCAATCTTTGTGTTGCAGAAGGCCGCTTCTTGAAGGGACCCTACTTCAGGTCATTTAGCTTCCCCTTGAGTCAGGTGTAGAGGGTGACAAGAGTGGCTGTGATGGCTAGCAGGAAATGGTGATAATAGTTGATTATGCCCAAGAATTTTTGCAGTGCTTTGACGGTCGAGGGCATGGGGAAGTTTTGAACTGCTGCTACCTTCTCAAGGAGGGGGTAGACTCTTTCATGGGTGATGCGGTGCTCTAAGAATGATACTTCGTTGGTGCCAAAGGCACACTTGTTGTACCGGACTGCAAAGCAATTCTGTTTTAGGTGGTCGAACACGATGTGTGGTTCACGGAGATGTTCCTCTTAGAAGAAAGAGAACTCAACTATGTCGTCCACGTAACAAACACAGAAGGGGAAGTCCCCTAAGTTGCCATTCATGAGACATGGAAAAGTGGCCCCAACATTACGAAGACCATAACAGGAGTAATTGAATATGTATGTACCGAAGGAGTGGGGATGTTGGTCATGGGATGTCTTCAGAGTTCATGGGCACCTGATAATACCCCTCCAGGAGGTCGAGCACTGACAACCATTCAAACATTTCTTCACAGCAGCCCTGAACCTGTAGGGGTTCTAGAACAACTGCAGCCGATGGGCATTAATAAGTGGCTATAGAGGTCGTTGGTTAGGGCATAAGCAAGTGGTGGCATATGTGGGTGGTTTTGTCACCAGTGGCACGTCACGGGGTGTGGTCATCTATCCTACCACATTCACGTCAGCTTCGGTCGATGTTAAATAGCTGTCTTCTTCGTCAGGAGTGGAGGAGATGATGGAAGTCTTGAAGGTGGTGAGGTGGCTGTCCATAAGGGCGTCGACTTTCATCATCAGGTCCTTCATGGGCAAAATATTAACATCGGGTATGGCGGCGCATACAGGTTCGGGTAACCGTAATATCCAAAGGGCACAAAGTAAGTTCACCTCATGACGAGAGCTGTCCAAGGTAGGTTTGCTGGCGAGCAATGCCTTTAGGTCCCCCAATGTTGTTGAGAGAGCTGAAAAAGTTTGGCTAAGTGGGTGGCTGGCAATGGGAAGTACTGCTCTGGAGGTATTTTTTGAGGGTGTCACACTATTGGGGTGTCCCCTTGCTTGGAAAATCAATCGAAGATTTCCAGGAAAGTGTCATCGGGGAATGCTGCGTCACACCCTTCATGCGAAACTGGATTTCTGCACACTGGAACCAGACGAATGCTACTCAGCTGGCAAAGGGCGGCAGTTTCATTGAGGCAGCGTGTGCCAAATAGTTAGGTTTGGTGGGCAGCATCTTCAAACAGTGGGGCACAGCAGTGAGGGGGCAGGTGGGCAGGAGTGGACACTCTGCTTGTCACCAATATGAGAGCGGGCAGTTAAGGGAACCATCCGCTATGTCCTCCATCTTTTCTATAATTATTCAAGATACACCATTTTTTTATGTTTTAGAGATATATAATACCTTGATCATATAAAAGTTTCAAGTTATTTGATCAAAAACTTTTTGATTTATTAACAAAAATCTTGATCTAAAAAAAAATTAGGTATATTTTTCTCCACTAATATGACACCAATTGTATTGAAAATTATACCATCAAAACTTCTTTATAAATCGAATAATTCTGTGTGACAGATTTTCGATTTTCCTTTTTCTTTTTTTTATGAATTTTTTCTTAATTTTCTTCGTCTAGACGTAAAATAATCATGAAAATAAAGAGATAAAGGAAAATTTAAATTCTGTTTCACGACATTGTGGGATTTTTACTCCTCTTTTCAATAATATCTTTTGCTCTAAAATTGAACAATAAATAAGTGAGAAAAATATACAGTTAGAATCAAAAGAACACCGACACTCAGGGGAAATCTTTCGTCAGATGTCTCTAGTTTCCCATAACAAAACAGACAAGGAGGTGCTCTTCTTACTACTACTATGAAATGGGAGGAGCCGCCTCCAACCTTAGCGAATCAAAGAGAGTAAAGGGCTATCTTTGTAAGCGAAAGTATTGAAATGTTACAAATTGAGTTATGTTATCGTTTGACGTCTCGAATATCTACTACAAATACAAAATACACAAATCCATACACACACACACATATGCACGTGCGCATATATATATATATATATATATATATATATATATATATATATATATATACATACATATATATATATATATATATATGTGTGTGTGTGTGTGTATGTATGTATGTATATATATATATATATATATATATATATATATATACATATATATATATATATATATATATATATATATACATACATACATATATATATATATATGTATATATATATATATATATGTATATTTCATGAACCCACAAAATTATGTAGAAAATATTGGAGTGTCGTAGCTAAGGAATTCCTTCCGTTAACAGCTACATTAGATTATTTCGACATTAGTCTTGTTCAAGTTACTGATGGAAGAAAAAGTAGTTTCAATTATACTCACCTAAAGGATATTAAGAGAGAGAGAGAGAGAGAGAGAGAGAGAGAGAGAGAGAGAGAGAGAGAGAGATCAAATGGTTTGAGTTTACTGAGTCTAGTTAATAAAGTAATACACCAGCACAAAAACTTTTATGCATATAAAAACTTTGTGTATCATTATAATACAATGTTTCCAATAGAAATTGTATTTTGCTTTCAAAAGCTTATCATTATTTTTTAGATGCTAGATTGACCGTTAAAAATTACTTCCAGCTAATAAGATCATAAATTACAATATTTCGTAATATGTGAGGATACTTTATTGCAAAATATTTCCCAAGTTATTAGATTCTTGGGTATGCATCGTTTCAGTCTTTAGACCCTAAGCCACTTTTCCTTTATTCATCATTTTTTTTTTCACATTCCCATTTGTTAAGCTTTGCCGTCTCACCGTCTGTTATCTTGGCCTGGGATGGCTAGCATTGCCATTTGAACTAAAATTTTAAACATATATAGTAAAATCCTTGCTACATTGCTAATTCAATCTTTATCAGCAAGAGTTTTATTCACGTGATAATTATCGAGGCCATATGGCAAAATTGGAGATAGTTATTACAGGGTATAGATAACGGGATTATTTTGTCAGATTTAAACGCTTATCCAAATGATGGGTGATTGGGGGGGGGGGGGAAATAACTGTAATTAACGAGTCGTCTTTGGGTGTTTAGAGGATTTGCTTCCTTAAGGATACGTTTACCAACATTTGTCCAGCTGCATATAGTTTGATCATTATATTTTGTACTCCTCTACATTCCTTAAATGCTCTGTACGGAAATTTGTCAAGTTGCTTTAAAATAAACCAAGATATTTCCCTTAACTGGAATAATGATAAAGAAACGGGATATATATTGTTTAAAAATCTGAGTGACTCCACTCATTCATGGAAGCATGCTTCATAATGCATTTTTTTTTTTCATAAGTTTGATGGAGGTTGTAAAAACGAATATAGAGGAAAATGAAATGCAGTGCTTCAAATGCCTTATTCCATAATCCAGCTAATGGATATCTTGTCTAGGCTTCACACAAATATCAAATAGTTCCATGTTGGAATGGTCAAGTGAAGGTGTTTCATGCTGCCGCTGAGAGATATTTCCTTCATGGAGGGACAGTGAGAATCTAAGAACCGAAATTGACGCTCCAAGACGATCACCGAGTCAGAAGGGCATTCATTTTAAAGATAATATTTAATAAATAAATGAATAAAGAGTGATAGAAAGGAACACACATGTTAAATAATGAAACAGGGGTTAGAGGAAGAAGCTCAGGAAATAAAATCTGAAGAGAGAGAGAAAATATTTAGGAATCCATGAGTATCGCTCCTCAACTGTATGATTTACTGATTAAAAGGCCAATCAAACATTTATTTCTGAGATATTTTAATATTTGATTTTTGCCTTTTCCCGCTTAGAAAATGTGGTTTAACTACTACCTTTATAGGCTGAGGAGCTGGTATGGATAGCTATTGCTCGAACAATGCGAACTAGAGCTTCACGGATAGTAATGCATTTGTCGATTGTTAAGGGCCCATCTACCGGGCGTAATTCACCCGGTCAAAAGATCCACATCCATCGACACACAGCTATGCTATTTTGGGGACTTGGTCACTGTAAATAAGGATTTTATCATACAGAGCTAATCCTATTTGAATCAAGATTATAAGACCTTTGTGCATGAAATTAGTAAGATGATAGCTGTTTAATTTCTCAAGATAAAGCTACTAGCAATTATATAATTATTGATAACTTACAATCAGGGTATTAGAATGGGCAATTATTTTGTGCTTATGCCATCTCCATATATATTTGTCAGGGATATTAGAGGAGAATTCATTTTGGGAAAATAGGTATATCATAGTTTCATGACAACATTTCTGAAAAATTATGTCGTTCTGAGACTATAGCTTTTTTATATATGATTTGTCAATAAAACAAACGTTCTTGCCAGAATGTGAAAGCGTCCTCGTTTACCTTAATATAACTTATTTTCGATAAGAATTATTAAATTCTGATTGTATTGAAGGTGCTATGCAGTCATCAGTATCTATTGTATCCATCATCGATTACCTATAATACAAAGTTAATACTTGAATTTCATTACTTATCAAAATTCCAACAACAGCAGCTACTTTATTCTACTGTTGCTATCTTTTACAATTCAACTAATAATGAATTAGGTTAGCCAAATTTGCTAGAACATAAACGGTTATCAAATAACATTCAGACAATGATACATTATCTTACAGGCTGTATCAAGAATCTACACAACCCTTAAAACAGAAATGACTTTCCTATTTCCTCACTGTCGGACTGGATGGGACAGAGGGGTGAAGGGGGAAGTGTCTACCTGGTCCCTCCGATGAAAAATTTTTAATAAAAAATAATAATATATATACTGTATGTATATATATATATATATATATATATGTATATATATATATACATATACTGTATATATATATATATATATATATATATATATATATATATATATATATATATGTGTGTGTGTGTGTGTGTGTATGTATGTATATGTGTATGAGTGTGTGTGTCTGTGTTCTGTATTTGTAGTGGATAGTTGAGACGTCAAATGATTATACAGATTTGAAATATGGCAACTCGATTTGTAACATTTGTATGCTTTTGCTAACAAAAACAGCACTTTACTGTCTGATTCGCTAAGGTTGGAGAAGGCTCCGCCCATTTCGTAGAAGTTATAAGAAGAGCAGCAACTTGTCTGTTTTGTCCTGGGAACATTAGAGACATCTGATGAAAGATTTCCACCGAGTGTCGGCGTTCTTTTGATTCTAACTGTACCTAAGTGTGAATAAGTACGTTTTTGTGTTGTGAGCTTCCGAAGATTTGCTATAAATTCTCGCTTTTTTCTTTAAAAAATCAAGATATCATTATTGTGATAACCTTACTTTTTACTTTTATTGTTTATTCCTATATGAAGGCTCCCTAAATGAGGTATTTACTAATACACTTGGCGTAAGGGTGTAATGAGTTGCAAGCAGCCTCTCATTGTTGCCAGAGTTTTAATTAGAATGTTCCAGCTTTGTACTCTTTTTCATGTTTCCCTCTCTTCTTAGTTCTTTTTAGTTGCTCTCTGCTTACTTTTTGTTCTTTCTATGACCTTAGGTAATATTGGCCTTGCTATAGAGTCCTTTCAATCACGTCACTGGGAATCGCCGGCAGCCATGCTGGAGGACATACAAAGCGAAAACATGGCGGCTGCTACAGCGAATATGGACAATGAGAGCGACTTTGTCAAACCATTGTCGGGTGATGATAAGCGTTTTTACAAGCAGAAACTCGATCTAATTGATGGCCTTAGATCCATACCAGATGCAGAATTCATTCATTCAAAATATTGAGGATTTTCCCAGTATTTCATACATTGATATGGTGAACTATAGTACTTGGTACTGTCGGCCAACCCAGAACATGAGTGGGCATACATTTCCATTGAATAATCTGCTTCCAGAATTTGTTGTTTTTCCCTTCAATGCTTTTAAGTCCAAAATTAGATAAACACTGGGCCAATGAAGAGAGTGTTTATAATTAAAAAGCTAATATTGATCGTTTAGCCTAACCTTGTGTATTATAATTTTTGATTGTCAAAATGTATGTAAAAGTTTTGCATTATAATGTCAAATCTTTATCAGTTCATGCCTAACCATTGTGTTTGTGTTTATTTACAAATGCTATAATTTCTAATATACATATAAACATATGATGGACAAACTCTATTGTAATGCTCTTGGATGATCGTTTTGCCTCCTTGCAATTAAATGCGCAAGTTTAATTATTTTTCCAACGTTTCATATATAAGCTGAAGACCCCTTCGGGTTAAACCAGCTTTCAGATATTATTATTATTATTATTATTATTATTATTATTATTATTATTATTATTATTATTATTTATAATCAATGTTTATTCATCACATAGGCCTGTATGTCTGCACAATTTAATACACAAATTAAAATAAATATAAATATACACTTAATATAGTCAATATGGGCGCTTTTAATTTTTGTTTTGAAAATCTGAGATGCCCCTTTTGATGTTTAAAAATTGAGATGCCCCCTCCCCCACACACACTACACACTGAACTGACGATGATACTTGTGAAGTCACCCATGCGATCGGATATAGCATGTTTACACAGGAATAATTATACTTTTAGGGCTTAGCCGAGACTGACCTGATATGAAATGATCAGAACAAATACGTGCTTAGGGTAGTGAGGATTCACGTAGATCAGCCCGTGATATTCTGGTCAACCACAAGTCACGTCTGCGCTTGGATAATTCTTCTGTATCTTTGTCCTGATTCTGAATAACTGCTGGTATGCGGTAGAAACTCTTGTCATCTCTTTGTCCTCGATTCCCACAGCCAACAATAGCGCAAAAACTGGGCATTGTGTGAATGTGAATGTGATGAGATGGCTAACTAATCAACAGTTCAACCACAACTATTCACTGACCGCGTTTTTGTTTGTCCTCCAAGATGGCGGACCGGAAGTTTGATGACGTATAATGAAAGGACTCCATAAAGTTCACGAGGCCACTGTGAAAACACAATATACATACGAACTGCAAGTAAACAAACACACATGCAACGTAACTTCTATACATCTTTGGAAACTCTGACTGTTCTTTTTGTACATCGCAGTTTGCGTTCGCCTACCCTCTACCAATGCTTTCCATCTCTGCCAGACGTACGAGATTTCGGAACATAAGTGAAAAATCGCTATGTATATATGCAAATATAAACACGCAAAGATGATTCTGTCAAACTCAGTCATGCAGACGACGCAGTAAGGATGATATTATCATTTAAAGGTAGCTATATCTATATTATTTGTAAAAATAAATAGCTGAAACTTATGGAGAGCATGTACGATATGTTTCTGCATACATAGAAACAATAAAACGATTTTCGATTTTTAAAGTTGTTATGTCAAAATCCATAGCAGACAGTCCCCTTAAGTTGTAACTGAAAAACAAGGTGAATGCAACTAAACTTTATTAAACAATCATCGAGTTTATATACAACGACTTGGGAGGAAGATCGTCACAAAAATTCAAACATGATAAGGCATGAACTAGCATGATAACACAGGTTGGTTTATGAACACTGCAGGCAAGAGCGAATGATTAGATAAAAAATCAAATATGTTATAGTGTGTGAGCGTGTATGTAACACGTGCGGTACAGGGTCCAGGGGCTGTATCATTGCAAATCACAAGAGTGAAATTAAATTCCCTTTCAGTATCAGGAACATTATAAAATTCTTCCTTTTTTGGGGTAAAATTTAAGTTTCAATTTTTCAAAGCTTCTATACTGGTGACCAGGAGCTACTTCACACTTGCATGTTACATTTGGAGAAATGTTCAGCCAAAGTATTGGTAACCTCAACTGCTCTAGCCACATGATAACCATTCACCTTCGACACCAGTGGTGGGATGGGCGTAAATTTGCCAGCTATCTTTTATACTTTCCTCCATACAGAAGATGAATGAGGAAACAAAAGATATCCAAGAGTCATGCCTAATTTCTTTCATTGCATGACGGAACTATGCTCTACAGTTCTTGTATATTATCAAATTCTCCTCTGTACGGCATCTAAACAATAGAGGTAAAGATTTCCTTGTGGCTCTGTGCAGTGCTGTTAGTTCCAAAGACTTCAAAGGGACTGGTCGCCATCTAAATAACCCTGTGGTTTTGATTATCAGATTGTCTCCTACTGTATGAAGAATTCCATTCAGTACATCTATGGCACCATCTACTCTTTCAAATTGTTCTGCATTCCCTTCAATTTTACTTAGATCCCGAAATGTATTTCAGTCCACCTTGGCAATCACTGTAAGGGTGGATTATTGTTGGTGTTTACAATAAGTGATCCATGATCACTAGTATGCCAATCATCTAACGTTCTCCAATTAAAATAAAAAAGGTGGTTAGAGTTGGCAACTGAAAGGTCAATGCATGACAAAGTACCTGTCTGAACATAAAAGTGCGTGGGTCTTCTCTATTAAGAAGTCCAACATCTTCGTTTTCCACAATTGATAATATAACGTTGCCCCTTGTGTTTTTGAAAACATTGACCCCATTCAAATCCCTCATTAAATGAAAAGGTTGAAGTTGTTGAATCATCTCTACTAAATTTTCATAAAAGATGTCCGTTGGAGGCAAGTAAAAGAGCAAATGGAGCATTTTCTTCTAATATCAATTTGTACAACCCGACAACAGTACATAAGACTTTTGCCATAGGTCCCTGCTTGTTGATCATATGGTGTCGTGTAGGACAAAGAGTATTTGCATCGACCTTGCTCTCCTGTAGACATACAATTATAGGGGAGTGCTCATTAATGAGGAGCTTAAGTTCTTCATATTTAGCGCTTAGACCCTGACAATTTCACTGAAAAATAGAGGAAAAAACTATGGTTTATTTTTTGGAAGACACCTTGGATTAAGTCTTCCCTTTAGTAATTTTTCATCTAACAGGATTTCCCGTTGATTTCTTTATAGAGGGTCTTGATAAACTAGGTTTTGCATTTGTCTTTTTCATTATGTCCTTTTGATCTAAATGTTGAGAAGGATGGTGGACTTAACTTAAATTTATTTATTCAAGGTGTCTTCCAGTTGATCTGAAACATCAACAGACAAAACAAAATATTTATCTAATGTCATAAATTCAATGTTCCTTGTGAAAGGGGCTGAGAGAGATGGAGATCTCTCTCTTTTTCGATTGATTAAGAGGTGGTGAGCGACCAGGTCCTTGCACCTTCCCCACTAGAGGTGCATCTGGTAACTTTGTTTTAAATACAACCTCCATCAAAACAGGCAAGGACATGGCCTGAGAGAGGTTTATACTATTGTCTGTAACGGGGGACGAATTTATACAGAGATAGGCAATGCCCCAGTGTTAATACACAGTGGCAAAGCCTCAGGAGGCAATACTCTTACTTCGTCATGCAGGATTTTATCATTAGATGGTGCATTTCTTTCTATAAAGCTATTGGCATTACTAGATGGGGTTGACGTGTCCTGTGGTAAATTATCTTTAATGTCATTGCATAACTGCTTGATTTATTCAGTAGTGTTTGGCATGTTGTGTGTTTTACACTGCATTTGTTTAGGTCATCTTCTTCAAACTTATACCGCTCTCATATCCTATCAGTGGATTTATGATTTGATTGCACATTTAACACCTAGTTTTGGAGCAAATGGTACACATTTTGTTTTTCTTTTTGCAAACTTTAAACAGGTATTCAAATTTAAACTAATTAAAACTCTGCAGTGGGTTCTGCTTGGAAGGTCGAACTTTAATCCTTTCCTTTTCAATAATAATGTAGTAAGGTACATCAGCAACCTGGAAAATAAGGATAATCATTGATGTTTCAGGAACTTTACTCAAAGAGTTAGTATAATAGGACGAATGAAAGTTTATAAAATTGGTAGGTGATCGGAGTTATGTCGAGAAGTAGAAATAGATTAAAAAGAGAAATTTAGATTCAAACTGGAGAAGCAGTTTTCCTAAATTTGAGAGCCCTCTTGACTGTCACAATGCTTCAACATGGAAACAATATTATTACTTCCGCCATTTATGCAATTTTAAAGATAACTGGTAAAACAAACTGAAAGATATTCACAAAATTTTTACCAAGGATAGATCATAGGCCATGGACACCTCTATTAACTTTGGGAGATGATCCGGTACCGAATTCGGATTTTAGATCCATTTGGATTTTTCATAATTAGAGATTACGTCAAAACAAATTGACACATTGGAATTTCACCAAATTTTAACAATGGATAGATATCATGCATTCGAAAAAAAAAAAAAACTATGAAATTTAGGAGGTGATACGGATCAAGATCACGATTCTGGATCAACGTTGTACTTTTCACCATTTACTGTACAACCAGCACATGAAAAGTGGGAGATGTCCGAAGGCTTTAGTTAAATGTTGGCAATATTCATTGGCGGAGGTCTGAAATCCATGACTGTTGTTGTTGTTGTTGTTGTTAGCTAAACTACAACCCCGGTTGGAAAAGCAGGCTGCTTTAAGCCCATGGGCTACAACAAGGAAAAATAGTACATTGAGGATAGGAAACAAGGAAATAAATAAACTACAAGAGACGTAATGAACAATTAACATAAAATATTTAAATATCAGGAACAACATTAAAATAGATCTTTCATATATAAACTATAAAAAACTTCAAAAAACAAGAGGAAGAGCAATAAGAAAAAATAAATTAAGTAATCCCGATTGCACCCTCAAGCAAAAGACTTCTACCCTAAGACAGTAGAAGACTAAGGTACAGAGGCTACGTTACTACCCAAGACTAGAGAACAATGGTTTAATTTTGGAGTGTTTTTCTCCTAGAAGCGCTGCTTACCACAGCTAAAGAGTCTCTTTTACTCTTACCAAGAAGAAAGTAGCCACTGAACAAAGTGCAGTTGTTATCCCTCTGAGTGAAGAAGAATTGTTTGGTAATCTCAATGTTGTCAGGTTTATATAACAAAAGAAAATTTGGAAAGAATAGGTCAGACTATTCGCTGTATGTGTAGACAAAGGATGAATGAGCCCTAACCAGAGACAGGGATACAATGTAGAACTGCCTGGCTAGTTAAAGGACCCATTAACCCTCTAGCGCTAATATCTCAACGGGTGGCTGGTGCCATGGCCAACTAACAACATCAATAAAGCACAATAACTTCATCAAAGTCATTATGCTATATATGCTATATATACAGATGGCTCTAAACCTTCAATGGATGTGCACTGCAGTATCCTCGGACAAAACAAGTTGGCTCTCTTTACCCAGTGAAGCATCAGTATTTACAACTGATCATCTGTAATTTTATTATCAATTGACTTTGCTAGAACAATTGAAGATAAGATGAAGCATAAGTTTGACATTTATTCCGATTCAAGAAGTGCCAAAGAACCTCGAAAAGGTATTACAAATCAAAAAGCTCCCAATAGATTCTATTACCAAGGGGTTAATGTTGAAATATCCTGGATTCCTGCCGATGTCGGGCCTGTTGGCAATGAAAAATCGTTTGCTGCAGCATAGTTAGAAATTGTTCTACCATAACATGACAGGATTATATGACAATCAAAACCTTTTACAGTAAGAAAATGGTAAATGATGTGGAATAATGAGTAGGAATACAATAAATAAAAAACAAATAAAATCTATCGTTTCTCCAGAAATATAGAGGACCGAAATCATTTTAGCAACAACTTGCGAAAAGGTCCACAAGAGCAGTGAGTGTGACATTGTTTTATCCAACAAATAATTTGTGAATGTAGTTTTCAAAACAAGTTTTGGTCAGAAATTTTTTATATTTCATCTGATTCTGGCATTTTTCTGTTTTTAAGAAACATGTTCAATAGATATAATCTTGAATATATATTTATTAAAGGTCACAGGTTTTAATTTCTAACTTTTTTTATCACTAAGATTTAACATATATATTTAATCTTCCGACTTCATTCTGGCCAGCACTGTAGGAGTCACGTTTGACTCATTAGGTTGTTAAATCTCCATCCCTTTGATAATAATAATTCAAGGAGACACAACAATACAATGTCAAACAAAAAGACCTTCCTGATTTTTTCAATCAAACACTTTGCACACAGTCACTTCTTGTTAAACAGACATCACTGTTAAATAGATCCCAAGTCACGTAGCAATTCACAGAAACAATGAGTCATATTCCCTAGCTAAAAGTACCCTACAGATATACACAATTAACATCACACTAGGCCCCTCCCCATCCCAACAGATGCACACCTATTGCTGCACACAAGTATAGTACAAAAACCAAGCACACCTTAAAAACTCTAGAACTGCAACATGGTACACTACTACCACAAACACTGAACCCCACAACCTGGCCAAAAACCTGCACAGAAAATTAGCTGTGGTCCTCCACAGACTGAGTCTTGACTATTTCTGTTCGTGACAAAGTATAAAGAGGACAGAAAATGCATATACTGCCAGCTACCTACTTAACTGCCCCTTGAGCACTTCCTCGTTAACTGTCTAGAGACCATCAACCTCCAACACAATCTAGATTAAGATTTACCGCTCCATTCAAAAGATGAGAACCATCTCTGAAAACACGCATTTTCCCTCCCTCATCCTGCACTCATACCGTCTTCCAAGGTAATTCTACTCTAACCCCATCCAAACAGTATACTATCCTACCAATTCACTCATTACCTTCCCATTTCTCTACACCCGTTTTGATGAGGGACCTCTCCATTATCCCTAACAAGTCTTCCAAATTCCCATATTGTAACCCTCCTTAATGACCGATATCATCCCCAACAAAAGATAGTCTCTCACTCCATCCATCAGTTCCGAAGCCCTTTCCTAACCCACACCACCATCCTATGAAATCATTTCTCACAGACATAACACAACACTTGCAGAGTCCCTGTTAGTGTTACCATCAAATACTTTGAGTGCTTCTGGAAATTAATTCCAAAAGTTGTTTAGTTTTTTATTTTTCCCTCCTGGTTTGTTTTGGAGACATTCCTTCCTGGTCTCTCATCGAAGTGCAACACTAAGCTGTAGTAAACTGTGACACGTTTGCAATTCGCACTTGATTGATTGATTGATTTGTGGTTTTCTGCGCTCGCACTCGAACACGGTTACTACTACTACTACTACTACTACTACTACTACTACTACGAGAGAGAGAGAGAGAGAGAGAGAGAGAGAGAGAGAGAGAGAGAAATATCTACTGAATATCTTTTGAATGGTTTCACCCCAGGAAGCGTTATGATGGACATTGTGAGGATAACAAGATGAGCAGAGAGAGACTGACAATTTACTGAACATGCAACGGTCACTATATTACAGAGTGCGGACGGATAAGTAGCCCGGTACGGAAACATTTCCAACCGCCACAATCATTTTTGTTTTCATTCAAATATAAATATAAAATACCAAGGCGGTAGCCTAATGAAATATACATTATTATACGTGGATTTAAAGCTCTCAAAGAGCGCAACATTGTTATACAAAAATCCACTGTGTGGAATAATTACAATATACAGAAAAGAGTTCAGGGGGAGGAAACACGGCGGGTAAAACGATGTCATTACAAGTACTCCCCTGCCAGACGGCGGGCATCGTAGATGGTTGATGCGATTAATCCCTGTATCATGGAGGGCGACGTAATTCCCCTCTGGTGCTTGAGCAGAGGGGAAGGTTGCTCTGATTCGGAGAAATCGTTTTCCCCTGTCGTTGCGTGGTTTTCTCCCGTCTGGTGGATGGTTTGTTCTGAGGTGGAATCCTGGGTCTACCAGGGCCCGCAGTGATCTTCTTGTTGCTTTCAAGGTATGCTGGTTTTAATCGGTTGATCATCACCCAATCTTTTTGTCCGTAGACGTTCAGGAAGAAAGATTTGGCTGTTTTTCTGACAACCTCATAAGGGCCGCGATAAGGTCTAGTCAGGGGTTGGCGTTGAGCATCGACCCGGATGAAGACGTAGTCACAATCGTCTAGGTTCTTGGGTGTGAAGTGTCTGGTCCTGTCCTCGTGTGTTTTCAGGCATGGTCTGAATTTCCCGGCGATTTCTCTCAGGTGGTCCAGCTTGGTGTCATCGGTAGTTGCAGGGACTGTAAGTGACTCGCCGTTGACCTTCTCCACAGAAGAGCGGTGCGAAGGCCAAGGAGGACCCACGGGAGTTGCACTTTCCAATGCTCATCCGTACATCTCGCCATCAGGGCTGCCTTGAGTGTGCGATGAGCTCTCTCGACCATGCCGTTTGATGCAGGGTTGTATGCTGTGGTGCTGTGGAGTGTCGTTCCCATCAGGTTTGCCAGAGAGAGCCAGATTTTTTACAAGAAAGCGGAACCTCGGTCCGTCGGGATATCGTCGAGGACACCGAAGTAGCTGATCCAACTCGACAGGAGAGCTTCGGGACAAGCGTGGGTGGTTGCTTCAGACATCGGAGTTGCTTCTAACCATCTAGTGGAGCGGTCGACGATCGTCAGGAGGTATCTTGCAGAACCTGAAGGCGGCAGAGGTCCGACGACGTCCACGTGGATGTGTCCGAATCGTCTCTTGGGTTGGGGAAAATCGCCGACTCCCGACTCAGTATGGCGGGGGCCCTTACTCTTCTGGCAGTTAATGCAGGTTCTCGCCCACTCACGGGCGTCTTTCTTGATTCCTGGCCAGATGAATTTCTTGGATAAAAGACGGGCTGTAGTGTGACCTGAGGGGTGTGATAATCCGTGGATGATGTCGAAAACCTTCCTTCTACAGGAGGAGGGAATCCATGGGCATGCTGGTGTCGCAGAGTATGGTTTCCCCAGCCGGTCCAAAGGGAATGTCCTTCCTCCGTAGCGTTGACGCTGTCGTACGATAGTCTTCGGCCTTTGGGTTGTTCTGCTTTTCTACGGCGAGGTTTGCGTAGTCGATCCCCAGGTGGACCGTGTTGATCTCGATCCTGGAGATGGCGTTGGCAACGGGGTTCTTCTTACCCGGTATGTAGCTGATAGCGCAGCCGAATTCTGCGATGGCTGCCAGGTGTCGTTATTGGCGAGAGGACCATGTGTCTGAAGACTTCGTGAAAGCGTGGATCAGGGGCTGGTGGTCCGTTGCGATGGTGAAGGGCGTTCCTTCAAGCATGTATCTGAAGTGGCAGATGGCGAGGCAATCAGCGAGGAGCTCCCAGTCGAACGTGCTGTACCTGGTTTCCGCGGGTTTGAGTTTCTTGCTGAAGAAGGCCAAGGGCTGAGGGTAACCGGTGATGATCTGTTCAAGGACAGCACCGCAGGCGACATTGCTGGCATCGGTGGTCAACTTCAAGGGGCCACTGTCGTCATGGTACCTCAGGGTGATGGTTTCGGGGAGGGCTGCCTTCATCCTGTCGAAGGCGAGTTGCTGCGGGGGACCCCAAACGAGCTTCTTGGCTTTCCCCTTCAGGACATCGTTGAGGGGAGTCAGGATGTGGGCGATGTTGGGGATGAAGTGACGGTAGTAGTTTACCATCCCCAAAAACTCCTGAAGGTGCCGGATGGTCGTTGGGGTTGGGAAGGTCTTCACGGCGTCCACCTTGGTCGACGTTGGCTTCACGCACGATCAAACCGTTCTCCTGAAGGCGTTTCAGCATGGCGCGGACGTGTCTCCAGTGTTCCTCTTTCGTCCTGGAGTAGATTAAGATGTCATCCAGTAGCAGACGCAAAATGGCAGGTCCCCAAGGATGCTATCCATCAGCCGTTGAAACGTGGCCCCTGCGTTGCGTAGGCCGAAGGTTGAATATGAGAAGGTGTAGGAGCCGAACGGCGTTATGATGGCGGTTTTAGGCACATCCTCTGGGAACACAGGAACTTGAAAGTATGATTTGAGAAGGTCCATCTTAGTAAAGAATTTTGCCCCATGAAGGGCGCTGGGGAGGTCTTGCATATTCGGCAGAGGGTAGTGGCGTTGTGATGAGGTTAAGGCACTGGTAGTCAAAGCAGGGCCTCCATGTTCCGTCCGGTTTCTTTACCATGGGGAGCAGAGATGCCCAAGGGCTGGACGCCTTCTTGCATATGCCCATCCGTTTCATGTCTTCGAAGGCACGTTTGGCATCTCTCAGCTTCTGCGGCGGGAGGCGGTGCTTGGAGGATGATCCCAGCAATTGTCAAAGTTCCGGCTTGAAAACGTTGGGGAACTTCTGAAGAAGTGCGGCGTAGGAATGCGCTACGACGGCGGAGATTGGTGTGATACCCGGACCAGCTCGTAGTGGGCGGGTTCGGCATGTCCCGGTGTTGATGAGGCATTTCCTGGCGACATCGACTAGGAGCCCATGATGAGCCAGGAAGTCAGCGCCGAGGAGGGGGTGTCTGATGTTAGCGATGGCGAAGGGTCTAGAGTAAAATCAGCCCATGATTGAGATTTTAAGCACCCTAATCCCATAACACCGTATGGGAGATCTGTTGGCGGTGATGAGCGATGGGGCATCACTGCTAGGCGCCCGGTTTAGGTCAACCTATGAGGGAGGGAATGTTGATTACATATAGCCAGTATCAACCATAAGCCAACAGTTGGATATGGCGTCGAGGATGTAGGATCCGATCTTGCCGTGATCTGCTACAGCAGGTACGGTTGATGTTGGCGGAGCCCGGCGCCAGAATTTCTTCGGGAACTTGCAGGGGGCCTGCACTTCATTGCGTTGCTCCCAAACTGCTAGTGGTAGAAACACCAAGTCGGGTTAGGTCTATGGTTCTGCTGCATTGGCTGCGGAGGTTTCTTCTTCATCAGGGCGAGGATTTTGTCGTCGTCACCAGAGGGCGCCTCCGGGGAGTCGAGGGTTGAGCAGCTGCAGCTGAAGGAGGATGATGCGCCAAGGCGGGAGGCCTTGGATGCTTTGGATAATTTCTGTGCCCTTGACAGGAGGTCGTTCATCGGCAGGGTGTCGGTGTCAGTGAGCTGGGCTCTCACATCCTGTGGAAGGCGTTGGAGAAATATTTCGCGAGATAGGCTTATGTCTCGTCGTCGTCCATTGGCGTTGGTTTCTGGCAGCATGAGAAGTCCAACCAGTTCATCCTATGCTTCTACAGGAAAGATGTCGCCCAGAGGTCTATTGCTGAGATCAAGGACCTTCTCTGCCCTTGCTGAGACGGAAAGCGAGTATATATTGATTAGTTTAGTTCGCGGTCGTCGTAGGATACCTGAACAGAGTGGGCGTCGAGCCATGGGGAGATCTTGTCAAATACCTCCTCAGGGATGGAGGTCAGGACGACGTCAGCTTTGGCGAAGGGGTCATTTAGCTTGGCCACACTGAAGAGTACATCCGCCCTCAGGAACCAGGAGGCGGTGTTGTGTTGTGAGAATGGTGGCAGCTTGACTTTGGGCGCAGCTGAGTGGTTGCTTGGCACTAGGAGCTGGGAAGTTTCGTCATGGTCAGTCGATGCATTGGGCCAAGGGCGTGAACTGGTTATGTCAGATATACTCATCGTTGCTGCCTCACGAAACTAAGTGGGATAAAGCAAAAAGATGTTGTTAAACGTTAATGTCAAAAGGAACCAGGAGGCGGTGTTGTGTTGTGAGAACGGTGGCAGCTTGACTTTGGGCACAGCTGAGTGGTTGCTTGGCACTAGGAGCTGGTAGGTTTCGTCATGGTCAGTCGATGCATCGGGCCAAGGGAATGAGCTGGTTATGTCAGATATACTCATCGTTGCTGCCTCACAAAACTATGTGGGATAAAGCCAAAAGACGTCGTTAAACATTAATGGCAAAAGGAACCAGGAGGCGGTGTTGTGTTGTGAGAACGGTGGCAGCTTGACTTTGGGCACAACTGAGTGGTTGCTTGGCGCGAGGGGCTGGGAGGTTTCGTCATGGTCAGTTGATGCATCGGGCCAAGGGCTTAAGCTGGTTATGTCAGATATACTCATCGTTGCTTCCTCACGAAACTAAGTGGGATAAAGCCTGAAGACGACGTTAAACGTTAATGGCAAAAGGAGATATACGAAGGAAATGCAGCCGTAATTAGTCCGGGGCCACCAGTTGTAAGGACAACAAGACGAGTAGAGAGAGACTGACAATTTACTGAACATGCAACGGTCACTTTATTACAGAGTACGGACGGATAAGTAGCCCGGGAGGGAAACATTTCCAACCGTCACAATCATATGTGTTTTCATTCAAATATAAATATAGAATAACAAGGCGGTAGCCTAATGAAATATACATAATTATACATGGATTTAAAGCTCTCAAAGAGCGCAACATTGTTATACAAAAATCCACTGTGTGGAATAAATAACAAAGTTACAATATACAGAAAAGTGTCCAGGGGGAGGAAACACGGCGGGTAAGATGATGTCCTTACAACATACACTCAAGTCTCTTCTTCTCTCTACATCTCTCTCCACCCTAGCTGTAACTCGTAACAGTCGGCTAACTGCTAGATACTAAATTCGCTATTCAAGTGGCCAGGATATACTCAATCTTAAGGAACTTTCCCATTTGTTACCCCTCCTACGGTCCGAGACTCGAACATCGACCCTCAGTCTGCCATCAGATTGCGTTAGAGAGAGATTGTTAAGCAATCCTAAAATTAAGCAAGAAACTTTTTCAATATTTTTATAAATTATATAGACATCATTAGTTCCTAAATATCATTTCACAACAATATCAGCACATCCTGCAAGGATATTAACGGCCTCAGACAAAATTATTCTCTTCTTCAATTTCTCTCATAATTTACTGTGGCCAATAAATACCAAACGATATGCCATTTATTTCCTTTCCAATTCCATAAAATTGCTTTTGTCATTATCTCAACAACATCAATAATTCCTAGTGCAAATATATTTCAGGCAGAATAAAAAGGCTATATCAATCTCTACCGCCGACCCTTCCAAACGGTTTCTTTCTCTCTGAATGTTATTGCTATGGTTAAGAAAGGACGTTAGTTTTACGATATAATAGTTTGATCAATATTTAAAGGATATGTCTTTTCTTAGAAACATAACACTGGCTTGACGGTTGTAAACAGAATTTTACTTTTAAAATGGACACTATTTTTCGGTGTCAACGCCTTGACGACGGCCTTTGATATTGTTGGTTATTGTTGAGTTTTAGGACAGTAAGTTAATGTCACAGATATGGTTCATATTCTATATAACTTTATACATAACTGGTGTACTACTGCGAGTCACTTCGAGTGGCTATTCCCATCTCGCAGACATGCATTGCCCCACCCCCACCCCCTAAAAAATATTGACGACTGCGATGGCGAATATCCGAAATGTTGATGAAGAAAATGAAACCCCGGGTAAAAGAAATGAGCGATAAAAGTATATAAAGAAAGCTACAACTTTGAAGCTGAAAACCAAAAGTATGAAATAGAACAGTACTGAGACTATAAAGTGTGCTAAAAGCACCCTGTACTTTTGACACAAGACAAATATGCAATTAGACAAGAGGGAATTTAATTGATGAGTTTTTTTTCTATCCCGGCCCCCGTCACCCACCAAATAACCCATATCCTTTAGCCCAAACCCTCCCACTACCATTGTTTTTGTTTTTGGTTTTTTCTTTAACAAGGAGTGAAGGGAGGAAGACAGCAGGAGAGAGGGATAGGGTAAGGAGGACGAAGATTCACTTACAAATATGAAATGTGAAAAAAGGGAAAAGAAAAAAGGAAAAGAATTTTCATCATCCTTTCGCGGGCGCTGAATGAACCAAAAACATTGAGGAAAGTCTTTTTTCTCTTCTATGTGAGATTTCGTTACCAGTCTTTATAAGGTTACTTAGATATTGATGGCTAAACTTTTTCTTCTTATAACTGTTGCCATGATTTTCAATTATTATTATTACTAGTTAAGCTACAACCCTAGTTGGAAAAGTAAGATGCTATACGTACAAGAGCTCTGACATGGAAATAGCCCAGTGAGGAAAGGAAATATGGAAATGGATAAAATAGTGTGCCTTAGTGTACCCTCAAGCAAGAGAACTCTAACTCAAGGCAGTGGAAGACCATGGTACAGAGGCCACGAGACTACCAAGGAATAGAAAATAATAGTTTGATTTTGGAGCGTCCTTCGCAGCGAACATGTTTGTGCCTAGTCTCCATCGGTGGTCAGGTTTTTACCAAAAGTAACATTGGTTAACTAAAGTAATTACAAGTGAATCTTATTCCCATTGGTCAGCTAAAAATAAAAGTCGCAAGTTTAGCTAACAAATTTATTTCCGAATGGTGTGGTTTGCTACAGAGAGAGAGAGAGAGAGAGAGAGAGAGAGAGAGAGAGAGAGAGAGAGAGAGAGAGAGAGAGAGAGAATTATTCCTGAGTAATATGGCGATCAAAAAATCCCCAGTAAAGTGAGTAATTTTTCTGGTATTCTAGCTCAAGAACTTATTCCAAACCAGAGTCAAATGGAAATGGGGAGAGCGAAAATCTCAAAAATAAAAAACCCAATTTCTCTATGGAAAGAGGGAAGCAGTATCCTGCGCCCGAATTCCACATGATAATGGTATCCTTTAATCAGTAATTAGTAATTTAGTATATGATTACCGTAACAAGAAACAAGTTCAATTAAGCTGCAACACAACTAAAATAGTGCATAGATACATTCGAAAAAAAGACAAACATATCTTACATTAGAGACAGTATCGTATATGCCCCCTGTGGCCGCGGGGGCATATAAAAATTAGAATAGCGCCAACGTTATCCCTGCGTGTCGTAAGAGGCGACTAACAGGGACGGGACGAGGGGGCTGGGAACCCCCTCTCCTGTATAAAATTCCTGCGAGACATCGACAAGGAGATGGAGCTGGGGGGAGAGTGACTGCTCCCCGCACTCTAGTTTTGGGGTGTTTGAATGTGCGTGGATGTAGTACGATAGAGAATGAAAGATGTGAGATTGGAAGTATGTTTAGAAGTAGAAGGATGGATGTATTGGCCTTGTGTGAGACAAAGATGAAAGGAAAAGGTGAAGTGATGTTTGGTGAAATGTCTGGTAGAGTGTCTGGGATTGAAAGGGGAAGAGCGAGAGAGGGTGTGGCGTTATTGCTGAGTGAATGGATGACAGGTAAAGTAGTGGAATGGAAGGAGATATCATCTAGGTTAATGTGGGTAAGGGTTAGGTTGGGTAGGGAATGTTGGGCGTTGTCAGTGCGTATGGGCCAGGTAGTGAAAAGAGTGAAGAAGAGCGGAATGAGTTCTGGAATGAATTAACTAGGTGTGTAGAAGGACTGGGTAGAAGGAATTATGTAGTTGTTATGGGTGACTTAAATGCTAGAGTGGGCGCTGGAGAGGTAGAAGGTGTCATTGGGAAGTATGGCGTACCAGGTGAAAATGAGAGTGGTGAGAGACTGGTAGACATGTGTGTTGAACAAGAGATGGTAATAAGTGCTAGCTTCTTTAAAAAGAAAGATAAAAATAAGTATACATGGGTAAGAGTGGCAAATGGAAGAGTAGTAGAAAGGGCATTAATGGATTATGTGTTGGTAACTAAAAGAATGTTTGGAAGATTGAAAGACGTGCATGTGTTTAGGGGTATGGCTAACGGTATGTCTGATCATTTTTTTGGTGGAAGGAAAATTAGTTGTAGCAAAAGAGTGGGGGAATAGAGTAGGTGGATGTAAAAGGGAGTTAGTGAGCATTGAAGAGCTAATAAAACCGGGGGTAAAAAGTAAATATCAGGAAAGGTTGAAAATGGCATATGACGAGGTGAGAGTAAGAGAAACTGGTAATTTAGAGGAGGAGTGGAAGTTAGTAAAAGAAAATTTTTTGGGATTGCAAGTGATGTATGTGGCAAGAAGGTTGTTGGAGGCAGCATGAGGAAGGGCAGTGAATGGTGGAATGAAGGAGTGAAGGTAAAAGTGGAAGAGAAAAAGAGGGCTTTTGAAGAATGGCTGCAGAGTAATAGTATAGAGAAGTATGAAAAATATAGAGAGAAAAATGTGGAAGTAAAGCGCAAGGTACGTGAGGCAAAGAGGCCAGCTGACCTGAGGTGGGGTCAGGGATTGGGTCATTCATATGAAGAGAATAAGAAGTTTTGGAAAGAAGTGAAGAGAGTAAGGAAGGCTGGTGCAAGAATTGAAGAGACAGTGAAAGATGGAAATGGAAGGTTGTTAAAAGGAGAGGAGGCAAGGAAAAGGTGGGCAGAATATTTTGAAAGTTTGCTGAATGTTGAGGATAATAGGGAGGCAGATATAATTGCTGTTCCAGGTGATGAGGTGCCAGTGATGGGAGATGAGAATGAGAGAGAGATTACAATAGATGAAGTGAGGAGAGCACTAGATGAAACGAGAGTAGGAAAAGCATCTGGTATGGATGGTGTGAAAGCTGAGATGTTGAAGGAAGGGGGTGTGACTGTACTTGAATGGTTGGTGAGATTGTTTAATATGTGTTTTGTGTTGTCAATGGTACCAGTAGATTGGGTTTGTGCATGTATTGTACCACTATATAAGGGAGATGTGCATGAGTGTTGTAATTAAAGAGGTATTAGTTTGTTGAGTGTAGTTGGAAAAGTGTATGGTAGAGTATTGATTAATAGGATTAAGGATAAAACAGAGAATGCAATCTTGGAAGTACAGGGTGGTTTTAGAAGAGGTAAGGGTTGTATGAATCAGATTTTTACAGTTAGGCAGATATGCGAGAAATATTTAGCAAAAGGTAAGGAGGTGTATGTTGCGTTTATGGATCTGGAGAAAGCATATGATAGAGTTGATAGGGAAGCAATGTGGAATGTGATGAGGTTATATGGAGTTGGTGGAAGGTTGTTGCAAGCAGTGAAAAGTTTCTACAAAAGTAGTAAAGCATGTGTTAGAATAGGAAATGAAGTGAGTGATTGGTTTCCGGTGAGAGTGGGGCTGAGACAGGGATGTGTGATGTCGCCGTGGTTGTTTAACTTGTATGTTGATGGAGTGGTGAGAGAGGTGAATGCTCGAGTGCTTGGACAAGGATTAAAACTGGTAGGCGAGAATGACCATGAATGGGAGGTAAATCAGTTGTTGTTTGCGGATGATACTGTACTGGTAGCAGACACAGAAGAGAAGCTTGACCGACTAGTGACAGAATTTGGAAAGGTGTGTGAGAGAAGGAAGTTGAGAGTTAATGTGGGTAAGAGTAAGGTTATGAGATGTACGAGAAGGGAAGGTGGAGCAAGGTTGAATGTCATGTTGAATGGGGAGTTACTTGAGGAGGTGGATCAGTTTAAGTACTTGGGGTTTGTTGTTGCAGTAAATGGTGGAGTGGAAGCAGATGTACGTCAGAGAGTGAATGAAGGTTGCAAAGTGTTGGGGGCAGTTAAGGGAGTAGTAAAAAATAGAGGGTTGGGCATGAATGTAAAGAGAGTTCTATATGAGAAAGTGATTGTACCAACTGTGATGTATGGATCGGAGCTGTGGGGAATGAAAGTGACGGAGAGACAGAAATTGAATGTGTTTGAGATGAACTGTCTAAGGAGTATGGCTGGTGTATCTCGAGTAGATAGGGCTAGGAACGAAGTGGTGAGGGAGAGAACGGGTGTAAGAAATGAGTTAGCGGCTAGAGTGGATATGAATGTGTTGAGGTGGTTTGGCCATGTTGAGACAATGGAAAATGGTTGTCTGCTAAAGAAGGTGATGAATGCAAGAGTTGATGGGAGAAGTACAAGAGGAAGGCCAAGGTTTGGGTGGATGGATGGTGTGAAGAAAGCTCTGGGTGATAGGAGGATAGATGTGAGAGAGGTAAGAGAGCGTGCTAGAAATAGGAATGAATGGCGAGCGATTGTGACGCAGTTCCAGTAGGCCCTGCTGCCTCCTCCGGTGCCTTAGATGACCGCGGAGGTAGCAGCAGTAGGGGAGTCAGCATTATGAAGCTTCATCTGTGGTGGAAATGTGGGAGGTTGGGCTGTGGCTTCCTAGCAGTACCAGCTGAACTCGGTTGAGTCCCTGATTAGGCTGAAGGACCATAGAGAGTAGAGGTCCCCTTTTTGTTTTGTTTCATTGTTGGTGTCGGCTACCCCCCAAAATTGGGGGAAGTGCCTTGGTATATGGATGGATCGTAGATACAGAACAACTCGAACGTGTGTTAACCCCACACACATTTTGTATATGTATGCATGTGTGTATATACACACACATATCTATCTATATATATATATATATATATATATATATATATATATATATATATATATACATATATATATAAATATATATATATATATGTATATATATATATATATATATATATATATATATACTCTTACGAAGCTGGTCTATTGTAGAGAAAATAAGTTAATCAGGTATTTTATTTATGTTTTCATATGCACATTGAAGAGGTGAATAGCCAGCTCTTAAGATGAGTGCCTCTCATGTATGTATAAGTTTGTTATGTGAATTACATAAGACTTTCGTCGTTAATTATTTTGTATTATTCATTCAAGTCAGTATATGTAAATTTACGTTATTTTTAAGTATTAACTTTTTATTTCACGTAATCTGTTTCAGTGTTGTATGGTCCATACAAGATAGGAACAAGGGCTTATATAAATCTTTATTTATATTCTTATGAGGTAATGCATCATGTTTGTGGGAAAATACACAATTCTTATATTTGCCACACGTTTTGGAAGGGTATCAAAAACCCTAGTGTTAGATTTTATCTTTTTTTTATTTCCAAGGACAAAGGTGGGCGGAGCTAGCTGAGAGAGATTTGCCTGTGCGAGGTTGATTCTCCTGTTCCATATACGATAGTTGATAACTCTGGCGTCGGTAGGGGCTGGCCCCAAGCTACAAGAATAATATCTATATATATATAGGCACACCAGGGCTGCATAGCAGCAGAAGAGAAACAGCCGTCCTTTGAAAGAGCCAAAATGCCCCCTCTCTCTCTCTCTCCAAGTGCCTTTAGTGTGTTCTCTCCTAAGTGATTAAGTTAAATTACAACATATATCGTGTGTAATGTGGTGAAACGTTACGAAAAAAGTTAAAGGTGATTCTAAATTTATTGTGTTGTGGTGAGTGTTGGCATTGTGTTAATTTTTGTAACTGGCCCTGTGCAAGTAAAATACATGAAGTTAGTAAGTTTTCAGTTACTTTATGTAAGCATTAGAGTGTAATTATTTATTTTGTCTTAGTCTAAGGTTTTATTCAGATTTAATTTCAAGTCAAGTGATTATAAAATTTTCAGAACGTAAAATTTTTTTACCTTAATCTACGTTTTGTTCAGACTTAATATCTCGAGTGATAGATTTTTTTTTGTAAATTCTTTCAAGGCGTGGTCATTTTTATAGAATACATCTATTTTTGCAAAGAGTGTATTATTTTAATAACCAGTGTTTATTTCATACTCGCTCGTATCCTGTTAATGGAAGGAATTAAGAAGTTGTTTGAATAGATCGTAATGATAATTACCCAGTTTTGTTTTGAGTTTACTTAGGGACCTTTCGATATTCAGTGTTTTTATTTATTGCTGTCTGGGAGTTATATAATTGTCTCAGAGTCGGGGTATTAATATTTCAAGTGTAACAGATTTAATGTAAAAACAAACAGGAGAGTTTGGAATTCGAGAGGCTGTGTAGCTTGCCAGCCGTAATATATATAATATTATATTTTGGTACCCAGACCAGGGACCATCATATAATAATACCCATCTGAAGTTATATACTAAAATAGAGCATCAGCCATGAGTTGCATGGTGTTTAGAACCAAATGGTTAGTGATCACTAGAGTGTACAGTACTTCAAGGAAACAAGGGAAATCGTGATATTAGTTGCATTTCAAAGGAGAGAGAGAGAGAGAGAGAGAGAGAGAGAGAGAGAGAGGGGGGGGGAGGAGGAGGAGGAGGGAGAGGAATAGGTTTAGACTCCATATAGCATTCAATGTAAAATAGTCGCAATAAAGAACTGTACACCAAAAAAAAAAAAAAGAATGAAAATATCCTCTTCCATAATCACCAGAATACTCTTCAAACAACATCCCCAACCCAGAGCCAATGGCCAGGCGAAAATACAGGAGGGACAACAGAGCGAACCCAAAAATCAATATGAGTCCGGGGGAAGACTTCATTGCATAATTCAACGTAAACAAGGCACCACATGTTGAGGGGACATGATAACACCCATTACAGATGATGGTCGATGAGAGGTCAAACTTCACCACGACGAAGGATGGAAACTACTCTAGCTCGACTCATACTTTTCAGTCATAATCGTGTCTCTGTTTATCGGCTAAGTCTGAAGAGAAGCTGCACTGTCTTGATCAAAGGCAGATAGCTATCATCAGGCAATTTGACCGAATTATTATCAATTTTAATGAATTACAATTGTGATGATCCACGACCGAATCCAGTTTTGCTTTAACACCACGTATTCTCTTTGATCTTAGCCATATAAGACAAAGAAAGGTTTAGCTGTTTCTATATTTTTTGCATATGCCGAACAAGCAAAATACAAAAATTAGTTGCATGAATAGGGAAATTCTAACAACATTACTCTAGTAAACCAAGATACAAAAACAGCAGTCTTTGTTATACTGCGACAAGGTTTTGACTTATAGAATTTAGCCAATGTGACCGGAGAGGTCACTACAGTAGGTACAACTGGGAAAAGAACCGGACAGTTGCACTATGAAGCCAAAAGAGGTTAGACAGCAAGACTAAAGAAAGGAAAAGAAACAGAGACAAAATCTAAGATTAAAAGCCGGTCGGGTGCAGTTAAGACTGTCTAATGAACTTAAATGTTAAAGATTTCCAGGATAATGTCTTTACCATTCAGACAATTCCTTTGAGTTGGTCAGATCACTGAGCTGTAAAATTATCGTTAAAATTAGAAAAGATTGTAACAATAGGGAAAATATATTGGAAATTGAACGGTAGTATATTTGGTAATGACATTATTGCAAATAATTTTGGTGTATGCTGGAAATTTATTCAGAGCAAAAAATGTAAATTTGACAGTATATTTCATTAGTGGAAATTTGCAAAAAATGAACTTAAGAATTTCTTCATTAGGTGCTCAAAACAGGTAGATGATAAAAAATATGGTTTGTTATATTTGCTAAATTATCAATATATAAGAAATGGGAAAACATATGTTAAATCCTTGTTCTTTTGATTTTCTTAATCAATTAAAACCAAGAACAAATAATATTCAAAATTAAATATGTGAAGGAATAAAGGTGAGGGAAAAAACGGATAACCATTTGAAATGTGAACAAGTATCAGCATATTTTCTTGGAAAAGGGGAAGTGTAAGGTTTTTTGAATAAGGTAAAATTAAATGATGGAAGCAAAATAATAAACCCGAAAGCAATTATGATTTGTGTGAGATAACATTTCGAAACTTTATTCAAGAAAAAAAAATTTATTTAGATATGCAGAATAAGTTTTTGCAGCTCATACAGAAAGTTATAGAGGAAGAAGAAAATATATTAACAAAAACAGTTGGTGAGAAAGAAGTGTTAGATACCATTCGGAGCATGAAAAATGGATAAAGTCCTGGGTTAGATGGGCTACCAGTAGAGTTTTATAAAGTATTTTGGAATATTATTAAATGAGATTTAATTTAAATGATTGAGTTTATATTCCGGAAAAAAAAATTTTAAAGATAAATAAGGGAGTCATTTCCATCATACCCAAGAAAGGCGATTCAGATAACATTACAAACTGGAGACTATTAACAATGTTAAGTGTTGATTTTAAGGTAATAACAAAAATTATAGCCAATAGGATTAAACACTGTTTACCTTTGCTAATTTCTCAGGAGCAGTTGTTTTGCGTTGAAAATATACCAATTAACAATTTGAACTTTTTTCTTGTTAGAGATTTAGTATTTTATGCAAATGAAAGTAACACCAATGTAGCCTTGATGAACTTGGATTAGTCACAGGAATTTGATCGTGTCGATAACGAATTTCTCTTTAGAATACTACAAAGATTTGGGGTTGATGACGAAATTATTAATTGGATAAAGATGTTATATGTAGATGCTGAAAGTGTATTATGTATAAATGATAATATGTCTGACCCTTTTCATATCAATAAATCTGTCAGGCAAGAATGTCCTTTGTCTATGATGTTATTTATTACATATCAATAAGTATTATATGGAATAATCAAGAATGGGTTGTTCAATTATGCTTCAAGGTTGCCTAATGAGCTTCAGATATTATTACCAGTTTATGCAGACGCCTCGGTTATTATTATTACTTGTGATAAGGCATTAGAGGAATGTTTAAATGTTATCAAAGAATATGAAAAAACTTCAGATGCAGTTCTTGATAGAGGCACAACTTCTATTTTAGACCTTAGCAACTGGATAGAGAGAAAAATATGGTCTGATTATGGTTTACAGGTTTTGAACGATTATTGTAAAGTTTTAGGTATATATCATAGCAATAGTTATCAACAAAGTCTAGATATGAATTGGAAAAACTTGGAAAGTAGCATAAACAAAATCATTAGTATCTTTCATAACAGGAAGTTAACTATGTTTCAAAGAGTAATAATATTAAATTGTAAAATTTTAGGCAAGGTTTGGCTTACATTACATGTTTATCCAATTCCAGCGGAATAGGCTAAAAGTATTCAGAAATGTATTTTCAAATATCTGTGGAAAAGCAACTGTGACCCTATTGCAAGGAAAACCATGTTTTTGTTGAAATTAAGAGGTGGTTGTGGGATTACTAATATTCAGTGTAAAGAAAAATCAGTCATGTTCAGTACTTTTCTGAAAATAGTGTTTTGGTTATCAATTGATTATTTATTAGTGTAAAGTCGGAGCCATCTGCTTATTAGAAAATGAACGTCACTTTCAGGACTGTACTATTCTACACCTGTTTTTTATGAATGTATGATAAAAATTTTACAAATTGCTTATAAGATGATCTCGTATCCGGAAATCAAAACAAAATATGTATATGAGCTTTTAATGAACAATGATTAATATGCTCCG
>NC_090730.1:87890908-87918408 GCF_036898095.1 Palaemon carinicauda | reverse complement strand
TATATATATATATATATATATATATATATATTTATATATATATATATATATATATATATATATATATATATATATATATATACTTATATATACATTTTTATAAATCTATTTACCAAGACACTTCCCCCAATTTTGGGGGAGATAGCCGACATCTAAGAAATTAATAAAAGGGGACCTTTTCTCTCTCCACTCCTCCCAGCCTGACGAGAGATTCATCTGCGTTTGGCTGGTACTGCTAAGGCGTCACAGCCCACCCTCCCCCGTTATCCACCACAGATGAAGTTTCATATGCTGAATCTCCTACTGCTGCTACCTTGCCGGTCACCAATGCGCCGGAGGATGCAGCAGGGGTTACCAGAACTGCGTCACAAATCTTGCCATTCATTCCTATCACTAGCATGCTCTCTTACCTCTCTCACATCTATCATCCTATCACCCAGAGCTTTCTTCCCTCCATCTATCCACCCAAACCATGGCCTTCCCCTTGTACTTCTTCCATCAACTCCTGCATTTATCACCTTCTTTAGCAGACAGCCATTTTCCATTCTCTCAACATGGCCAAACCACCTCAACATATCCATATCCACGCTTGCTACTAAATCATTTCTTACACCTGTTCTCACCCTTACTACTTCGTTCCTCTCCCTATCTTATTGAGATACACCAGCCATACTCCTCAGACACTTCATCTCAAACACATTCAATTTCTGTCTCTCCGTCAGTTTCATTCCTCACAACTCAATCCATACATCACAGTGGGTACAATCACATTCTCATACAGAACTCTCTTTACATTCATGCCTAATCCTCCATTCTTTAACACTCCCTTCACTGCTCCCAACACTTTGTATCCTTCATTCACTCTCTAATGTACATCTGCTTCCTCTCTACCATTTGCTGCAACAACAGACCCCAAGTAGTTGAACTGATCTACTTCCTCAAGTAAATCTCCATTCAACATGACATTCAACTTCAAACCACACTCCCTTCTTGTGCATCTCATAACATTACTCTTACCCACATTAACTCCCAACTTCTTTCTCTCACATACCCTTTCAAACTCTGTCACTAATCACCCAAGCTTCTCTTTAGGTCCATAAACGCAACATACACCTCCTTGCCTTTTGCTAAATATTTCTAGCAATCTGCCTAACTGTAAAAATCTGATTCATACATCCCCTACCTCTCCTAAATCACCCTGTACTTCTAAGATTACATTCTCTGTTTTTTCCTTAATCCTATTAATCAATACTCTACCATACACTTTTCCAACCACACTCATAAAACTAATACCCCTTGAATTACAACACTCATGCACATCTCCCTTACCCTTATATCTTATATAGTGGCGCAATGCACGCACACACCGAGCCTACTGGTACCATTAACAACATAAAACACATATTAAATAATCCCACCAACCATTCAAGTACAGGCAACCCCCTTCCTTTAATATATCAGTTCTCACACCATCCATACCAGGTGCTTTTCCTACTTTTGTTTCATCTAGTGCCCTCCTCACTTCCTCTCTTGTAATCTCTCTCTCATTCTCATCTCCAATCACTGGCACCTCCACACCTGCAACAGCAATTATATCTGCATCCCTGTTATCCTCAACATTCAGTAAACTTTCAAAATATTCCGCCCACCTATTCCTTGCCTCCTTTCCTTTTAACAACCTTCAATTCCCATCTTCACTGTTGCTTAAATTCTCGAACCAGCCTTCCTTACTCTCTTCACTTCTTTCCAAACCTTCTTATTCCCTTCATATGAATGACCCAATCCCTGACATCACCTTCAGTCAGCCGCCCTCTTTGCCTCAGCTACCTTTCGTTTTACTTACACATTTTTCTCTCTACATCTTTCATAGTTCTCTACGCAATTACTCTGCAGCCATTTTTCAAATGCCCTATTTTTCTCTTCCACTTTCATCTTCATTCCTTCATTCCACCATTCACTACCGTTCCGCATGCTGCCTCCAACAATTCTCTTGCCACACTTATCACTTGCAATCCCAACAAAATTTTCTAATACTAACTTCCACTCCTCCTCTAAATTACCAGTTGCTCTCACCTTCACTCTCTCATATGCCATTTTCAACTGTACCAACTGTGTGGCACACAATTGTACATAATTATGTTGTATATATTATGCTTGTATCTGCGCTCTTCCCTCGCACTAAAAAGAACCTGAAGGATCATGTCTCCGTTTTTCTCAGTAACATTGTCTGTCTCTCGAACAGGTCAGGTCCTGTTGCCTTGAGGTTTTGTATATAAAGAAGAGTGTTCCTTAATAAAACTCAGTTGATTGCATCCTGCCTTTGAGTTAACAACTCCTCTCTCGGCCCGTCACATTGGTGACCCCGGAAGTCAACTCGCTCCCACTGCCTTCCACCCCCACCTCCCTCGCCCCTCCATCGTTGGTACAATGACGGAGACAGACTCTACTCCAGCAGTTGGCGCCGCCCCATTGAAACTTTCACCGTTCGCCACCGGAGAAGCGTTTGCTTGGTTTCAGCGCTTGGAAGTCCAGTTTCGTATCAGGGGCTTGACTTGCTCAACCACTAAAGCGGATTATGTTCTCGCGGCGATACCCGAGGACACCTTCCCAGAAATATCCGACTGGCTTTGTGAACAAGGAGACACCCCAATAGCGTATGAAGCTCTCAAAACATACCTTCTACAGCAGTACTCGCCGTCACCAGCCGCCCGTATAGCAAAGCTTTTTCAGCTCTCGCAACAACCGTTGGGGGACCAAAGGGCTTCGCTTGCCCTCAGGGAAATGACCAGTATCGCTCGCCTTCAACCTGCCGCAGACGGCTCTCCTCGTGAGGTGAACCTACTTCGTGCCCTTTGGATACGCCGTTTACCCGAACCTGTACGCGCTGCCATACCCGATGTCGATAGTTTACCCATAAAGGTCTTGATGACCAAAGCCGACGCCCTTATGGACAGCCACTTCAAGACCTCCATCAACGCCTCCACCCCTGACTACGAGGATGCCTATTCAACGTCAACCGAAGCTGACATGAATGCCGTAGGACATACACGCCTACCCCGTGACGTGCCGAAGCAGCGACAAAGCCGCCCACCACCCACCAATCGCTCGCGCCCCAACGAACGACTTCTACAGCCACTTACTACCTCCCATCCGCCGCAGTTTTGCTACTACCACTGCAGATTCGGGGCAACCGCGAAGAAATGTGCCAAGGATTGTCAGTGGCCAAAAAACGTGTAAGTAGGCCATCGCTTGTGGCGGTGGCCTCCCATGTTTCTAATCTTTTCTTTTTACAGGATGCAGGAACGGGCGTGCGATTTTTGGTAGACACGGGTGCTTGTCGTTCTCTTTTGCCAAGGAAACTCTTCAAGGCACGGCGTAGTCTGTCTACATCTGCCGACGTCCGCTTAGTAGCTGCCAACGGATCTGCGATACCCACCTACGGTTACGAAAGCCTCACATTATCGTTCGGAAACGGTAAATTCAATTGGAAGTTTCTCGTTGCTGACGTCACAATGCCAATCCTCGGTGCGGATTTCCTCTCTCATTTCCACTTTCTGGTCGATGTTGCCCACCGACGATTGGTCAACGCAGACTCGTACTTGTCGACACCTCTTCAACCAGCCCCCCTCTAACCTCGCTCTCCACATCAGCGCACCCACGGATGCCTACGCCCACCTCCTCACGTCGTACCCGGAAGTTTTCCGTCCAGAACTTCGCCAAACGCCCACGGTTCCTGCCAAGCACGGTATTTATCACCATATCAAGACGACGGGACCCCCAGTCTTCACAAAATTCAGACGTCTGGCACCGGAACTATTGGCAGCCGCCAAACAGACGTTCGCCGAAATGGAGAAAATGGGCCTTTGCCAAAAGGCCTCCAGCCCATGGTCGTCACCCTTACACATCGTTCTGAAGAAAGACGGCTCCCTCCGTCCGTGAGGGGATTACAGGCGCCTGAACATGCAAACAGAACCGGATCACTACCCCCTCCCAAACATTGCCGATGTGACCTCCTACCTGCACAAAGCGAAGGTTTTCTCTACGCTCGACCTCCTGAAGGGGTATTATCAGGTGCCTATGAACCCAGAAGACATCCCCAAGACCGCCATCACCACTCCGTTTGGTACATACACCTTCAATTACTCCTGTTTTGGCCTTCGTAATGCTGGGGCAACGTTTTAACGTCTCATGGATGGCATCTTAGGGGACCTCCCTTTCTGTGTATGTTATGTGGACGACATACTTGTGTTCTCCTCCTCAAAAGAGGAACACCTTCGTCACCTGCGCATCGTGCTCGACCGCCTGCAACAAAACGGCCTTGTAGTCCGGTACGACAAGTGTACCTTTGGCGCCAACGAAGTGTCGTTCTTAGGGCACCGTATCACTCCTGAAGGAGTCCATCCCCTCCCTGAGAAGGTAGCAGCCGTTCAGAACTTCCCCGCGCCCTCGACCGTCAAAGCTCTGCAGGAATTCTTGGGCATGATCAACTATTATCACCGTTTTCTGCCAGCCATTGCCGCCACTCTTGCTCCCCTCTACGCCTCCCTCAAGGGCAAGCCAAAGGACCTGAAGTGGGGTCCCCTTCAAGAAGCAGCCTTCTGCAATGCAAAGAAGGCCCTATGAACTGCTGCGGCTCTCACTTTTCCTATCCCACACGCCCCTCTCCTTCTCTCCACCGATGCCAGCGACGTCGCTATTGGTGCAGTACTCGAGCAGGTGGTCAAAGGCTCGCCCCCCCCCCATTGGCCTTCTTCAGCAGAAAACTGTCCAAGGCAGAATCGGGTTATTCTACCTTCAATCGAGAATTGCTGGCGGTGCACTTGGCTGTCCGTCACTTTCACCATTTCTTAGAAGGTACGCCCTTCGTCATTCGCACAGACCACATGCCTCTGGTCCACGCCTTCACTCGACAGTCTGACGCCTGGTCCGCCCGTCAACGCCGACATCTCTCCGCTGTGGCTGAATACAATTGCACCCTTCAATACGTTCCTGGGAAAATGAACCCCGTTGCCGATGCCCTGTCAAGAAACACGTTGGCTGCCGTTCAACTGGGATTGGATTACAACGCCTTGGCTGAAGCCCAACAACAGGATCCAGAGTATCAAGCTTGTAGGACTTCCTGCACGTCCCTCCGTTGGGAAGATTTTCCCCTCGAAGACTCCAACACCACCCTCCTCTGTGACGTCAGTACTGGCAGACCGCGACCTTGGATTCCTGCTCCCATGCGCCGACAGGTGTTTGATTTCATTCACGGCCTTTCACATCCCTCGTGCCGTTCTACTGCACAGCTGCTGAAGGCAAAGTTCATTTGGCACGGCATTTCTAAGGATGCTAAGGATTGGGTCCGCGCCTGTACTTCTTGCCAAACTTCCAAAGTACATCGACACACGGATTCAGGAGTGGGCACCTTTCCTCAACCTCAGCGTCGTTTCGCACACATTCATGTCGACGTTGTAGGCCCCCTACCCACATCACAAGGACATCATTACCTGTTTACTGTCATCGACCGCTCCACTCGTTGGCCTGAAGCCATTCCCATGGAAACTGCAACGTCCGCCTCATGTACATCTGCCTTACTCTCTGGATGGATTTCAAGATTCGGTATCCCTGAGCATATTACTTCTGACAGGGGAACCACCTTCACCTCTCAATTGTGGACGTCATTAGCGAATCTCCTGGGCATCACCCTACATCAGACAACGGCCTACAACCCCGCTGCCAATGGAATGGTTGAACGTTTTCATCGCACCCTCAAAGCAGCTTTGATGTCCCGCTGCAAGGATTGCAACTGGTTTACTCAACTTCCCTGGGTCCTCCTTGGACTAAGGACCACTCCTAAAGACGCCCTCGACGTCTCGGCAGCTGAAATGGTGTATGGCGACCCGTTGGTCGTCCCTGCCGAATTTTTTCCTTCTACAACCTCCTCCGACGATCTCCAGCGCATACGTCACGTCGTGGGAAAATTTACTCCGTGCCGCCAGACTTACAAGCCCCCAGCGAAGCATCACATACCAACGGACTTGCACTCTGCAACGCACGTCTTCCTGCGCAACGACACTAGCAAGCCACCACTAATGCCCCTTTACACGGGCCCTTTCCTTGTGATCCGACGCAGTCCGAAAGCATTCCTACTAAACATTCGGGGCAAAGAAGACTGGGTCTCCATTGATCGTCTAAAACCTGCTTATCTTCTGCCAGATGACCCGCCTACAGTTCGCCTCTCTAGATCAGGGCGCCCTATTTAACATGTGCAGTATGTCATTTTTAGGGGGGGAGCCATGTACCAACCGTGTGGCACAAAATTGTACATAATTATGTTGTATATATTATGCTTGTATCTGCGCTCTTCCCTCGCACTAAAAAGAACCTGAATGATCATGTCTCCGTTTTGCTCAGTAACATTGTCTGTCTCGAACAGGTCATGTCCTGTTGCCTTGAGGTTTTGTATATAAAGAAGAGTGTTCCTTAATAAAACTCAGTTGATTGCATCCTGCCTTTGAGTTAACAACTCCTCTCTCGGCCCGTCACACAACCTTTCTTGATATTCACTTTTTTACCTCAGGTTTTCTTAACTCTTCAACCTTCACTACCACCCTTTTACATACCCCCACTCTTTTGCTACAACTGATTTCCCTTCCACAAAAAAATTATCAGACATACCTTTAGCCATACCCGTAAACACAGGCATGTCTTTCAATCTTCCAAAAATTCTTCTAGTTATCAACACATAATCCATTAATGCCCTTTCTACCACTCTTCCATTTGCTACTCTTACCCATGTATACTTGTTATCTTTCTTTTTGAAAAAACTAGAACTTATAACAATCTCTTGCTCAACACACATATCTACTAATCTCTCACCACTCTCATTTTCACCTGGTACGCCATACTTCCCAATGACCCCTTTTACCACTCCAGCACCCACTCTAGCATTTAAGTCACCCATGACAACTACATAATTCCTTCTACCCAGTCCTTCTACACACCTACTTAATTCATTCCAGAATTCATCCCACTCTCCTTCACTTTTCTCACATCCTGGCCCACACACACTAACAAAAGCCCAACACTCTTGAGGGTACACTCGGGCACACTATTCTATATTATTTCTCTTCCTCTTCCTTGTTAAAGTTTTTATAGTTTATATAAGAAATATCTATTTTAATGTTACTATTCTTAAAATAGTTTATTTTTCCTTGTTTCCCTTCCTCACTGAGCTATTTTCCCTGTTGGAGTCCCTTGGCTTATATCATCCTGCTTTTCCAACTAGGATTGTAGTTAGCAAGTAATACTGATAATAATTTCCTACCCAACCTAACCCTTACCAACATTAACCTAGATGATACCTAATTCCATTCTACTGCTTTACCTGTCATCCATTGGCTCAGCAATAAAGCCACACCCTCTCTTGCTCTTCCCCTTTCAATCCCAGATAATCTACCAGTCACATCACCAAACATCACTTCACCCTTCCCTTTTATCTTTGTCTCACACAAAGTCAATTTATCCAACCTTTTATTCCTAAACATACTTCAAATCTCACATCTTTTACTCTCTATTACACATTCAGACACCCCAAAACTAGATTGCAGGGAGCAGTCACCCTCCCTCCAGATGCACTTCTTTGATGTCTCACTGGAATATATATATATATATATATATATATATATATATATATATACATATATATATATATATATATATATATATATATATATATATACATATATATATATATATATATATATATATATGTATATATATATATATATATATATATATATATATATAAATATATATATATATATGTATATATAAATAAAATATATATATATATATATATATGTATATATATACATATATATATATATATATATATATATATATATATATATATATATATATATATTTATATATACATATATACATATATATACATATATATATATAATATATATATACATATACATAGATGTATATATATACATACATAGATGTATATATATATATATATATATATATATATATATATATATATATATATATATGTATACAGTATATTACCATCCAAACTACAATCATAGTTCAAAAAGCACGTTGATATAAGCCAAAAGATTCCCTATGGAAAATATAGCCCAATGAGGAAACGAGATAAGGAAATAGATAAATTACAAGAGAAGTAATGAACAATTAAAATAAAACTCCGAAGTTCAACCGATTCAACTACCTGATTAGGAAAATCATTCCACAACTTGGTCACAACTGGAATAAAACTTCAAGAATACTGTGTAGTATTGAAGCTTATGATGGAAAAGGCATGACTACTAAAATAACAGTAATGAGAGATTTTGTACCCCGGAAAAAGGTTAATGGCTTCGTCCTCATCTACTATCTATCTGTGGTGGAAATTTCGTAAAAATCTGTTAGTTTGTTTTGACATTATCTTTAACATGGCGATAAAGGCAAATCGAGATCTAGAATCCGGATCGTATCCAAAATTCAATGGGGTCCAGGACCTAAAATGTATCTTTGAAGAAAATGTCTTCAAAATCGGTAGAGTAATCTGACGTTATCTTTAAAATGTGGAAAATGCAAATCCAGATCTATGATCCGGGTCCGGTTATCGATCATCTCCAAAATTTAATGAGATCGTCCATGACCTAAGAACTATCTGTTGTGAAAATTTCGTCAAAATCCATCGAGTTGTTTTGACGTAACCCTGTCCACAGACCCACAGACAAATAAATAAACAAACTAGAATCTGGATTCGAATCCAGATCATCTCCAAAATTCAAGGGGATAGTTTATGACATATCTATATGTTGTCATAAATTTCGTCAAAATCCGTCGAGTAGTTTTGACGTAACCCTGTCCACAGACCCACAGACAAATAAATAAACAAACTAGAATCTGGATTCGAATCCAGATTATCTCCAAAATTCAAGGGGATAGTTTATGACATATCTATATGTTGTCATAAATTTCGTCAAAATCCGTCGAGTAGTTTTGACGTAACCCTGTCCACAGACCCACAGACAAATAAATAAACAAACTAGAATCTGGATTCGAATCCAGATTATCTCCAAAATTCAAGGGGATAGTTTATGACATATCTATATGTTGTCATAAATTTCGTCAAAATCCGTCGAGTAGTTTTGACGTAACCCTGTCCATAGACCCACAGACAAATAAATAAACAAACTAGAATCTGGATTCGAATCCAGATCATCTCCAAAATTCAAGGGGATAGTTTATGACATATCTATATGTTGTCATAAATTTCGTCAAAATCCGTCGAGTAGTTTTGACGTAACCCTGTCCACAGACCCACAGACAAATAAATAAATAAACTAGAATCCGGATCCGGATTCAGATCACCTCCAAATTTTAATGGGGTAGTCCATGACCTAAGATCTATTTGTGGTGAGCATTTCATCAAAATCCGTTGAGTAGTTTTGACGTAACTCTACCAACAGACGCACAGAAAAATAAACAAATTAACTAGAATCCGGATCCGGATCCAGATCATCTCTGAAATTTAATGTGGTTGTCCTGAGGTAAGATCTATCTGCGGTGAAAATTCCGTCAAAATTTGTTACGTATTTGGACTTTATCTTTAAAATGGCGAAAAATGCAAATCCGGATCTAGAATCCAGATCCGGATTTGGATCATCTTCAAAATTTAATCGAGTCGTCCATGACATAAGATTTATCTTTGGTGAAACTTTTGTCAAAATCTGTTGAGTAGTTTTGACGTAATCCTGTCCACAGACATAAGAAAAAAATGCAAATCTGGATTCGGATCAGGTCCAAAATTGAGTAGCGTTGTCCTTGTCCTAAAGTCTATCTTCAGTGAAAATTTCATCAAAATCGGTCAAGTAGTTTTGATGTAATTCTGTCCACAGGCAAATGTCCACAGACACACAGACAAATAAATAAACCAACTTGGTCGCAATACCTCCTTGGCAGAGGTAATTAACTGCATATCTAGCATTGCAAGCAGGATGGTACGGTCCGGAAAGATCTCAATGAAAAGGATGGTCAGAAATATGAAAAATCATATGCAACATGCATAACAAAGTAACTAAACGACGGTGCCACAGATTAATATCCAGATCAGGAATAAGGGATTTGATTTACCCTAAGTTCTTGTCCAACAAATTAAAATGAGATTCAGCAGATGAAGACCAGACAGGAGAACAATACTCGAAACAAGGCAGAATGAAAGAGTTTAAACACTTCTGCAGAATAGATTAATCACCAAGAATCTTAAGAGACTTTCTCAATAAGCCAATTTTTTGTGCAAATGAAGAAGAGGCAGACTGAATGTGTATCTCATAAGTAAATTTGCTCTCAAGAATCACAGTTAAAACTTTAAAAGAGCCATACAGAGTTAAAGAAACATCGTCAATGCTGGGTTCCGGATGTATAGGAGCCACAGCCCTCGACCTACTTACAATCATACTTTGAGTTTTGTTAGGGTTCAACCTCATGCCACATATTTTGCACTATACACTATTTCTATCAAGATCTCTATTGAGAGATTCAGCAACCCCAGATCTATATTCAGTAGATGGAATTGATGCAAAGAGAGTTGCAAGATCAGCATATGCAACCAGCTTTTTTTTAGAGCGAACCACATATCATGTGTATGTAATATGAAAAGTAATGGGCCAAGAACACTACCCAGAGAAACACCAGATATTGCATTCCTTTACTCACTTTTTGCAATCTATCAATTAAATTTCAATAATGATGCTAAAAAAAAATACCCACCCACTCCAAACTGTTTTAGTTTCAAAACAAGGGACTCATGATTAACGCGGTCAAAGGCAACACTTAAATCAAGGCCAATCATACGAACTTACTGTCCCCAATTAAGGGCTTTCTGTACAGCAGTGGAGTTTGTAAGAAACACATCACAGACTCAAAGGCTTTTACGAAAACCAAATTGCAAGCTAGGGAACAGATGATTGCCTTCAGCAAACCTATTTAGTCGTTTTGCCAAAAGACGTTAAAAAAAAACTTTAGATAATATGGATATTAGACGGCAATCAGCTGGACTTGAGCTACCACACACACATTTACATAATTCTCTAGCAAGTGCAATAAAGAAAATCTGCAGACTTTATAAAAACAAAGGAAAAATAACATCTGTGTGTACGCCTTCATAAACTAGATGTATAATATATATATATATATATATATATATATATATATATATATATATACATATATATATATATATACATATATATATATATATATATATATATATATATATATTATAAAATAGATACACGTGTATATATATATATATATATATATATATATATGTATGTATGTATATACATAGATACACACACACATATATATATACATACATATATATATATATATATATATATATATATATATATATATCTATTTATATATATATATATATATATATATATACATATGTATACATAGATACATACATATATATATATATATATATATATATATATATATATATATATAATGAATAGACAATGTCTTTGTGGCATGAAAAATTCGAAGAAAGTTTCCCTTCATACGGATTGGCGTACAAGAAGTTTTCAGGATAACAGCAGGAATACATTTACTTTTCTCCATTTATTGTTTGGTGTCGACAGGTGTTTCAGATCACTTTGCGACCCTTTTCAGGACTACAGTATATTGAGTTTTGGAACTACACTTTGATATAAAGGTTATGGTGGTGAAAATTTTATACAAAAATATTTGGAAACTCGGAAAACATTCAACAAAATTTGATATATTGAAACTATCTTTGGACTTTGGACGCCACACATACACACACACACTTATATATATATATATATATATATATATATATATATATATATATATATATATATATATATATATATATATATATATATATATATATACAACTCAGGAACATAAATGGTGGTCTACCCTTAAATCTGCACTCTTTGGTGTAGATGCAATAGTTCCTCCTTTACTTAAACCAGATGGCTCAGTCACTCACTGTCCAAAGGAAAAGGCAACCCTTTTGGCTGATGTTTTTGACAGTAAACAGAGTAATGAAAAACTTGAACTTCCTCATTCCTGTTTTCCTGAGGCTAAACTAACTAGTTTAGCTTTTCGATCTCGTGAGATTAAAGCTCTGTTGATGGACCTTGATGCTTATGGAGGTGTAGACCCAAATGGTATTTTTCCTTTGTTTTTTATAAAGACAGCAGATTTCTTAGCTCCAAAGTTATCTGTTATTTTGCGCAAGTTAGCAAGAAGAGGAGCTTTTAGCACTTGTTGGAGAATTGGTAATGTTACTCCTCTATGTAAATGTGTTTGTGGTAGCTCAAGTCCCACTGATTATCGCCCAATTTCCATAACTCCCATATTATCTAAAGTTTTTGAACGTCTTCTGGCAAAACGTCTTAATAGGTTTGCTGAAGGTAATCATCTATTCCCTAGTTTGCAATTTGGTTTTCGTAAAGGCCTTGGAGCATGTGATGCCCTTCTTACAATCTCCAATGCTGTACAGAAATCCCTTGATTGTGGTCAGGAAGTTCGTATGATTGGCCTTGATTTTAGTGCTGCCTTTGACCGTGTTAATCATGAGGCCCTTGTTTTCAAACTGAAACAGTTGGGAGTGGGTGGGTTGTTTCTTAGCATTATTATTGATTTTTTAAGTAATAGATCTCAAAGAGTTGTTGTTGATGGGCCCCATAGTGATTATAGGAATGTGATATCCGGTGTTCCACAGGGTAGTGTTCTTGGCCCATTACTTTTCATACTATATACACATGACATGTGGTTTGGCCTAGAAAACAAGCTTGTTGCATATGCAGATGATGCTACTCTCTTTGCATCAATTCCATCCCCTGAATGTAGATCTAGGGTTGGTGAATCCCTTAATAGAGATTTAGCTAGAATTAGTGCATGGTGCAAATTATGGGGTATGAAGTTGAATCCTAACAAAACTCAAAGTATGATTGTAAGTAGGTCAAGGACGGTGGTTCCTCAACATCCGGATCTCAGTATTGATAATGTTTCTTTAAATATGTATGACTCTTTCAAAATTTTAGGTGTGATTCTCGACAGTAAATTTACTTTTGAGAAACATATAAGGTCTGTGTCTTCTTCAATTGCACAAAAAATAGGCTTATTGAGAAAGTCTTTCAAGATTTTCGGTGATCAATCTATTCTGAAGAAGTGTTTTAATTCTTTCATTCTACCTTGTTTTGAGTATTGTTCTCCTGTTTGGTCTTCAGCTGCTGATTCTCATCTTAATTTGTTGGACAGAAACTTACGGTCTATTAAATTTCTTATTCCTGATCTAGATATTAATATCTGGCACCGTCGTTCAATTAGTTCATTATGCATGTTGCATAAGATTTTTCATAACTCTGACCATCCTTTACATTCAGATCTCCCTGGACAATTCTATCCTGTTCGTAATACTAGGCAGGCAGTTAATTCTAATAGCCAGGCCTTCTCCATCACGAGACTCAATACTACGCAGTACTCTAGAAGTTTTATTCCAGCTGTTACCAAGTTGTGGAATGATCTTCCTAATCGGGTGGTTGAATCAGTAGAACTTCAAAAGTTCAAAGTTGGAGCAAATGCTTTTTTGTTGACCAGGCGGACTGTGGACATGAGTCTTTTTATAGTTTATTTATGACATATTTGTTTTTGATGCTGTTAATAGTTTATATATGACATGTCTGTTTTGACGTTGTTACTGTTTTTAGAATGATTTATTGTTAATTTGTTCTCTTCATTTATTTATTTCCTTATTTCCTTTCCTCACTGGGCTATTTTTCCCTGTTGGAGCCCCTGGGCTTATAGCATCTTGCTTTTCCAACTAGGGTTGTAGCTTGGATAGTAATAATAATAATAATAATATATATATATATATATATATATATATATATATATATATATATATATATATATATATATATACGAAGCTGGTCTAGTGTAGAGTAAATTATATATTAATGTATTTCATTTATATATTTCATTTGTGTATTTGAGGTGAATAGCCAGCTCTTAAGGTAAGTGCCTCTCCTGTAGATATAAGTTTGGCATGTAAATTACGTAAGACGTTCATCTTTAATTTCACTGTATTCTTCATTCAAGTCAGTGCGTTATTTTTAAGAAATAACCTTTTATTTCCCGTATATTTGTTACGAATTCTTAAGTAACCTGTTCAAAAGTGCTATATGATCCATAGGAGATATGAATAAGGACTTATGTAAATCTTTTTTATATTTATATGAGGTATTGTGTCATGTTTGTGAGAAAATACGTAATTCTTATATTTTCCACGTGTTTTGGAAGGTGTTTTGGTAGGTGGGTGGAGCAGCTGAGAGAGAGAGTTGCCTGAAAGCAAGGTTCGTCCCCCTAAGTTTTTATCAAGTTGATAACTTTGCTGTTGCTAGGAGCCAGCTCCCAAGCCATGAGAATAATCTATTAAGAATAATCTGGAAGTAGCTAATTTCATATATAAGTGACCCCCAGGGATGCATAGCATCAGATAGAGAATTCTAGCCTTAAGTCACAAGTCATCCCCCACTCTCTCTTTCTCTCACGCCTCTCATACTAGATCGGTGTATTGTTTTAAAAGTGTTCAGTGAGTGTGAAATCTCAAAAGTTTTGGTGTGACGTGTTTTTGTAAACATAGTGACTAATTATATAAATTCTCTTAAAGTGTTTGTAACGTAAAAGGTATTTGAATCGCTATCTGGCTAACCATTTTCATTAGTTATCAAGTCTAAGGAATTTGAAAAAAAAAATCATTTCAAGTGAAACAAGTGATTATATAATACTCAAAGTGTAACATTTCTTTTGTCTTAGTCTAAGGTTTTATCCGAATTTAATATTTCGAGTCAAATGATTATATAATTCTCAGTGTGTAACATTTCTTTTGTCTCAGTATAAGGTTTTATCCAAGTTTAATATTTCGAGTCAAATGATTATATTATTCTCAGAGTGTAACATTTCTTTTGTCTTAGTCTAAGTTTTGTTCAGACTTGATATTTCGAGTGATTTATATTGTTATGTAAATACTTTCAAAGTGTTTTAATTTTTATAGAATATCTTCATTTTTGTAAGGAGTGTATTATTTTATCACCAGTGCTTATTTCAGTACTCTCTCGTATCCCAGTTAAAGAATCGAAGTAAGAGGTAGTTTTGAATAATTCTTAATAATAATTACTCAGTTTTGTTTTGAGAGTGCTTAAGAGACCTTCGGATACTCAGTATTTTTATATATTGCTGTCTGGGAGTTATATAACTGTCTCAGAGCTCAGGTATTAATATTTTCAAATATAGCAGATTTAATGTAGAAACAATCTGGTGAGTTTGGAACTCGAGAGGCTGTGAAGCTTTCCAGCTGTAGTATATACATTAGATTTTCGTTCCCGACACTGGACCATAATATAATATATTTTTGGTGCCCAGACCCTTGGGATCGAGTTAGTCTGTTTTAAATATTGGTGATAACAGGGCCGTGTTTTGATTAAAAGTTAGAACAATATAAGTTGATAGGATTCTGTGCATTCTTAAGATATATGTTTTGGAGAGGTATAAAATTATTTGTTAAAATACAAGATGGCACAGTTTAATATCCAAGAGTTTTTGAATAACCCAAATGTTCAGGAATTTTTAGAATCTAATCAACTAGAGCTCAGTGGCTCTCTATCTTAATGGCATGTGGCGGCCATACAATGAGTGGAATGGATAAAGCCCAAATCAAGTGTCTAGCCTTAGAAGAGTTGATAAACTCAGGGAAATTGTCAGAACAAGGTATTGTAGCAGCTCGTGAACTGTTGGAAGAGGCTGAAGAAAAATTTGTAGCGAAGCAGGACTAGTTGAACCACAAACTGAAGGCATGAAAGCAGAAAGGGATGTAGAGGCTGAAATTCGACGAATTGCAGCGGAGGGGAATTTGATTAAGTTGAAGATGATGGCAGAATGAAAAGAAAGAGAGAGAAGACGGGAAGAAGTGTAAGCAAGATGAGAACAAGAAAAAAGGGAAGAAGCACGACATGCAAGGGAACGAGAGGCAGAACGAGAAGAAAAAGAAAGGGAAGAAACCAGAGAGGTCGGAAGATATGCGAGGAGAATGGAATAAAAAGAGAGAGAATGAGAAGAAAAGGAGAAGGAAGAGGCAAGAGAGATTGCACGACATGTGAGGGAGTTGGAGTTCTTGAATGCCCATGCAAAGTTGGCAACGCAGACAGAGGCGACCCGTGCTATGCACGATCCCGTATTTAATGTTACGATTTCCTAAGTTCTTAGAAGTGGATCCTGATGAGTTCTTCGATCATTTTGGAACGGTCGCATTAACAATGGAAGGGCTAGAAGATAAATGGTCTGGGTTATTGCAGAGAGTATTGATTGGGAAAAGCTGCAGTGCTTATCTTTCCTTAACTCAGGACCAGAGGAAGGAGTATCAAGAAGTGAAGAGGAGCATGCTGCAGGTGTATCAGATGACCCCTGAATATTATAATGAAAGATTCTGAAGTTTGAGGAAGGACAAGAAAATGACTTTCCTGGATTATACTTATAAGGTACGAAGATGTTTTAAGAGATGGGCAGAGGCTGCTAACGTGAGGGAGATGGCTGATTTAGAAGAATTGATAGTACTAGAACAGTATCTATGAGGAATTCGTGAACATATTTCAACCTACTTGAGAGAGAGAGAGAGAGAGAGAGAGAGAGAGAGAGAGAGAGAGAGAGAGAGAGGGTGAAGAAACTTGATAAAGCCACTTTGCTGAGTAGATTTTATTATCAGTTGTAAACCATCCTCAGGTATGAAGTTTCAACCGTCGTTCCGACCAAGTGTCAAGTATTCGCCGAACCATGGAAACAAGTTCAGTAATAACTACGTGAACAAGTTCAATAGTTACAGCGGAAGTAGCACTGGTACTGTTCCTAAACAGAATGTGATAGTAGCACATCAACAATCGTCGAATCATCCTCTTTTAAGTATCGTGAAAGACGTGCAGAAGATTATTATTGTCTGTTTTAAGTGTGGCAAGACAGTTCATATCAATAAGGAATGTTAGTCGAATCAACCAAAAGTGGTCGCCCAAGCAGTTAAGGATAATTCGACTTTACAGAATGTGAAGAAGAAACAAGCGGGAAGGGACGAAGAGGAAAATAAACCAGCAAAAGTTTACACGATGAACAAGACAAACCCAAAGAGCATGGATACCTTTAAACCATATATTATGAAGGTATGTTAGCAGCAATAGACAGGAGTGAGCGAACCCCAGTCAAGATATTGCGCGACACAGGTTGCAATCATAGTGTGGTGGTACGAGGAGTACACCCATTGGTGGAACAGTCTCTCATAGGAGACTCTGTTATTTTGAAGGGAATAGGAGGTGAAGAGGTTACCCATATTTGCTCTTTGAGACTGTCATGCGAGTGAGTGACAGGTAAATTTGACTATGCAGTAAAGGATTCATTGGCTGTCGAAGGAGTAGACGTCCTACTGGGTAATAAGGTTGGTGGAGTGTCATTTATGCCTTGCCCCATTGTAACGGAGAAACCATTGAAGTATAGTCCTACGACTGAACTCGAAAAGGACTATCCTTATCTGTTTCCTAGTTGTGTGACAACTAGGTGTATGATGAAGAAAGTGGCTGAAAAAGAAGAAAAAGAAATCAAAGGAGCGATGAACTTAGAGGATTTGTTTTCCGAAGAAGAGGATTCCCTTGATGGTACGCAAGAGGAGAACTCCTGAGTGAGCCCGAGCGAAGAGGAACGACAGACGAGTGGACAAGAAGACAGAGAAGAAATGGACCTGGAAAAAATAGAAAACTCAGCGTTAGAAGTAGGACAAGTGAGTAGGAAAAGGCTCATAGGATTACAACGGAGGGATGCAGGGTTAACAGAGTTATTGTGCCGTGTGGTGGATGAGACGGAGGTACAGCAGTCTCCGACCTATTATTTCATTACGGATGGGTTGCATATGAGGAAGCATAGACCCGCCGATATCCTTGGGAATGCCGAATGGGAGATATACCGTCAGATATTGATTCCTGCACCGATGAAAAGACAGGTGATCGCTGTAATGCATGGGAATAAGGAAGACGACAGACACGATTATGAAACTTTTTCATAAGGACGTGAGACAGTTTTGCCGTGCATGTCACGAATGTCAGATGGCAGGAAAGCCAAATGAGTACATTAAGAAAGCTCCCTTACACCCGATAGAAGTGCGAGGAAAACCCTTCAGCAAGGTAATGATCAACAATGTAGGACCTTTACCAAGGACAAAAAAGGTCACAAATATATGTTAACCTTGATGTGTCCAGTGACGAGATACCCAGAGGCCATACCCGTCAGGAACATTAGTGCCAAAATAATCACCGAGAAGTTATTAGACTTTTTTAATGAGTTTGGTATTCCGGAAATCGTTCAAAGTGACCAAGGAACGAATTTCACGTCAAAACTGTTTAAGGACGTAATGAAACTGTTGGATGTGAAACAACAACTATCAACTGCTTATCATCCAGAGACCGAAAGTGCAATAGAGAGGTTTCATTAAACTTTGAAAAGAATTGTAAAGAAGTTCTGCAATGAAATGGGGAATGAATGGGACATTGGACAACCGTTAATGTTATTTGAGGTTCGTAATGCTTATAAAAAAAGCATGGGATATAGCCCGAATTAAATGGTATTTGGACGAGAAGTATGAGGATCAATTAAAATGTTAGCAGAAAAATGGAAGGACCGAGAGGGAACGGATGAAGAAGATGTGAAGAATATGAGGAAAAGGATAGGGGAGATGAGGAAATTTTCCATAGAAAACTTTAAAACGAGTCAAGGAAAAATGAAGAAAAGGTTCGATATGAAAAGTAAGGACAGACAGTTTTTGATAGGACAACAGGTATTAGTTTTCCTGCTGATAAGGAGATTCTCATTCACCAACAAGTTTCAAGGACTATTCAAGATTTTAGAGAAGATCAGTGACCTGAGCTACGTTAGTGAAACCGCAGGAAGAAGGAAAGGTCAGAGGAAAGTACACATTAACCTACTGAAACCCTACTTGAGCGAAAACGATACCTAAGCTTCACAGGTGTGTATGGCGCAAACCATACTATCCACGGAAGACGACGATGGATATGAGGTAGGGGCGGTAAGCAAAGTGAATAATTCGTCTATCATTTGGAACTTGGAAGAGAAATTAACTCATTTGAACCATGAGCAACAAGAGGAATTAAGCCGATTAATCAGAAGTTTCCCTGAAATTGTCTCGTAAGTCCTGAAACGAACTAACCTGACAAAGCATAAATTACACCTCAAAACAATGGAAAGACCATTTAAACAATGCGTCTATCGACTGTCGCCGTATCACCGAGAAGTCATGAGAAAAGAAGTGGACTATTTGTTACGAAACAGATTAGCCAAACAAAGTTCTAGCCCTTACAGTTCTCCATGGTTGCTCATGAAAAAAACCGGACGGATCTTTCAGGAAAGTTAAAATAATCAGTGTGACCTATAATTATCTATTGCCACTCATCGACCAACTACTTGACAATATCGGACAAGCGAGGTACGTCTCCAAGATCGATTTGTTAAACGGCTATAATCAAATTCCTTTGAACGACAACGCAAAATTGTTATCAGCTTACATAACCCTGTTTGGGTTTTATCAATACACCGTCATGCCATTTGGTCTAATGAACGCCTCTGCTTCTTTTCAACATGTGATGGATAACCTTCTAGGATCGATAGAAGAAGTAGGCATATATCTCGACGATATTTTTGTATATTCATCGACCTGGGAAGAACATCTCCGAATCGTGAAGAAGGTATTTCAAAAGCTACGAAGAGCACACCTGACGATTAACCTAGAGAAGAGCGAATTTGAAAGGCAACACGTCGGTACTTGGGATTTGACGTAGGAAGAGGATTAATTGCCCCGGTAGCCACTAACATCGAAGAAATAGGGAAAGCACTCACCCCCCTCCCCAACGAGGAAGCAATTACAATGTTTTTTAGGGATGGCAGGACTCTACCGACATTTTTGCCCAAACTTATTGGCTGTAGTCACTCCCTTGACTGATTTGACTGGCCCAGAGAAGAAATTTGTATAGACCAGTGAGTGCCAAGAAACCTTCGACAGCATAAAGGCCATATTAATTTCGAAACTGATACTGTAAGCACCTGATTTCAACAAGATATTCCTTATCCAAGTGGATGCGTAGGATAATGGGATTGGAGCTGTCTTATTGCAAAAAGACGAGGAATGAATTCTTCATCCTGTTCATTTTATGTCGTTGAAGCTGAAGAAACATCAGCAAGCCTACTCGACAGTTGAAAAGAAACTACTAGGGTTAATTGCAGTGATAAACAAGTTTGAAGTCTATGTGAATTGATAAAAAAAAAAGAGATTACAGTGTATTCGGATCATAATCCTTTAACTTTTGTTAATAAGATGAAAAATAATAATCAAAGGTTAACTACGTGGTCATTGTGTTTGTAACCGTATTGTTTTAATGTAAAGCATATATCAGGTAAAGATAACTTGGTTGCAGATTATCTATCTCAGACTGAATCGATGGATTCAGGCCAGGAAAAAATTATCTTTTTTGGGGGGAGATATCTTACGAAGCTGGTCTAGTGTTGAGTAAACAATTTATTAATGTATTGTATTTATATATTTAATTTTTGTATTTGATGTGATTACCCAGCTCTTATGGTGAATTCCTCTCATATAGATATAAGTTTGGTATGTAAATTACGTAAGACTTTCGTCGTTAATTTAACTGTATTCTTCATTCAAGTCAGTACGTTATTTTCAAGAATTAACTTTTTATTTCACATATTATTGTTTCGAAGTCTTACGTAAACTGTTTAAGAGACCTATATGATCCATAGGAGATATGAGCAAGGCCTTATGTAAATCTTTCTTATATTTTTATGAGGTATTGCATTTTGTTTGTGAGAAAATACGTAATTCTTATATTTACCACGTGTTTTGGAGTGTTCTTGAAAACCCCAGTGTCGATTTTATGTTTTTTTTTTTATTTCCGAGAATGGTAGGTGGGCGGAGCATGTGAGAGAGAGTGTTGCCTGAAAGCAAGGTCAATCCCCTTGAATTTTTATTTAATTGATAACTTTGCCATCGCTAGGAGCCAGCCCTCAAGTCACGAGAATAATCTATTTAGAATAGTCTGGAAGTAGCTAATTTCATATATAAGCGACCTCAGGGATGCAAAGCATCAGAGCGAGAATTCCAGCCTTAAATCATAAACCATCCCCATCTCTATCAGTCACATGCCTCTCATACTAGAAAGGTGTATTGTTTTAAAAGTGTTCAGTGAGTGTGAAATCTCAAAATTTTGGTGAGACGGGTTTTTGTAAACATACTTAGTATTTATGAAAATTATTTTAACGTTTTTGTAACTAGCCCTGTAGTAACGTGAAAGTTATTTGAATTACTATCTGGTTAACTATTTTCATTAGTTATCAAGTCTAAGTAATTGTGAAAAAATTAATTTCAAATGAAACAAGTGATTATATAATTCTCAGAGAATAACATTTCTTTTGTCTTAGGCTAAGGTTTTATCCAGGTTTAACATTTCAAGTCAAGTGATTATATAATTCTTAAAGTGTACCATTTCTCAGAGCATGGCTATTAATATTTTCAAGTGTAACAGATTTAATGTGAAAACAATTAGGTGAGTTTGGAACTCGAGAGGTTGTGTAGCTTGCCAGCCGTAGTTTAAATAGAATTATATTTTGGTTCCAGACATGGAACCATAATACAATATATATATATATATATATATATATATATATATATATATATATATGTATATATATACATATATATATATATATATATATATATATATATTTCATTACTAGCCAATCTACAACTCTAGTTGGAAAAGAAAGATGCTATAAGCCCAAGGGCTCAAACAGGGAAAAATAGTCCACTAAGAAAAGGAAATAAGGAAATAAATAAACGATGAGAAAAAATTAACAATAAATTATTCTAAAAAACAGTATCAACATCAAAACAGATATATCATATATGAACTATAAAAAGACTTATGTCAGCCTGCTCAACATAAAAACATTTGATGCAACTTTGAGCTTTTGAAGTTCTGCTGATTCAACTACCCGATTAGGAAGACCATTCCACAACTTGGTCACAGCTGAAATAAAACTTCTAGAGTACTGTGTGGTATTGAGCCTCATGATGGAGAAGGCCTGACTATTAGAATTAACTGCATGCCTAGTATTACGAACAAGATGGAACTATCCAGGAAGATCTGAATGTAAAGGATGGTCAGAATTATGAAAAATCTTATACGCACACACAACACACAAATATATATATATATATATATATATATATATATATATATATATATATATATATATATACATACATATATACAGTATATACATACATTTATATATATATATATATATATATATATATATATATATATATATATACGTGTGTGTATGTGTGCATATGAAATATCATCAGTATTAGCACTAGTCAAACTACAACTCAAATTAAAAAAGCAAAAAGCTACAAGGACAATGACTCCAATGGTTGAAGTAGCCCAGTTGGGAAAGGGAAGAGAAACTACGAATGAACTATAAATAAAGAATAAAACTAATTTATAAAACATATTGAGATTAATAACGACGTTAGGATAGAATAGCCACATAAACTATAAAAAAGATACTTATTTTAACCTGTTCAACAGAAAAGAATTCCACTGATTATGCTATCAGATTACGAAGATCAATCCCCAACTAGGTCACAGGTGGAATGTAACTTCTATAATATTGTGAAGCATTGTTCCTTATAATGGAAAAGGCAAGACTGTTAAGTGTTGACTGCTTACCTAGTACGACATTCTGAATGCAAAAGATGGTCAGAATTATGAAAAAAAATCCTCTGCAACATACACAAAATAAACTAATAACGACGGTGCCAGAGACTTATATACAAATCAGAGATAATGAATTTCATAGGCCGTAAGGTTTTGCCCAACAAATTAAGATGTGGGTCTGCAGTAACTCTGCACGTAGAGACCACACAGGAGAACACTTATTAAAAAACGACAGAATGAAAGAATTAAAACTTCCCCTCAAGAGAAATTGATCGCCAACCATTTTAAAAGACTTTCTCAATATGCAAATATTTCTATGCTACTGAAGAAGAAAAATGTAAATTCCAGTCACAAGCCACTCCTAGAATATTGCATGAGATTGCATACAGTTAGAGAAATTATTGATAGAAATATCTGGATATATCCACTGTCCTTTGCCTATTCACCTTCATGCAGAGATTTTTTAGGGTTCAATTTCCCTCACTATAATATGCACCATCAATCATTTTTGCTATATCGCTCTTATTTGATTCATTAATAACTAATCTTCATTCAGAGAATATAATTGTTGCAAAGAGGAGCATCCTCTGCTTATCAAACAAGTTTTCTTTACGTTGTTATTGATTTTAAGATATTTTGATTCTTTATTCATTACTTTTCATATATTTTATTTATTTCTTTATATCTTTTCCTCGCTCAGATATTTTTTCCCTGTTGGAGCCATTGGTCTTAAAAAATGCTTCTTTTCCAATTAAGGTTAGAGCTTACCTAGTTATAATATACATACACACCTCAGACATATATGTACATTATATATATATATATATATATATATATATATATATATATATATATATTCATACAAAGCTGGTCTAGTGTAGAGTAAATATTTTATTCATGTATCTCATTTGTGTATTTACAAGGTGTATAGCCAGCTCGTAAGGTGAGCTTCTCTCTTGTAGGTATAAGTAATTGTATGTAATTAGCGTGAGACTTTCGTCGTTCATTTCTTTGTATTTTTCATTCAAGTCAGTATATGTAAATTTACGTTATTTTTACAAATTAACTTTTCATTTCACATATTTTGTTACGAAGTCTTGTGCATTCTCGATTAAGTGTACTGTACGAACCATACGAGGTATGAACGAGGGCTTATGTGATCTTTTTTGTTTACATAAGATATTGTGTCATGTTTGTAAGAATATTCTCAAAAACCCCACAGTTAGTTTCATCTTTTTCTTATTGTTCCAAGGACGGAGGTGGGCAGTGCTAGCTGAGAGAGGATTGCCTTGCAAGCGAGGTTAGATCTCCTTTTCGATAGATACAGTTTGGCAACTGTCGCGCCCCTAGAGCCTGCCCCCAAGAATAATCTATTTAGAATAATCAAGAAGTTACTAAGTCAATTTATATATGCCCCCAGGAATGCATAGCAGCAGAAGAGATGCAGCCTATCCCTTTGTAAGAGCCAGAGCCAAGTTTGCAGCTCTCTCTCAAGTACCTCGAGTGTGTGTCCTCTCCAAAGTGAATAAGTTTTTACCCAACATATATTGTGTGTAGCGTGTTAAAACGTTACTGAAACTTTGAAGGTGATTTTTAATTTATTATGTTATTGTACGTGCTGGTATTATATAAATCTTTGTGACTGGCCCTGTGAGATTTATGTGAAAAGGTGAAGTGTATTCGTATTGCTATCTGGTCGGAAACTTTGTGTGAGCTGGAAATGCGTAAGTTTATCAATTACTTTTATGTAAATTTCAATAAGAGTTTAATCATTAGTGTGTGAAAGGTTAACTACTTTCATTAATTATCAAGATTAAATATTTGTGTAAAGTTTAATTTCCAGTGAAACAAGTGATCATATAATATTCAGAATGTAATATTTTTCTTATCTTAGTCTAAGTATTGTTCAGATTTACTATTTCGAGTGATTTATTTTTGGTGTAAATTCTTTCAAAGTGTTGTAATTTTTTTTATAGAATATATTTATTTTTGTAAAGTGTGTATTATTTCAATCACTAGTATTTCTTACAGAGCTCTCTCGTATCTTTGTTAAAGAATCGAAGTAAGGGTGTTTTTTTTATAGTTCTTAATAATAATTACCTAGTTTGTTTTGATTGTACGTAAGAGACCTTTGGATATTCAGTGTTTTTATATATTGCCCTCTGGGAGTTATATAATTTTCGAAGAGCTCGAGTTTTATTCAAGTGTAACCGGTTTATTTAAAAATAAAGAGGTGAATTTGGAACTCAAGAGGTTATGTAACTTGCCAGCCTCAATATATAATATTTATTTTTTGCCCAGACCCAGGACCAATAAATGAATATATATATATATATATATATATATATATATATATATATATATATATATATATATATATATATATATATATATATATATAAATATATATATATATAATCATCATTATCATCAGCCATGATAATGCGGGAAGTGGCGTGAACTTTATAATGAAGAGAAACAAAAAGGAAACGAAAAAATTAATGAAAAGGAAAGAAAAATAAACTTAATAGATTTTTATATTTGCTGTTTTAATGTGAAAAAAAATGATATCTTATTTCAAACTATTTCTATAACTTTATAATGAAGAGAAACAAAAAGGAAACGAAAAAATTAATGAAAAGGAAAGAAAAATAAACCTAATAAAATTTATATTTGCTGTTTTAATATGAAAAAAAAATTATATCTTATTTCAAACTATTTCTATAACTTTATAATGAAGAGAAACAAAAAGGAAACGAAAAAATTAATGAAAAGGAAAGAAAAATAAACCTAATAAATTTTTATATTTGCTGGTTTAATGTGAAAAAAAATGATATCTTATTTCAAACTATTTCTATAACTTTATAATGAAGAGAAACAAAAAGGAAACGAAAAAAATAATGAAAAGGAAAGAAAAATAAACCTAATAAATTTTTATATTTGCTGGTTTAATGTGAAAAAAAATTATATCTTATTTCAAACTATTTCTATAACTTTATAATGAAGAGAAAAAAAAAGGAAACGAAAAAATTAATGAAAAGGAAAGAAAAATAAACCTAATAAATTTTTATATTTGCTGTTTTAATGTGAAAAAAAAATTATATCTTATTTCAAACTATTTCTATAACTTTATAATGAAGAGAAACAAAAAGGAAAAGAAAAAATTATTGAAAAAGAAAGAAAAATAAACCTAATAAATTTTCATATTTGCTGTTTTAATGTGAAAAAAAATGATATCTTATTTCAAACTATTTCTATAACTTTATAATGAAGATAAACAAAAAGGGAACGAAAAAATTAATGAAAAGGAAAGAAAAATAAACCTAATAAATTTTTATATTTGCTGTTTTAATGTGAAAAAAAATGATATCTTATTTCAAACTATTTCTATAACTTTATAATGAAGATAAACAAAAAAGAAACGAAAAAATTAATGGAAAGGAAAGAAAAATAAACCTAATAAATTTTTATATTTGCTGTTTTAATGTGAAAAAAATTATATCTTATTTCAAACTATTTCTATAACTTTATAATGAAGAGACAAAAAGGAAACGAAAAAATTAATGAAAAGGAAAGAAAAATAAACCTAATAAATTTTTATATTTGCTGGTTTAATGTGAAAAAAAATTATATCTTATTTCAAACTATTTCTATAACTTTATAATGAAGAGAAAAAAAAAGGAAACGAAAAAATTAATGAAAAGGAAAGAAAAATAAACCTAATAAATTTTTATATTTGCTGTTTTAATGTGAAAAAAAAATTATATCTTATTTCAAACTATTTCTATAACTTTATAATGAAGAGAAACAAAAAGGAAAAGAAAAAATTATTGAAAAAGAAAGAAAAATAAACCTAATAAATTTTCATATTTGCTGTTTTAATGTGAAAAAAAAATGATATCTTATTTCAAACTATTTCTATAACTTTATAATGAAGATAAACAAAAAGGGAACGAAAAAATTAATGAAAAGGAAAGAAAAATAAACCTAATAAATTTTTATATTTGCTGTTTTAATGTGAAAAAGAATGATATCTTATTTCAAACTATTTCTATAACTTTATAATGAAGATAAACAAAAAGGAAACGAAAAAATTAATGGAAAGGAAAGAAAAATAAACCTAATAAATTTTTATATTTGCTGTTTTAATGTGAAAAAAATTATATCTTATTTCAAACTATTTCTATAACTTTATAATGAAGAGACAAAAAGGAAACGAAAAAATTAATGAAAAGGAAAGAAAAATATAAACCTAGTAATTGTTTATATTGGCTGTTTGAATGTAAAAATAAAATGATGTCTTATTTCATGCACACACTTATTTTCCTCTATTACCAATCAATAGCCAAAACTTTTGTTTTAAATAAAAATGAACTGAAAAATAAACCCAAGAAATTTTTAAGTTTGCTGTTTGAATGTAAAAATAAAATGATGTTTTATTTCATCAACATACTTATTCTTCTTTATTACCTTAAAATGAAGAGCAAAACAAATTTTTTCTGTTTGCTGTTTTGATGTAAAAATAAAATGATTTCTTATTTCAACACACTTTTTTTCTCTATTACCTTAAAATCAACAGCCTAAAAACTTTTCATGTTTGCTGCTTTT
>NC_090730.1:87870908-87880908 GCF_036898095.1 Palaemon carinicauda | reverse complement strand
TTCCATTATATACTCAATTCTCATCATCTCTGTCTTTCTTCTATTTATCTTCAGCCCAACCTCGTGTGATATTTCATGTATTCTGGTAAGTAAGCATTGCAAATCCTGTGGTTTTCTGCTAACAAGCACAGCATCATCAACACACTGTAGGTCTGCTAAATTCCTATCACCAATCCAGTCCAATCGTTCTCCAACATCTCCGACTGTTCTACGCATTACAAAATCCATTAAGAGGATAAACAACATAGGTAACAACATATTCCCTTGGAGTACTCCACTGTTCACTGGAAATTCATTTGATAAGACTCCACTAACATTAACTTTGTACATGCTATGCTCATGAACAGACTTAATCAAATTCACACCTTTAACAGGAACTCCATATGTATTGGTTGGTGCACGCTATCAAAGGCTTTTCATATTCAACAAATGCCATCAAAGTAGATTTCTATATTCTACGCATTGCTGTACAACATATCTTAAAATGAAAATTTGGTCAGTGCAACTTCTACCTTTTCTAAATCCTGCTTGTTAATTTCTCCATTTTCTTTAGAATAAGCATACTATATATTTTCATAACAACTGACGAAAGTGTTATTCCTCTGTAATTATTGTAATCAGTCAGGTCTCCTTTTGCTATTATCACCAACACTCCTAACTCCCATTCATCAAGTATTGCCTCTTAATGCCAAAATATACAAAATAATCTTGTAAGTTTTCCGGGAGTCACTTTATTTTCGGCCAGTATCATCCCGGCAGTTATTGCATCGTATCCATGGGCTTTCCATCTCTTTAGTTTTTCGAGGAGCTTCAACTTCAAATAAACTGAATTCATTCATAAGCACATCAAGGTCTTCATCAGCTTCAGGTATATCAATCAAATAATTTCCTTCATATCTGCTACTCATAGCCTCACTAAAACGTTCCATCCAACGTTGTCTTTCTTCATCTTCTGTTATAACAGATCCATCTCTCCTTTTGATGGTTATATATTTCTTCTTTGCCCCAGTCGAGATATCATTAATAATTCTATGAGCCATCTTTACACCATTGCTACCTCCTGAATTTATAGCCTTGTCAGCCTCATGTGCTTTACTGTCTGAATATTCTTTCCAGCCATTGCTGGCTTTTCTTTTGACCTCACTATGAATACTGGAATACTTAGCATACTCTGACTTGTAATTTTCATTACTTCCTCGAAAACTTTCAACAAACAATTTCTGTCTTTGTCTCCTTTTTCTGGTATCCCAAGTATCATTTGATATCCATGGCTTTCTCTTTGTAACTGTGTGTCCCAAAACCTCACTACCAACGGACTCATATGTTTTTTATATCACACCATTCTTCATTAATTGTCTGCTCTTCATCTCCTAAAGTCTCCAACACTGCAAATCCATCCCTACATTCAATTGCAAATGTTTCTCTGTGATCCTCATCTAAAAGCTTACTTGTATCAAACCTAGGTATTCTATCTACCTTTCTGTTGAGTGCTTTTAATTTTAATTTCACTGTGACAATGAGGAGCTGGTTATCACTACCAATATCTGCACCTCTATAGTTTCATACATTTCTCAGAGTCCTCCTTCTCTCTTTATTAATGGTAATGTGACCTATTTGATTTTTGTGATTGCCACATGGTGAAGTCCATGTATATTTGCATATTTGTGCTGAAAAAGAGTACCTTCAATGACAAGAGTGTTTGCTGAACAGAAACTTATGAAATGTGCTCCATTTTCATTTGCAACTTCACCAAGACCCTCGACACCTATCACATTCTCTATCCCTTGATTATTCCTTCCAACTTTAGTATTGAAGCCGCCAATCACAATTTTCATATCTCTCTCTGGGATCTCATCCATTACATTCATGGTATTCATCTTTCCTTTCTTCAGGGGAATCATTTGTTGGTGCATAGCAAACTATAATACTCATATTGCACTGCTTTGATTTGAACTTTGCTGATAACACTCTACTATTTACAGCTCTCCACTCAGTTAATGCCTTTTCAGCTCTTGGTGTCATCTTCCTTCCTACCCCTTCTCTTCCAACTCCATCTATTCTTCCTGAGTATATATATATATATATATATATATATATATATATATATATATATGTATATATTTCCTTGGTCTAAAGTTTCCGTACCAATCTCCTTACAATGTGTTTCACTTATATATATATATATATATATATATATATATATATATATATATATATATATATATATATATATATTCATATATATACATATATATATATATATATATATATATATATATATACATATATATATATATGTATATATATATATATATATATATATATATATATATATATATATATATTCTTACAAAGGTGGTCTTCATAAAAAATAAATATTTTATTCACGTATTCTATGTGTGTATTTAGGAGATGTATAGCCAGCTCATAAGGTGAGTTCCACTCATGTAGGATTAAGTAATGTATATGAATTACATAAGACTGTCGTCATTCCTTTAATTGTATTTTCATTCAGTTCCGAATATGTAAATTTACATTATTCTATAGAATCAACTTTTTTTTCCACGTAGTTTTGTTACAAAGTCTTATGTAAACTTGTAGGTATGCTGTATGACGCACACAAGATATGAGCACGAGGAATTACGGCATTTTTATGTTTCCACATGGTTGGAAGAGACATGAAATTCCTAGATGAAGGTATATTCTTTTTTTTTTTTTGATGTTACGAGAGGAGGTGGGCATAGTTAGCTGAGAGAGAGTTGCCTCGCAAGCAACGTTAATACCCCTTCTTCAAATGACCAAGTTGGCAACCTTACACCGCTAGAGCTATGCCCCCACGCAACAAGAATAATTTACTAGAAATTTCTAGATGAATTAAGTTAACATATATAGGACCTAGCAATGCATAGGAGACAGAAGAGATATAGCCTATCCGCCAGCCCTCTATCCTCTCAAGCATGCATAGTGTATCCTCTCAAATGTCAAAAGTCATTTCTTTCCAACATATACTGTGTATAGTGTTCAATCAAACATTGGTGATATTATTGTATGCCTAAGTTAAAAGTGTAGTGTGTTAATGAAAGTACATTTCATAATATAGATTTTTGTAACGGGCCCGGTGAGGTTATGTTAAACAGTGAAGTGTATTTATTTTCCTTAGCCGTTCGGTAATCTTGTGTGTGCCAAAGGACATGAGAGCAGCAATTAAGTATATGTAAGTGTAGTTCTGATTTATTTTCTATAAGTGTTAAAGTGTCATTTATTCATTAATTGTCCAAATTAAATATTTTCATGAATTAGTTTCCAGTGAAACTAGTAATTGTATAATTTTTTATAGTATTCTTATTTTTTTTTCTTAGTCTAGGGTTTAGTACAGATCTAATATTTCGAGTGATTTAATGTTCGCATTTATTTTGAATTGTTAACTTTTATTTAGATCACCAATATTTTTTCTCAGTGCTTTGCTCGTATCCCCTTACTAAGAACCAAAGTAAGAGGTTGATCTTAGAATAGTTCAAGTAAAATAATCATCCAGCTTTGTTGTTTTAAGTGTAAAGTAAAGAGACCTTTTAGATATTCAGTGTTAATATATATTATTGTCTGGGAATTGCGTCAGAGTCGATGTTTTTCTATTGTGTATCAAATTATGTAATATAAGCAGGTGAGTTTTGGAGCTCGGGAATTTATTTAGTTAGCGAGTCGTAATATATATATATACATATATATATATATATATATATATATATATATATATATATATATATATATACATATATATATATATATATATATATATATATATATATATATATAATCAAAATTAATCCAAACCAGAACGTGGGCAATAGAGAGGCCTCGCACCCTGAAAAAACTAAATAGATAAAACTTACGATAAAAACCCTCGCTTGTGACAGGTTCTTGTCACAATGTTCTTTGATTGAAAGTTGAGAGATACTCGGGATGATGCCTGTTATCATTATCTATATGGAACGAACTAAGCTATCATCATGTTGAACTGTTTATTCAAATTTGTATCTCTCTCTCTCTCTCTCTCTCTCTCTCTCTCTCTCTCTCTCTCTCTCTCTCTCTCTCTCTCTTCGGTCGTTCCAACTACCTCTCGCCGTCTATAACACATTATTCTCCCTAACCAGCCTCACTCCTCCCACCCTTCCGCGCCCACATCCTCCACCCCTTCTCTAAAAATCTTCCCCCTTCTCTCCCTTCCCCTCTCTTTCTCTCTCCATAGCAACCAGAGAACCCTGTGGGAAACACACAGTGACAGAGTACGTTTCAAGAGTTGTGGCAACTCTCTCTCTCTCTCTCTCTCTCTCTCTCTCTCTCTCTCTCTCTCTCTCTCTCTGACTAGTGTGCTGAAACCCAAGCGAAGCAAAAAAAAAAAAGAAAAAACAATAGCAGCATCTTCCTCTTTTCGCAAAACAAAAAGAAAAAAAATATATATATTTCTCTTCTGCGCGCTTATCTTATTTACTAACTTTCTAGTTCTGTAATACCTTTTTTTATTGAAGCAAAGAATACAGCCTACCTAATTTTCACTCTTGGCGTTACACAACAAAATACTGTAGGGTACGTTAATATAGATGCGCTTGGGTTAGGGGAGCGTTGCTCCGTACCATTTGTTTTCGTCCATTTGTTCGTTTATTTTCAGCCAGTTCCAACGGGTTTCCAAGAGTACCGAGCGATGCGTTAAGGGGAAATGGTGCTCTCTAGGTTGCCTGTATTTCCACCATTTAAAGTTCACCGCCTCTGGTACCGATGAGTGAAAGAGTTGAAATTCGACAGAATGAAATCACCATAATATTTAGGATCTGATTTGACGCTGCACTACGCCAAGTATGAAAATAAAATTAATCGGAATTTTCCTCAAGTTTCGCAAAGCTTCGTGAAGCCATTTTATTCAAGTTTGATACACTACATTACATCTTGCTACCCTGGCTGAATGTAGCTAGAAAAATAAAACACTGAAATATTGTGTTTCACACAATTAAGCTTCAATTTCAATTCATTCAGTGGTAATAAGATACGAGAACCAACAAAAATATTACTGAAATACTTCGAAGTCTACAAATCAACTTGAACGCAAATAAAAATACTCGTCATAAAAAGACCATCCTGCCAAAAGCTTAACTTATGAAATAAATATTTCGATTGAAGTTTCCTCAGCCAGTTTACAGACAAATCCATACAAACTTCAATTCATTTTCTCGCTGATACAATAAACTAATCAATCACTGATTTTTATTTACTTCATCTGAAATGTCCCCTGCAGCGGTCGAGTTGCCACTAACTTGTTCCACCTCAAGAGTCAAATATCTTCGCCCGTTTCCAATTTTCCAATAAACTGCAACATTCGATTTCAGATACAATTGCGGGCAATGATGTTGATGACTATTTCATCTCCGTCTCCTACTGACAAAGTACATTTAACTAGTCTGCAGAAACTTGGAGCGAAAAGGCACAACATACTGAATATAGAAGCAAGACCATTTTAATGTTTCTTTAAAATATTCTCCTTTTACTGATTTTCATTAGTTCAATGTGCCAAGGCATTTTAGCATTTGTAATACTATTTGGGGATGTTAGGATGCACTGCTCCCTGCGAGCTCCCTGCTGTTACAAATGTACTGTGTATGAGTGTTGGTGTATGTCGTGGTTATGCATTTCAGTTCTTTCTCTTTATAGTTAACTTATTTTTCTTCATAAAAGGTAAGTGCGCCTTCCTCATATATTACTTAACTCATCTTTCTGTAATGCTTCTTTGTGGGCATACCCTAAATATTTTATTTTATTTTCTCTGTTACCTTAGTTGCGTATGCCTGTTGTGTCATTGTGTTTAAATAATCACCTTGATCAAATATCATTCGGTCAAATACTTCCATAGCCCCATTTTAGGGAGAATCACTACCCATATATCATTGTTTATATCTCGGAGGTCGGTCGTAAGTTGGATGTGAAGAGGAAGACCGCCACTTTCACGCGTAATGGCCACTGTCTATCTGTTACTCTTTTAATTCTTCATTACACACAGCATCGAATACTTACGTATTGTTTCTGTCAGTCAAATAAACCATGATACAGATAACGCAGCGTTTCTTACCAATTAACAATTCTACTTCACCCAAGGGGTTAACTGCTGCACTATAGTTGTTCATTGGCTACTTTCATTTTGGTAAGGGTAGAAGAGACTCTTTAGCTATGGTAAAGCAGCTCTTATAGAAGGACACTCCAAAATCAAACCATTGTTCTCTAGTCTTGGATAGTGCCATAGCCTCTGTACCATGGTCTTCCACTGTCTTGGGGTAGGGTTCTCTTGCTTGAGGATACATTCGAGCACATTGTTCTATCTACTTATCTTCCTCCTATTTTGTTAAAGTTTTTATGGTTTATATATAAAATGTTAATTTTAATGTTGTAACTGTTCTTAGAATATCTTATTTTAACTACTTCCCTTGTTCCCTTGTTTCTTTTCCTTTCCTTGTTGGAGCCCCTGCGCTTATAGCATTCTATTTTTCCACCTAGGGTTATAGCTTGGCAAGTAATAATAATAATAATAATAATAATAATAACCACAACTCATCAAAAACAGAAAAAGTACTATACAATCCTTGTACTTACATCTTTGGTCAAGTTATAAACCTCGTATTATGGCCTTCCCAAGTTCCGTGTCTTACACAAGGTAAGGCAATCTACACACATACACACTCATTGGTAAACTTTCCTTACTTTATTTAGAAAATATAATGCCCTTTGTAATAGATCGATTGTTATGCCACAATTGGAGTATTATCTTCTCAGGATGCTTCAACGTTGGGAAGCAAGTCAGTATGCTTCTTGGTTGTAGACACCGTCTACTGTAGGCTCTACTGTATGTTCTAAATATACAGCCACCAAATTGTATAACAAGCTTCCACAAGACATCCGAAGGACTGAATGTATTGAAGCCTCCAAGAAGTTGAGGACTTTCTTGTTTTCTAAAATTCGGACAAAGTGCCTAAGCTATCGAGTTACATATTAAAATCAACCCTCTAAAAAATAATTATCTTATACAATCTTTCAAGTTAGGAAGTATCACTACTCATTATCTAAGTTAAAGAAGATTTCCTGAGAGTGTTCAATGCTTATGTACATAGTTTCCAAAATTTTTGTAATATTGATTTAAAGGGACGATGCTTTAAATCTGTGAATCATCTAGTTCTATTTATCAGTTGTTATTTGCTTGCCTATTTTACCTACTCAAAGAATTTCCTCGGTGTTGACTCTCATTACCTTCTTTTCCTCACAAGTACTGTACATTGTATGCTGTGAAAACTCACTAAACAAATACCAGTATTTGTTTCACCTAACAAAAAAAAAAAAAGAAAAAAGGTGGGTAGACGTGCACGCGCGTGTACACTATCTCGATTTCCAGTTCAATCTTGACGTCGCCTTATTTCCTTATTGAACATTTTCAGATTTTGATTTCTGATCTGTATAATCAGAAGTCAAGAAGGAGCCTTGCCAAGTGTAAAGGAAGGCAATGACAGTTACTTTCATGATTGAAAAGGGATAGTATGTAAACTGAGTTACTGCCATTGTGTTTACACGGTTTGAGGGGAATATCAATAAAATGAAGCGCTAGCTCACCATACGAAGAGAGCGAGATAGGATGAGGGTAGGCAAGAACAGCCGGAGATTCCTGGTTTGATAGAAATTTTGAGAAATGGCTATTACTTCCTATTACAAATGCGAGTTCTTGCTCTATCTGTCCACATTAAGGACAGTTGTATCTCACGAAATATTCAAGTTAGACACAGGCTTTGAATTATATTTGTCACTAATGTGTTTTCTATTAGTATCGTAGAAATAAGTTCTAAAACAAGGATGGTATCCTCAAAATCACATCTTTCATATCGCAATATCACAAACTGGCCTCATACCAGAAGTACAGACAGTAATGATCCCCGCTAGTGAGATTAGTGAGCTCGTACAACAATATAATCATCTCTCGATCCTTCCACTAAGCCCATATTATTCTGTATATGTATTCATACACACGCACAGATGGAGGGGTACCGGTAGGACACGGAATATTCCGATTGCTTGTTAACAGACTTTGGTCATAGTTCATGTTCACTAAACAATCTTCAGGACGGTTGTATACTGTAGATTTTATTCATTTGGTCTCAAATATGTTGTAAGATATTTCAAGTGCGATAGATTTGAGGAAATTTAAAATGGGAGGGGGGCAAATGGTGATCTTGTTACGTATAATTCTGGTATGTTTTAAAATATCATAATCATTATAATGTAATACACATTTATAAGTAACAGCTAACTGAAGCTATAGAAGTGACTGTTTTATTCGATTTTTTATCAAATAATATGACCAAAAATTAATAATTGTTATTATACAGTATGTAGCTATGGGGATATTAATAATAGTAGGATTAGGATATATCAGATGCGCACATAAGCTGAGAGAGAGAGAGAGAGAGAGAGAGAGAGAGAGAGAGAGAGGAGAGAGAGAGACTGACTACCCAACGACCTTTATTGATCAATACTCTCTCTCTCTCTCTCTCTCTCTCTCTCTCTCTCTCTCTCTCTCTCTCTCTCTCTCTCTCTCTCTCTCTCTCTCTCTCTCTCTCTCTCTCTCCAGTATTTTGGAGCCGTCCATTATTCTTACTTAAGCAGGAAAATGGAGAAGCCAGCCATAGTAATGAGTTTTTTCCCTCTCTTTTGCCTATATCAGGCTTTTCCTCTTCATAGACGACCATTTCATGGATGATTTCAATATTTTTGCTTTGTTCAAGTTCCAGAAAATTTTAAGCACCTCTCTTAGGTACGCGAGATGAATTTCTGCTCAAAAGTCCTCATCCGGGAGTCTGCACACTGCGGTCACACTTAACTCCTGAAGTAAACCTGGGGTTTGCTGAATCCCTTAATAGAGATGCCCCATGATGCAAATTAGAGGGCATGAAGTTGAACCCTAGCAAAACTCAAAGTATGATTGTTAGTACGTCGAAGACAGTGGCTCGTACATCCAAATCTTTGCATTGATAATGTTTCTTTAACAATATAAAACTCATTTAAAATTTTAGGTGAAATTATGGATTGTAAATCTATTTTTGAAAAGCATTGTCTTTTTCCTCTTCAATTGCACAAAAAAAATAGCTTATTAAGGAAGTCTTTTAAGATTTTTTATGATCAATCTATTCCGAAGAAGTGATTTAATTATTTCATTCTACCTTGTTTCGAGTACTGTTTTCCCATCTGTTTTTCAGCTGCTGACACTCATCTTAATTTGTTGAACAAAAACTTGCGATTTATTACATTTCTTATTCCTGATTTTCATATTAATCTCTAGCACCATCGTTCTGATCATCCTTTGTATTTGGTTCTTCCAAAACTGTGCTATACCGTATATAGTACTGGGTATGCAATTAAATTAGTTCTATCCGTCTTCCCTTCAACATCAGCTGTGACCAGATTGTGGAATGATCGTCCTAATGTGATAGTTGAATCTCTGAAACTTAAGAAGTTCAAACTTGCAGCCAATGTTTTTATGTTGAGCAGGCTAATATAAGTCTCTTCCTATTTTATATATGTCATCTATTTTAACGTTGTTACTGATCGTAAGATATTTTATACTCATTATACATTACTTTTTGTCGTTTATGTATTTCCTTTCCTCGCGAGGCTATTTTTCCTGTTGGAACCCTTGGGCTTACATCAACGAACTTTTCCAAATATGGTTGTAGCTTGACTAATAATAATAATAATAATAATAATTATAATAATAATAATAATAATAATAATAATAATAATAATAATAATAATAAGGATAATAATAATAATTCCTGCAGCAGCTCTTCACTTGCAACGCAAACATTCGACGCAACTGAAGCAATAGGGCACAACAAAGGGAAAGATGAACATTGTCATTTCAGTAAAAGAAAAAAATCAGAAACTGCAACTAAAACAGTTAAGAGAAAAAATGATGACA
>NC_090730.1:87838408-87865908 GCF_036898095.1 Palaemon carinicauda | reverse complement strand
GAGCTTTTAAATCAATACTTCTCCATTATTCATCTCCTACTTAATACTTCATAGTCCTCAGACATGTAGGCCTGGGTCCTGCAGCTCTTTTAGTGCCTTGTGGAGCCATTTGAAAGTTTGGTGAATTAATCTCTCTTGGGGAGTGCGAAGAGCATGCCCAAACCATCTCTATCTACCACTTACCATGATCTCGTCCACATATGGTATTCAAATAATCTCTCTTATAGTTTAATTTCTAATCTTTTCCTACCATTTAGCTCTCAATACTTTTCTGAGGACTTCGTTCTCAAATCTACAAAACCTGTTGGATATGTTTCATTATCACACCACGACTCATGTCCATATAGCAACACATATCTCACTAAACTGGTATATGGCCTTAGTTTTATATGTAATTTCAGGCGATTTGATTTCCAAATTTTACTTAACCTAGCCATTGTCAGATTTGTTCTCTTTTTTTCAAATTTCATTGAACTCAAATTCTAAAGACCATGTATTAGAGATCACAGTTCCTGAATACTTAAATTATTCCACCTCATTAATCCTTTTTCCTTCTAATGCTATCTCATCTTCCATTGTATATTTCGTTGTCATCATTTCTATCTTTCTTCAATTTATCTTAATCCAACCTCCTTTGATGTTTCATGCTTTCTGGTAAGCAAGTATTGCAAATCCTGTGGTGTTGAAGGACAGCGTCATCAGCATACTTTAGGTCTGCTAATTTCCTATCATCAATTCAGTCCAATCCTTCTCCACCGTTTACAACTGTTAGACGAATTACAAAATCCATGAAGAGGATAAACAACATAGGTGACAACATATTCCCCTGGAGTACTCTGCTGTTCACTGGAAATTCATTTGATGACTCCACTAACATTACTTTGGCCCTTGCTATCCTCATGAATAGACTTAATGAAATTTACATATTTAAGAGGAATTCCATAATAATGCAGGACTCTCCACAAAAGTGGCTGTTTCATAGTCCACAAATACCATCAAAAGTGGATTTCTATATTCTACGCATTGTTGTATAACATGTCTCAAAACGAAAATTTTATCAGTACTACTTCTACCTTTTCTAAATCCTGCTTGTTCATCTCTCAGCTTTTCATCAATCTTTCACTCCAGTCTCTTTGGAATGAGCATACTATATATTTTCATGACAACTGACGTAAGTGCGATTCCTCTGTTAATATTGAAATCCGTCAGGTCTCCTTTTTTAGCCATTTTCACAAATACTCCTAATTCCCATTCACCAGTTTTTGCCTCTTCATGCCACATTTTACAAAATAATCTTGTAAGTATTCTGGGGGTCACTTCATTTTCAGCCAGTATCATCTCAGTACTTATTCCATTCATGGGCACATCAAGGTCTTCCTCAGCTTCAGGTATATCACTAAAATTATTCTCTTCATATCTCCTATTCATGGCCCTACTAAAGTGTCCCATCCAACGTTGCCCTTCTTCATCTTCTGTTGTTATTACAGAACCATCTCTCTTCTTGCTGGGTATATGCCTCTTCTTCTTTGTCCCAGTAGTATGCTCTACCTTGTAATTTTCATTACTGCCTCGAAAACTTTCAACAATCAATTTCTGTCTTTGTATCCTTTTTATAGCACCCCATGTAACACTTGACATTATATTATGGTCCCATAGTCTAGGAATCAAAATATATATATTATATATTACGGTTGGCAAGCTGCACAACCTCTCGAGTTCCAAACTCACCTGTTTGTTTTTACATTAATCTGTTATATTTGAAAAAAAAGATTAATACCCGAGCTAGGGGGAAATTATATAACTCCCAGGCGGCAATACATAAAATTATCCAAAGGTCTCTTAAGTACACTCAAAACAAAACTGAGTAATTATTATTAAGAGCTATACAAACTTCTTACTTCAATTCTTTAACATGGATACGAGTGAGTGCTGAAATAAACACCGGTAATTGAAACAATACACTCTTTATAAAAATAAATATATTCTATAAAGATTACAACATTTTGACAGAATTTATGTAAAAAATATATCAATCGAAATATTAAGTCTGAACAAAACTTAGACTAAGACAAAAGAAATTAATACTTATGAAAATTATACAATCACTTGTTTCACAGGAAATTAAATTTTACACTAACTTTTAATCTTGATACCTAATGAAAATAGTTAACCTTTAACACTTCAATGATTAAACTCATAGAAGTTTCATAAAGTAACTGATAAACTTACGAGTTTTACCTCACACGAAGTAAAGTCAAAATAGATATACTCTACAATATCACACAAACCTTTCAGGGCCAGCTACAGAAATTTATATATCACCAGCAAACATGACACAATTAATTTAAAACACCTTTAAAGTCTTCCTTATCTTTTCAACACACTACACACGATTTATGTTATATTTAAACTTATACACTTTGGAGAAGACTCACTCGAGGCACTAGAGAGAGAGGGGATGTTGGCTCTTTCACAGGATAGGCTGGTTCTTTTCTGCCCTACGCATCCCTTGGGGCACATGTATACATTAACTTAGTAACTTCTAAATTGTTCTAAATAGATTATTCTCGTGGCTTAGGGGCCGGCTTCTAGCGATGGCAAAATTACCAACTAGATAATAATTCAGGGGGACGAACCTTGCTTTCAAGGCAACTCTCTCTCTACAGCTCCGCCCACCTACCATTCTCAGAAACAAAAAAAAAAAAGATAAAAACTTACGCTGGGGTTTTCGAAAACGCTCCAAAACCTGTGGCAAATATAAGAATAGCATATTTTCTCACAAACATGATGCAATGCTTCATGAAAATATGAAAAAATTACATAACCCTCGTTCATACCTCATAGGGTCATGTAACACTCTTGAACAGATTGCGTAAGACTTTGTAACAAAATACGTGAGAGAAAAAGTTATTTATTAAAAATTAATGTAAATTTACACATACTGACTTGAATGAAAAATACAATGAAATAAACAATGAAAGTCTTATGTAATCTACATACAAACTTATACCTACATGAGAGGAACTCACCTCATGAGCTGGCTATTCACCTTTCCAATACACAAATGAAATACATAAATAAAATACATAAATGAATTATTTACTCTACACTAGACCAGCTTCGTAAGAATATACATGGATTTCTTCTTGTAATTGCATATTCCAAAACTTCACTACCAACTGACTGATATATGTTCTTAATATCACACCATTCTTCATCAATTGTCAATGGTCTGCTTTTTATCTCTCAAAGTCTCTAAGACTGCAAATCGATTTCTACATTCATTTGTAAATGTTTTTTTGTGCTCATCTTCTAGAAGCTTAGTTGTATCAAACCTATGTATTCTATCTACAATTCTGTTGGGTGCTTTCAATTTTAATTTCAGTGTGGCAATGAGTAGCTAGTGATCACTACAAATATATGCACCTTTATAGCTTCTTACATTTTTTCTGAGTCCACCTTTTCTCTTTATTAATTGCTATGTGATCTATTTTATTTTTGTAATAGCCACATGGTGAAGTCCATGTATATTTGTGGACTCCCTTGTGCTACAAAAGAGTACCTTCAATGACAATACTGTTTGTTGAACAGAAACTTATAAAATATGCTCCATTTTCATTTACAACTTCGCCATGATCCTCAACACTCATCACAATCTTTATACCTTGATTATTCCTTCCAACTTTAGCATTGAAATCACCCATCCCAATTTTCATATCTTTCGCTGGGATCTTATCTATTACCTTCTACAGTTCTTCATAGCATTCATATTTCCTTTCTTCAGGGGAATCATTTGTTGGTGCATAGCAAACTATAATACTCATATTTCACTGCCCTGATTTAAACTTTACAGCTCTCCGCTCAGTTGAAACCTTTTCTGCTCTTGGTGTCATCCTCATTCCTACCCCTTCTCTTCCAACTCTATCTGTTGTTCCTGAATATATATATATATATATATATATATATATATTCGTATAGATATATACATATATATATATACATATATATATATATATATGTATATATATATATATATATATATATATATATATATATATATATATATATATATCTCGATAAATATATTTATATATATACTGTATATATACACATATATATATATATATATATATATATATATATATATATATATATATATATATTCCCTTGGTCTAAGGTTTCCTTACCAATCTCTTTACAACGTGTTTCACTTAGGTCCAAAACATCCAAACTATATTTCATGAATTCATTCTCTACTTGCTGTAACTTCCCGATCTGATTCATGGTTCTAACATTCCAATTACCTATTTTCAATTTTTCTTTAGTATTTGTAAACCAGGAGATTCTTAGCACCCCGCTAGACCTAGGACTGGGGGCCATTCTGTCATCGCTTTCCCTTGACTGACTAAATCCATGGAGGATTCATTGGGTAGAGACATCAAAGAATAGCCGTTCCTTGTTATGGGCAGAGCTTCTCTAACTAAAGCAAGCGACGCCTGCCGGTCCATACTAATTCCAGTATAATCATCCGCCAGGCATTAGGAGTAGAAGCCGAAGAGACAACTTGTCTCTCTCCTTACACCCAATCCTGCTGCCAGTAACTTCATCGAGATTATGGAGGGCAATTCCTCCATGCCCAAAGTTGTTCATCCACTTATATAACTGTTGGCAAACATGAATTGATAAGATATACCGAATAGCCCGTTATATATATATATATATATATATATATATATATATATATATATATATATATATATACATATATATATATATATATATATATATATATATATATATTATTAAATGGTAAGCTACAACCCTACATGGAAAAGGAGGATGCTATAAGCCCAGGGGCCCCAACAAGGAAAATAGCTAAGTGAGGAAAGGAAACAAGGAAAAATCAAATATTTTAAGAACAGTGAAAACATTAAAATAAATATTTCCTATATAAACTATGAAAAATTTAACAGAACAAAAGGAAGAGAAATTAGATAAAATAGTGTGCCCGAGTGTACCCTCAAGCAAGAGAACTCTAACCCAAGACAGTGGAAGACCATGGTACAGAGGCTATGGCACTACCCAAGACTAGAGAACAATGGTCTGATTTTGGAGTGTCCTCCTAGAAGAGCTGCTTACCATAGCTAAAAGAGTCTCTTCTACCCTTACCAAGAGGAAAGTAGCCACTGAACAATTACAGTGCAGTAGTTAACCCCTTGGGTGAAGAAGAATTGTTTGGTAATCTCAGTGTTGCCAGGTGTATGAGGACAGAGAAGAATTTGTAAAGAATAGGCTAGACTATTCGGTGTCTGTGTAGGCAAAGGGAGAGAGAAGGATCCAATGTAGTACTGTCTGGCCAATCAAAGGTCCCCTTAACTCTCTAGATAAGCAGCCGTCTCTAGTCCACTGAAGGACAAAGGCATCAGACATGTCCTTGGTCATGTCTAGAGTTTGGCCATTATCATCACCATGCTAGTCACTGCGGATTGGTGACGGTAGGAGACTTTTGTCTGATCATTCACAGCAAATGAACCTAGTATGGGTGGCCTTAATCATTGGCTTTGCTGATTATGGCGATACACAAACCGTTTTACCCCGTTAAGGTATCCCCACTCAGAAAGATATATATATACATACATATATATATATATATATATATATATATATATATATATATATATATTATATATATATATATATGCATATGCGCAAATATTCAGGTAGCATGTTTGCTTATATATGCATATATATATATATATATATATATATATATATATATATATATATATATATATATATATACTGTATATATATACATATATATATATATATATATATATATATAGATAGATAGATATGAATGTATATATATATATATATATATATATATATATATATATATCTCAATAAATAATAATATTCATGTGTACATTTATTCAGTGTAACATATCAAAATAGAATCTAGGTAAATCTTGAAGTGATATGCACATATTTTACGATAAACTGTGTGCGATTTTTTTTTTAAATTAATTACCATGCTCCTCGTTTATTCTTAAGAAACATAGTCCGTTCAACGTACAGTCGGGGAAATACGTTTAGTTTTAGTCAGTTTGCTTTTCATGTGCTTAAGTCGCAATGAGCTTAGGTCACAGGGACAAAAATATAACATAACCATTAACTTCAACTTTGAAAACAATCAACAAACAATCAACAGTTAAAAGGAACACCTCAATTATTAAAACAAATACAACAGAACATGTGAAGTTGAATCCTCCAGCAAAACCCCCTTCAACTGTCAACATATTGTCAATAACTTTTATTTCAGGAAACGCAAATGTAAGCTAACGTTTTTGAAGTAACAATCTCTCTCTCTCTCTCTCTCTCTCTCTCTCTCTCTCTCTCTCTCTCTCTCTCTCTCTCTCTCTCATCTGTTGCTTCATTTAGTTTGAGGTTTCAAAATTACCTACGGGCGTATTATTCTAATTTCCTTTTTTTCTGTACAAATGATGAATTTTAATGCTATGTGCGTTTGATGTGGTGTGTTGGGGAGGGGGCGAACGTTGATTATACGAATCATCTCCTATTATTCTGTGGTATGGTCTCCTCACCCAAGTATGGTAACAGAGTTGAGATATTGCAACGAAACTTTGCAAAAAAAGAAAAAAAAAAAAAAAAAAAAAAAAAAAAAAAAAAAAAAAAAAAAAAACTTCACACCCTTCCCTTTCATGCAAACTAGAAGCATGAAACTATGTAGCATCCAGTATTTCATAGATGTATGAATTTTGAGAAAAAGTAAGAATCAGCCTAAAGCCCCTGAGAAACAAAATATTATATCTTTAATTCCATGTACTTTTCCATCGCCCAATTAAGATTTCTTGTTCACCATCATTATTGCTCTCAGGACCTTTAACCGATGGAACTGTCTCATTCATTGCATAATTGGTTATCACAGGTCAACCTGTTCCAACCAGTTCCAGGATATCTTGACGAGTGAGCCAATGAGTAATACTAGCAGTCATTCCCGTGACCCCAGTACAGTACAGTAAGTCAATTTACCTTGGTCTGACATATTATATTCCACCACAGTCACGTGTAAACTTTTATGTTCAATTCCCCAATGAACAGGTTTTTGACCAGGTAATCCCCCTAGAGACCAATTTGCCTATATATATATATAAAACCTGTTTAAAACACGTTTTTAGTACTTCATGTAGCCTACAGTACGTCTGAGGTAGTCCTATTATACAGTACTTAAAACCTGATTAAGAACTGCAGATATTATTTCATTTCTTACAAGTTCAAACAATTGGCATAAGAATTATCAATGAATACGTTTATTCAATTGTTTTAAGTGATTTCACTCATTTCCCAAACGATGGTCTTCAACCTGTATCTGTCATGTCTACTGTCAATAAATAATATAGAGTAAAGCACAAAAGTTTTCATGAAATGTATGCATACCATATGTGGTGTAGCATAAAAATGAAGCGATAGAGCGAGGAAGTAAAGGTACAGAACGTTATTACGCTAAAAGGATGGATCAGAGTATTTTCAGGTTGATTTGTTATTTGGAAAGAAATGTCGTCGATGGGTTGATATAAAATTGTATTGATCAGAGCGGAAGGAGATAGGAAAGGAGAAAGTCCAAGAGAGAACTGGATAAATGGAACGTTAGAAGGCAAAAGTGAAAGGCTCATTGTCTGAAGAGAATAGGGGAGTTTGGATTTGACGTCCAGTAATGAGCATTATCCCTGTGCATGAATTAACTGATGTTCTGTGGACCTACTCCCATTAAACTTAATGAAAGTTAACATACGTTAAGTACAAAATGCGTATATGAAATTAAAGCTAAATGTAGAAAATACTTTAATTGAGTTGGTACTTTTTCTCATTAAAATTTTCAGATATTCCACAATTGGCTTACACACTTTTGCCCAGGAAGCAGTGTCTATATTCCATACGAAAGCTATCAGCTGGTTATTATTATAAAGTTCGCCTTGGTGTCAACAAATTTGTTTCTTCCGTAAAATAATGTAAAAAATAGGAAAATAAAACTTTTGTTGATTTCGAGGCATTAGTACTTGAAAATGTCTGAATCAAACAAGTAGATTAAGCAGAGGGAGTCGAGGACAACACCGAATTCGTTAGAACAGCACCGGAACCACAATAAGATGTTTCTCAAGAGTAAATTTGCAATCAACAGCGACACCTAGAATTTTGTTTGAGTTGCATGTGGTTAAAGAAATGCTGCATATGTGAAGAATCCAATGTTGCAGACCTTTGAGTTATGTTAGGGCGTAAATTCACCTCTGCCAATTACAGTAATCCCTCTAATATAGCAGGTGTTACGTTCCAGGGGCCCCGCCCTCTGGTTGAAAAACTGCGAAGTAGATACAAAAATGAAAGGTATAGTTTTTCCTTATTTTCATAAGTATTTATATTTTTTAATTGCTTTATAAATAGTATTAACTCTCTCAACACCCTAATAACCATTATATACTATTAATTTATCGGAATCTTAAACTAAAATTTACTTTTACAGTAGACACATCCATACAAATACGAAAAAAGATTAAAATCGGAATACTCACCAGTGAAGGTACATAACCTTTTATTAATAATGATGTTAATTAGTTGTGCAGTACTGAGGTTTATAGATGTTGACATCGATGAGGTAGAATAGAGCAACACTGCTCTTCTGAAAGCCCCACTTCAGTATGTGATTCGTCAGGTGGTGCAATATCTTAGTCATCGCCAGCGAAGTAACATCAATTTCAGCTTACGTAGTGCCTATTTCTTCTTTTATTTTGCGAGTGAGGATCATGGTGATCGGGCAGATTAGCAATTGTTGTTGCTGCCTCGTCTTATATACTTTCATGGCTCCGTTGATTGTATTCCTGGACTGCAACGAATAAATTTTGTGGGTTTCAATCCCCGGCTTTTCTCAGTGGCTCTTTTGCTGTTTTGCAAGAAATGAGAGGTGATCTAGAGTTAGCTGTCTTCCTCCTCTCCGTTCTCACTTGCAGGCTTTACGATCTCCGTCAGATCTTCATATCCGTTAACGAATCTGAGTGGGCCTCGATCAGGTCATTTACGGCGCCAGTATTCATATCTGTGAAGTCACCTCCTCTGAGTAATTTTGCCAGTCTCACTGCCTTATCTAATGCCAAGTGGTGGATTTTGTCGGGAGGAAATCCTTTATGGTCGCTGACTACTTCAGCCGACAATTTCTTCCAGCAACATTTAGTGTTTCTTTCTCCATCTCCTTTATGGACCTTTGATATTTTGGAAATGCATTGCAATGGTGGCCCCATGCCAGGACTTCTTCAGACTCTACTAGATATTGCAAGGAGTTTTGTGTATAATGTGACTTGAAAGCACGATTACTGCTTTGATCATTAGGCTGAATCAGGAATGTCATGCCCAATGGTACGAATTTTACAGATTGATCGCATGGCCACCAGCATTGTCCATTATGAGAAGCGCTTTGAAATCTTGGTATTTTTCGGAAACATAAAGCTCGATTTTGGGACTGAATAACTGGTGTAACTAATCCAATGTCAGTGCTTTTGGTTATGCATCCAATGCACTGAATACAGGGCCTTATTTATGTTTTAGAGGGGTCTTGGATTTTTGGACTTTTAAATAAGTGCTGGCTTCATTTGCAAACACACAGCATTTCCACACTTTATAAAAATGAGGTAATCTCCGTAGACATTGAATCCAGGGGCTCTGGCCTCCTTCACAATGAAAGTCTGCAAATAACCCCCTTCCTCGATGATGGTCTGGAAGATCTTCATGTACTCGTCAGCTACTAGTTTGTCAGCAGAAGCAGCTTCTCCACGCAAGGACACACTCTTAAGATTGAATTTCCTATTAGATTTATCAAAACAGCCCTTGCTGGTATTAAATTCCCCTGCTTTAAGGGGATATACCACAGATGGTCCTGGTTCTGGATTGTTATTACTGCTATCCATAAACTTGCCACAGAGCTACCTGGCCTTCTTGCGTATGTTGTTAGTATCCAGAACAATGATCTTCCTTAAGACACTTCTCCAAAGGGCAAATAATGATTCCATCCTTACAATGGCTTTATTGCGGGAAGTTAACTCCCCTTTTGCTGTCTTGTTGAAAGTGACATTTGCCGTAGTCCTTATAATTTTTATCTTTCTCTATGTGTCGAACGGCAGATTTGTCATTGCCGTATGGTGGTCTACATCTACATAGCTTCTTCCTTCCTTAATCATGTTAGGGAGCTTTTTTTCTCTTCATGGCCACAAGCCTTAGAAGGTGGAGAATGTTTAGCTGGCATCATAGGGCAAGAAAGCTATTCATATTTTTAGCCAAAAATGCATAATACACCATACAACATAGATAAAGATGCAGAGCAATGTTGTATACTTATGTGTAAAAGGGTAAACCAGATAGCGTGGAATACTAAATTTTGCAGTTTGCTTGAGAGTGATAGTATGGTCTAACAGCCAATCAGGATACAGATCAGCATTCTCTAATAGGTCATATCCCCTTTACTGGCCAATGGCACGCACTGTACGAAACCTTCTGGACAAGTTAAGCTACTCTCATGGCTCCTGGGTTTCGTTTCCCCTTCAAATGCACGATTATGTGTGTCACCTACAGCACATTATGCATTTTCTTCTTCCAGAATTACAAAACAAAATGTATGTATTGCTTTCTCTCTACCAAACCAAACTTAGTTACTCTTAATTTACTTAATTAATGCTTAGGCCCAAAATAACTTTTTTAAGAAAAAATAATTAAAATCTTAAAGATATAAAACTTATCATCGAGCAAAATCCAGCAATATAAATAGGAGTCCGCGATATAAATTTACATATATCTATAAATCCACAATGTACTGAGGCGTAATAGGTGAACTATGATATGGCGATGGATTATTGTACCCTCATCTACTAATGGTAACTTCATTTATGTTAAGAGATCAGGAATCAAAGGTCTACACTCAAGAGATGGGATCAATGTAAAGGGAGGAGCATCATCCGCACAATAAAAAATTTATTTGCATGGGTAAACAAAGTGGCATGATCATATATTATAGAAAGTAACAATACAAGCATTCTATCCTGAGAAACACCAAACACTATATTCTTGCAGTAACTGTAGTGCCCAATAACATCTATACTTTGTATTTTTTCAATAAGAAATATATGATCGCAATACTTCATGATTATCCAACTCGCATCTGTTGAGTTTCAAAACTAGGACCTCATGAATGACTGTCAAAACTAGCACTAAAGTAAAGACCAATAAAAATTATTGACGAGAATCTTGTCATGTATGAAACTGATATTTAAACAAGGAACATTATTATTACTCTGGCCTGTGCATAATTCAAAAAGTAAAATAGGGAACATAGGATAGGCATTAACATGTTTTACCAACGTACTGTATTTTCAAACATATTTGACAATAGGGATTACACAAATTAAGCAGTAATCAGCAGGCTGCAACTACATTTGCTTAATGGTACTGGGAGGACAATTTAAGTGTCCATAAATGCCAAGTTGGGAAACTATGGAAAGATCGTTAAATTATCTCAATTTTATTGAAGTAAAATTGGAATAAATAATGCAAATAAAGAGAGGAACAGGATGAAGCATTGGTAATGAACTTTTAAGCTGTAATACAAAAAGAATTGAGGGTTTGAAAAATGGGGAGAGATATTAATGTGATAACAAGATTTGCATAAGAAACATGATGAATCACTATTTTGAGAGAGAGAGTAAAAATAGGCATGATGGCTGTGAGTGGCCACAAGAATGGTAAAAACAAATGAGCACCAGTATAAAACAGAAAGAGGGTACTAGATGGCAGCTTCAGGTAATTAAAAAAGGAAGAGAGAGAGAGAGAGAGAGAGAGAGAGAGAGAGAGAGAGAGAGAGAGAGAGAGAGAGAGAGAGAGAAACTGGTCATAATGGTTGTGAGTGATCAGAAACATGGAAAATAACAAATGAGCACCAGTCAAAACAGATTTAAGGTCAATGGCAGCTTTAGCTAAATATGAGAGAGAGAGAGAGAGAGAGAGAGAGAGAGAGAGAGAGAGAGAGAGAGAGAGAGTAAAACTGGTCTTAATGATTCTGAGTGGTCAGAAAAATGGTAGATAACAAATGACCACCAGTCAGAACAGAGTGAGAGTAGATGAAAGGCTCAGGTAATCATGAGAGAGAGAGAGAGAGAGAGAGAGAGAGAGAGAGAGAGAGAGAGAGAGAAAGAAAAACTAGTCATTATGATATTGAGTGGTCAGACACATTATTATTATTATAATTATCATTATTATTATTATTATTATTATTATTATTATTGTTGTTATTATTATTATTATTATTACTAGCCAAGCTACAACCCTAGTTGTAAAAGCAAGATACTATAAGCCTAAGGGCTCCAATAGGGAAAAATAGCCCAGTGAGGAAAGGAAATAAGGAAATAAACAAATGATGAGAATAAATTAACAAATCATTGGAAAGAAACAAATGAGCACCTGTCAATACATAGTGAGGGTAGATGGCAGATTCAGAGAGAGAGAGAGAGAGAGAGAGAGAGAGAGAGAGAGAGAGAGAGAGAGAGAGAGAGAGATAGAGAGAGAGAGAGTGGTCATAAGGATTTTGAGTGGTCAGTAACTTGGTAAATAAAAATGAGTACCAGTCAATGCAGAGTGAGGGTAGATGGCAGCTTCAGTTATTTAAGAGAGAGAGAGAGAGAGAGAGAGAGAGAGAGAGAGAGAGAGTAAAGCTGGGCATAATGGTCGTGAGTGGTCACAACCATGATGAGCACCTGTCAAAACAGAGTGAGGGTAGATGGAAGCTTCAGCTAATTAAGAGAGAGAGAGAGAGAGAGAGAGAGAGAGAGAGAGGGAGAGAGAGAGAGAGAGAGAGAGAGAATCTCACATCAAAGTTAATTTCCGGAGACCTAGCCCATCATAACAACAAGAGACCATGCTCATAACAGAACATGAGTCGCTGTAGAATCAAGAGGCAGATCAATAATGGTCTACTAACTAAGTGTCCATGATGGGTGCTTGCTTTTAATAACTGAGCATGCCAAGCCTTTAACTGCTAGTAAGGTAACAAACAATTTGGTACTGTGCGGGAACGAAACTTGTTCGAGTACCCTCATTGCTATATCTGGTGCTGATTCGCAACTAAATCTGGCCTTATTGAATGTGGGTGGTCACAAGCATGGTAAATAATAAAAAAAGCACCAGCCAAAACAAAGTAAGGGCATATGGTAGCGTCAGCTAATTCAAACATCTTTAGTAGCTGCAAGTTGAGCTGTGAAAGGACCTAAGTACAAAAGTGCCAAAAACAGACAAACTTATCACTTATAAATTCCAACATTATTATTATTACTTGCTAAGCTATACCCTTAGTTGGAAAAGCAGGATGCTATAAGCCCAGGGGCTCCAACAGGGAAAATAGCCCAGTGAGGAAAGGAAAAAAGGAATAATTATTTTTTTGAGAACAGTAACAACATTAAAATAAATATTTCCTATATAAACTATACACTTTTTAACAAAACAGGAGGTAGAGAAATAAGATAGAATAGAGTGCCCGAGTGTACCCTCAAGGAAGAGAACTCTAACCCAAGATAGTGGAAGACCACGGTACAGAGGCTATGGCACTACCAAAGACTAGAGAACAATGGTTTGATTTTGGAGTGTCCTTCTCCTAGAAGAGCTGCATACCATGGCTAAAGAGTCTCTTCTACCCTTTCCTAGAGGAAAGTGGCCACAGAACAATGATGGTGCAGTAACCCCTTAGGTGAAGAAGAATTGTTTGGTAATCTCAATGTTGTCGGGTGTATGAAGACAGAGGGGAATATGTAAAGAATATGCCAGACTATTCAGTGTATGTGTATGCAAAGGGAAAATGAACCGTAACCTGAGAGAAGAATCCAATGTAGTACTGTCTGGCCAATCAAAGGACCCCATAACTCTCTAGCGGTAGTATTTCAACGGGTAGCTTGTGTCCTGGCCCAACCTACTACATAAGACTTAGAATCACTAGGTATGGGGTGTACTCCAAAAGAGAGAAGTACCAAGTGTTCTCCATCTCTCTAAAACTTCTATAAGTTAGAACAGTTCTAATGGTAAGGATGACAAAATCCTATACAACAAAAGAGGGTAAGAACCAACACACCTCCATACCTGCCTGAAAGGTTGTAACAGTAAAAATTAATTCAGGGAGAACCCTGATCATCACCTTCAGTTTTCTTTCAGTAGGTTTAGTCAAAGAAGAGGGCAAAATAACAATGAACTCTATGACATAAGTACAGAATGAAAGGAATCGACCTTTGTACCCTTGGCTGTCCTAGGTTCAACCCCAACCTGCATTGGTCGAGGTTCATTGAACAACTGAAGAATCTATGCAAAGGCAGGGACTCGAGGGAGGGGCATCTGCGCTGAAGTCAAAATGCTCTTGGAAAAAAAGGAATCCCATTTTGTCCCAAGGATGCCAGTAGAACATTGCAGCAACCCCAAATACTATGTAAAATTAAAATCATGGTTGATAGGATACAAAACACTAAGATAGAAGAGATTGTACAAATGTCTCAAATTTTCTAAGTAATTTGTATTTTCCATAGCTATACAAACCCGACTCCTTTAACTTGGGCATTATTTTAGCACGAGTTGGAAATGGACGTTAGAATTTTTTATGGGTGGGTAAACCACTGGTGGAGGGTGTGGACGAGAAGCCCCAACCCCATCTCCAGTCTGAAAGCTTCTCTTTTGACCTTTTGGCCCATGACTGAGAGGGCTGGTTGAGGACGGAAGTTATGTTCAAGGACTCAGATTTGTATGGCTATGAAAAATAAAATTTACTTTTAAAATTTGTGGTATGCTCCTATGCATCATACAAACCTTCGTAATTCAATAGGGAGACTCGCTGCTTGATGTATTGGAACCAAACTAGATGTTTATTTTTCTTCCTTGGAAGTGTCCAAGCTGTGACTCCAGCAACTGTCTTACATAGTAATGAGAAGACTGATAGAACCTGGCCTGCACAAGAGAGCATGTACTCAGTCAAATAAAGAAACCCTTCACAGCACCAAAAAAGGAAAAATATAACAAATTCTAAAAATAATTTATATTTTTTCTAACTACAAACCTGAGTCCTTGAGTAGGAGTATGCTTCCATTGTAGCTGGTACTCGGCTGTCAAAATTTATAGCGAGGTGTTGGTATTTACTGGCGAGTGCCGGGAAAGCTCCAATATTATGGTTTCATTCAACTGAAACCTCTGGGGTCCTCTCATGCTCTTATCTTGTGATAGCGAGTGCTGGCTTGTTGCATGGAGCTAGAAAAAATATTATGATCACTTTCTTTATTCCTTCTGTAATGAAGGAAAAGTTATAGTGGTCGCCCCCCTACACAATAGGAGGGATATTCATTCTGGTCTTCAATAGTCACCTTTATAGAGAAGAGCTAAGAAGGTTGAACTTGTGGCCACCTGGATTTGAAATCTTGAGCACTAACTCCTGATCCCAGGCGCTGGAGATCTTTCAATCTTCAGAACAAATAGTGACACAGGAAAACATGTAGTTTCTTTAGTCGCTTCGTCTGGGGTATCCCGGGCTGGTAAATTTGTTTTTTTCTCCCTCTTCAACCAGTCCCAAGAAAATCCTGTGGTCTATTGGTGCAGGGAAATAGAAATAATCCACTGGTCATTGAGAATTGGCTTGTTTCCTTCCTGCTTTGAATATAAAACTTATCTTGTATTCCAATGAGGAGGGGGCCATGGCCAAGGGGCTACCTTCTTTAGCAGCCCTGGAGGCGCCCTTTGATCCCTTGGGAGCCTTGGACGATTGGTCAAAGAGCTGTACTGCTAAAGGGCTCACACATAGACTCTGAAAAATCTGTGAACCGTCTTGTCTTGGGATTACCTTTCTGGTTTTATAAGTATTCTGGTAGGGGAGCTCTTGTGAACCCTTGGGAGTTCGGGGATGCAAGGCTGCATACTCTAACGCTTCTAGGCAAGTGTTAAATATTAGAGAAACACTGGCAAAAAGAAGCATGTAAGCGAACAAATGAGTAAACTTGTCCATAAGCGTGTGCGCATACAGGAAAGAAACTAAGAGGTGAAGGTAATTACACACTTGACTCCTTATGGATAAGCTCTCGCGTATATGCGACCTAATAGGGAGTTGTATGGAAGCAAGAGACTCAACTTCATAGGGAAGTTTATCTTCCATAGAATGAAAAGTGCTTCGTGGCAAGTTTGTTTCCCAAAGAATGAAGGCACTTTGCAACGCTCTCGCATCAAATATGTGGATCCAAACCATGAGAGAATTCTTCCTTAAAGAATTGGTGCAGTGTGGGAGGGAGTGTGTATGAGCGACTGAAAATTAATATCACACTCATGTAACAGTTCATCATCCGACAAGTGAAAGCATCCTAGGCAGTGCACGCATAAATGAAAAATCACTTTAAAAGCAAGCTTTTCTTCAGAAGAGTGGGAGTGAGCCTTATTGCTTGTGACTAAGTATCAACCTTGTAAGAAAAACTCCTCCTTAGAATTGTGAGCATGCTTTGTGTCTTGCACACGAACCCTCAATAGGTACTGTAGCTCTTTTCCAGAAGCAAGTGTTGTCTGGGGTGCAGATATGCAAGGATGTGGGTCCACCTCTAGAGTTAGCCCTTTTTCAGAAGCATAATGCATTCTGGGGTGGGCGCACAAGCATAAAGGTCCACCTCAAGACCAAGTTTTTTGTTTCAGAAGTATAAGTGAACTCTGAGGCATGCATGTGGGCTTTTCCCGACTGTGGTAACCAAACCTATGGTTCCTGATCATAGTACGCAATTATAAGGTTCCCAATCACGGTAAATGATCATAAGATTTCCGATGAGCTAAAGCCATCACAAGGTTCCTGATCACAAAATCAAAAGATTCCCTATTGCAGTAAACAATTGTAAGGCTATGAATAGCAGTAAAACACCATATGGTTCCCGATTGCTGTAAAAGGTTTCTAATTGGGGCAAACCATTGTAAGGTTCCCAGTCGTGGTAAACCATCATAGGGAACTCAATTGCAGTAAACCATCTTAGGGATACCAATCATGGTAAACAATAGTAGTGATCCCAATCATGTTAAACCATCGTAGGGATCCCAATCTTGGTAAACCATCATAGTGATACCAATTGCGGTAAAACATCGTAGGGATCCCAATCGTGGTAACCGATTGTAGATTTCCAGTGGGAAACGTTAATAGTGGAGAACATATACAAAGCAGCCTGTTTATAAAGCTCAAGGAAACCTCAGCGCTCATAAAGTTGAGATCTCATAGCATATATAGGGGATGATAATGGTCATAGGTCTTTTCCACTGTAATGTGTAATGGAAGAGCAGGAATGAAGCAGATGCCATAAGTTCTGAGACCTAAAAGTAACTAGAGAACAACATCAAGTGTCTGATCGCATAGCATCGAGCAATTACAGTGACCACCTAAACTTCTTCTTCTTCTTCTTTGTCTGCATCTTTTCCCACCTTTATGTGGGGTCTATGTTTCTGGCCAGTGATCTCCATCTACCTCTGTCCCACACTTCATCACTGGTTAATCCCTTTGATTGAAGGTCATCCTTGATACAGTCCATCCACTTTCGCTTTGGTCTCTCTCTCTCCTTCTCGTTCCCTGTATCTCCATTTCCATCACTCTCCTCCCAATATACTGTTCATCTCTTCTCATGACATGACCATACCACCTCAGTCTACTTTCTTGTATCTTATCTGATAGTTTTCTAACTCATGTGGTACCCTTAATTACTTCATTCCGTATCTTATTTCTTCTTGTCACCCAACACACATCCATCTCAACATTCTCATCTCTGCAACATCCAGTTTCTTCTCTTCTGTCTTCTTTATTGCCCACGTCTCCGCTCCATACATCATTGCCGGTCTCACAACTGTCCTGTGTACTTTACCTTTCAACTTAACCCCTATTTTCCTGTCACATAGTACTCCACGCACTTTTTTCCAATTCCTCCATAACTCAGTATATCAATAAATTTCCTATACTGAGTTACATCACCACTTAAGGTGGGCATTCTGGTAAGAGGCAACACTGTTTGACGTTGTTGTTTAATAATTACCTGGGTGAGCCTCTGTGTTTGGTACAGAAACTCCACCATAATTGATTGGTTTGTAGCTGCCATATCCTGAGGTATTGTGGGTACAGGTGTGTGCTGTATTCTAGTATTGGTGAAGGGAGGGGTCAATGGATTGAGGCCAGACGTTGGTGATGTAGTTGGAATCCCGTTTTTCGAAATATTCTTGGGTAATGGAGCAGACGAAATCTCAATATCCATCGTAGTATTGGTTATGGGAGTCTCTACCGGCGTTGAAATTCCAAGGGGTACTTTTGGTCTGACAGATAGGCTGCGTGAAACAAAGAGAATGCTACCTGCACTCCTTCTGGCTTCTAAAACTACTGCTATCCTGACATTTTTCTCAGTTTCAATTTTCCTCATTTCGTTTCTAAGCACTTCAGCTTCTTTTTCTTTGTCTGCATCTTTTCCCACTTTTATGTGGGGTCGATGTTTCTGGCCAACGTTCTCCATCTACCTCTGTCCCACACTTCATCACCAGTTAATCCCCCAAAGCGAAGGTGGATGGACTGCATCAAGGATGACTCTCTCTCTCTCTCTCTCTCTCTCTCTCTCTCTCTCTCTCTCTCTCAAGGCTGAAGATAAGAAGTAGAGACTAACTAAAACTCGACAAGTCATGATTTGCTTTAGGTTGATCATTGAACGGAAGGATACAGGCGCTCCAATAATTATAAACATAACTGAAAGGTAATCACCTGATGAGGTTATCCGAAAAAGTATAGTCATATACTGAAAGTAATGGTAAAGATTACTGCTGAAATGTTTTATATATTTTATCCGGATGCTATTATTGCATAATGCATTTTCAATGTATAATATCTAATCATAAAGTGAAAATGGTTTAAAACATGAAAAATAGCTCCAAAATTGCTTAGAATTGCATCAGCTTCCGGGGACTTACAGCGCCCCATGAGCTCCCAGCTGTTTTGGTCATGTTTTCCGAACTCCCTTTATGAAATTGCTGAATCAGCGCTTGCTCTTCCCCAAAAGCAGTGAAAGACCATAGTACATAGGCTATGGCACAACCCAGGACTAAAGAACAATGGTTTGATTTTGAAGTGTCCTTCTCCTAGAAGAGCTGCTTACCATAGCTAAAGAGTCTCTTTTACTCTTACCAAGAGGAAAGTAGCTACTGAACAATTACATTGCAGTAGTTAACCCCTTTAGCGAATATGAATTGTTTGGTAATCGCAGTGTTGTCGGGTGTATGAAGACAAAGGAGATTGTGGAAAGAATATGCCAGATTATTCGGTATACATTTAGGCAAAGGAAAAATTAGCCGTAATCAGAGAGAGGGATCTGGCCAGTCAAAAGGCCCAATAATTCTCTAGCAATAGTATCTACACGGATGGCTGGTGCCCTGGCTGACCTATTGCAGTAGCCTATACCACAGTAACACTTACCATACGATTCCTCATCTAAATAAAAGCTATAATTAGCTGTCATATTCTAGATTGTATTATCATTATTATTATTGTTAGTAGTAGTAGTAGTAGTAGTAGTAGTAGTAGTAGTAAAGGTGGGGGAGTCATACAGCCCAAATTCTCGATTGTAAACTAAACTAATTTAATACGCCGATATTGTCGTTTTCACTTTCACATATACAGTATATGTTTACTCTGAAATGTCATATTTTTCTTTTTCAGATTAATTTAAAGTCGAGATTACTGGGGCGTCAAAAAGAAAAGCCAACCGACTTCTTTATCTTTTTAGTTAATATCATGAGTGTTTCTTGCTCATTGTACAATATCTTCCATCCCTTCACTGTATTAAGCCTTGAATTTACTCATAGTTAATGGAAACAGAAGCTACAGAAACACATTTCCCAGACGCACACCCACACACATATACTGTATATATATATATATATATATATATATATATATATATATATATATATATATATACAGAGAGAGAGAGAGAGAGAGAGAGAGAGAGTTGCATCCATCTCGCCTCTCAGTGACCACCGGAGTGTGCAGCTCCTTCCTGCCTTCTTCCTCACTGCTGTGTCTTACTGTTTGATGATGCCGCCCTCCGATACTGGCACTACTATCAACGCCCCACCCTTGAAACTACCGCCTTTTGCCAGTATAGAGGCATTCGCCCGGTTTCAGCGTGCCGAGGTCCAGTTTGCACTATAGGCGTGACTCGCTCAAGCACCAAAGCAGACTATGTATTTGCAGCGATCCCCAAGGATACTTTCCGGTAAATATAAGATTGGCCTAGCGACCAAGGGTCATCCCATTAGCGTACAATGTCCTCGAAACATACCTCCTGGAGCAGTATTTACCATCGCCTGCCGCCCGTATAGCCAAACTTTTTCAGCTTTTTCAACAACTGTTGGGGGGGACCAAAAGGCGTCACTTGCCTTCAGGGAAATGACCAGTATTGTTTGTCTGCAGCCTGCCGCAGACGGCACTCTTCGTGAAGGGAATCTACGTAGTGCCCTTTGGGTACAGTGCCCATCTGAACCTGTACACACTGCCATCCCTGATGTCGATATTTTGCTATGAAGGACCTGATGACCAAATTCGACTCCCTTATAGGTAGTCACTTACTGATGCCCATCGGCCACAGTTAATCTATTTCCTCTCCAAAATCGGGGCTTCTGCTAAGAAATGTACGTATGGTTGTCAGTGGCCAAAAAACGTGTAAGAAGGGTATCTCTTGCGATGGTGGCCTCCCTTATCTTTTATTTTCACATGGTGCAGGTACTGGCGTGCGATTTTTGGTAGACACAGGTGCTTGCCGTTCTCTTCTGCCAAGGCCACTTTCCAGGACACAATATAGTCTGTCTAAATCTACCTACGTCCGCCTGGTAGTCAATGGATCTGCAATACTCAACCATGGTTATGAACCCCTCACATTATCATTTAGAAGTGCAAAGTATAATTGGAAGTTTCTCTTTGCTGAAATTTTATTACCAATTCTCGGTGCAGATTTCCTCTCACATTTCCACCTCCTGGTTGATGTCGCTCACCGTCGGTTAGTCAACTCAGTTTCTCAGATTCGTACTCCTCGACACTTCTCCAACCCGCCCATCCAACTTTGCTCACCACATCAGGGCACACAAGGATGCCTACGGCCACCTTGTCATGCCATACCCAGATGTTTTCCATGCAACACTTAACCAAATGCCCACGGTTCCCGCCAAACATGGTATTTATCACCATATTTACATGACGGGGCCCCCAGTGGTCACCAGATTCAAGCATCTGGCACCGGATCTTTTGGCCGCAATAGATAAATGTTCGTCGAAATGGAAGAAATGGGCCTTTGCCAAAAGGCCTCAAGCCCATGGTCGTCACCCTTACTCATCGTCCTGAAGAATTATTATTCTCTGCATCCATATGGGGATTACAGGTGCCTGAACATGCAGACAGAAACTGATCCCTAACCCCTTCCAAATATCGCTGACGTGACCTCCTACTTGCACATTTCACCTCCTGAAGGGATATCATCAGGTGCCCATAAACCCAGGAGACATCCCAAAGACTGCCATCACCAGCTCCTTTGGTACATACACCTTCAATTACTCCTGTTTTGGCCTTCATAATGCTGGGGTCACTTTTCAATGCCTCATGGATGGCATCTAATGGGACCTCCCCTGCTGTGTTACATGGATGACATACTTGTCTTCTCTTCCTCCAAAGAGGAACACCACTGCCACCTACGTATTGTGCTCCACCGTCAAGTGAACCTTTGGCACCGACGAAATATTGTTCTTAGGGCTATGCATCACTTCTGAAATCCACCCCCTCCCTAAGAAAGTAACAGCCATTCAAAACTTCTCCACGCCCTCGACCGTCAAAGTACTACACAAATTATTGAGCCTAATCAACTATTATTACCATCTCCTGCCTGTCCTCGCCGCCACTCTTGGCCCCCTCTACGCCTCCTTCAAGGGCAAGCCAAAAGACCTGAAGTGGGGTCTCCTTAGAGAAACAGCCTTATGCAACGCAAAGAATGCCCTATCAACCGCTGCTTCTCTCACTTTTCCTGTACCACATGCACCTCTTCTCCTCTCCACCAATGTCAGCGACATCATTATTGGTACAATACTAGAGCAGGTGGTTAACAGCTCGCCCAGCCCATTGGCCTTCTTCAGCAGAAGCTACTCTACCTTTGCCCATTAATAGCTGGCGGTACACCTAGCTGTCCATCACTTTCGTCACTTCTTGGAAGGTATCCCCTTTGTCATTCACACGGACCACATGCCTCTGATGCACGCCTTCACTTGGCAGTCCGATACTTGGTTCACCTGTTAATGGCGACATCTTCCTGATGTAGCTGAGTACAATTGCACCCTTCAACACGTCCCTGGGAAAATAATCCTGTCGCCGATGCCCTGTCAAGAAACATATTGGCTGCCATTCACCTAGGATTGGAATACAATGCCTTGCCAGAAAACCAACAAAAATGACCAGAGTACCAAGCATGTAAGACATCCTGCACATCCCTCTGTTCGTAAGACGTCCATCTCAAAGACTCCAACGCCACCTTCCTCTGTGACGCCAGTACTGGTAGACTTAGACCATGGATAGCTGCCCCCATGCGCCGACAGATGTTTGACTTTATTCATGGCCTTTCACATCCCATGCCCTGATTTACTACACAGGTACTGAAGACGAAGTTCATTTGGCCTGCCATTACTAAGAATGCTAAGGATAGGGTACACAGTTGTACCTTATGACAACCTCCAAAAGTACATCGACACATATTTAGGAGTGGGCTCCTTTCCTCAACCTCACCATCGGTTTGCCCACATTCATTTCGACGTAGTTGGGCCCTAACCACATCACAACCTAACCACTCTACTAGGCCTGAAGCCATTCCCATGGAAACTGCAACGTCTGCCTTACGTCTGCCTTACTCTCAGGAGGGATAGGAAAATTTGGGTATCCCTGAGCACATTACTTCTGACAAGGGTACCACTTTCACCTTTCTATTGTGGACATCATTACCAAACCTCCTGGGAATCACCCTACATCAGACCACAGCCTGCAACCCAGCTGCCAACAGAATGGTTGAACGTTTTCATATCACCCTCAAAGCAGTTTTTATGTCCCGCTACAAGGACTCCAACTGGTTTACCCAGCTTCCCTGGGTCCTCCTTAGACTAAGGGCCACTCCTAAAGATACCCTGGATGTCTCAGCAGCTGAAATGGTGTATGGCAACGCATTGGTCATCCCTGCCGAATTTTTCCATCTGCAACCTCCTCCAACAATCTCCAGCGCCTACGTCACGTTGTGGAATGATTTACTCTATTTCGCCAGACTTACAAGCCCCCAGCTAAGCAACACCTACCGACAGATCTGCAATTGCCAATGCCCGTTTTACTGCGCAATGACACTAGCAAACCACCGCTAACGCCCCATTACACAGGCCCTTTCCTCGTGATTCGCATTTGCCCAAAGCATTCTTGATTAACATGCAATGCAAAGATTACTGGGTCTCCATTGATCGTCTAAAACCTGCATATCTCCTGCTGGATGACCTACCTACAGTGCACCTATCAAGAGCAGAGCACCCTATTTCATGTCATTTTTAGGGGGGGAGCCATGTACTGCACGTGTTTCATACAACTCGTACACTGTAACGGTTTTGATTGTTATCTAATCACTCGCTCTTCCCTGCACTATTAATAAGCCAACCTGTATAAACTTGATAGATCATGCCTAATTTTGTTTGAATTTTTGTGATCTTGCTCGCAAGTCCTAGAATCTAAGCTTGATGTCTGTTTAACAAAGTTTAATTGCATTCACCTCGCCTCTCAGTTATCACCTAACTGGCACCTCACACAGATTACACCAGGGGTTGGCATTAAGCCCGTTTTTATTTGTGCTGGTCCTGGATGTGTTAAGTGAAGAGATAAGAAATGAAGAGCTGTGGAGTTACTAACTGCAGATGATATGGTGATTAACACTGCAAATGAAGAAGACTTAAAGAGCAGGTTTGTAGAGTAGAAAGAGACTTTGGACAGGGATGGCTTGTGAGCAAATGTGGATAAGACAGTCTGAAGGTATGGTGAGCAGTAAAGAATGTAAGTAGAGGCTCGGATATAAAACTGAACTTTGATACTTGGAATCTACTATAAGCCAGAAGGGAAGATATGAGGATGAAGTTGAGAATAGGATAAAAACAGGCTGGGAGAAGTGAAGGGAGGTTGAGAATAGGATAAAAACAGACTGGGGAAGTGGAGGGAGGTTGAGAATAGGATAAAAACAGGCTGGGGAAGTGGAGGGAGGTTGAGAATAGGATAAAAACAGGCTGGGGAAGTGGAGGGAGGTTGAGAATAGGATAAAAACAGGCTGGGGAAGTGGAGGGAGGTTGAGAATAGGATAAAAACAGGATGGGGAAGTGGAGGGAGGTAGCAGTAGTGATATGTGATAATAAGATGCCAGTCAAGCTAAAAGTCAAGATATATGGCACTGTAATAAGATCAGTATTAATGTATGGATCGGAAACGTGGGCTTGGAGAAGAAAAGAGGAAGCAAAGCTTTAGAGAACAGAGATGAGAATGCTAAGGTGATTTTTAGGAATATCACTCTTCGAAAAATTGGAAAATGAAGAAATAAGAAGATTGGCAAGCGTAGTAAAGATTACACAGGTGATAAGAGATGGTCTGGGCACGTAATGAGGATGGATGGGGGAGGAGGAAAATTCTGTATGCTAATAGTTTTGACCTTTTCGGTCATTTTCTTTTTCAATAACCAATTCACTTTTACATTTTTTTCTGGGATGTGTGCTGTTCTTTTTGGATTTTTTTTTATTAACTATATGCTAGAGCCTATCATGTTTTCAAGTATGTGCCTTTCTTTCTTTTGGAAAACGGCCAATAATTATCAACGAAAGCAACGATACAAATATCAAGATTATAATGCTTATCATTTCCTTAAATTTCTTTTTCCAACCATTGCTTTAACTTTCACAAAATATATGCTTCCTTTTTTCAAATCCTCTGCTATTTCAGATACTTGGACAGTCAACATCCCTAAAAACAATCTATTTTCCGTTTCAGCCTGCAGACTATATACACACACTTGACAACATGTGAATAATTCTAAACGCTGTATTCATGTGCATCTAACTAACAGATAAAAAACACCGTAAATAATTTACTGTTGCCTGGATAAACGTCCTCACGTCGTCCCTGGCTCGCGTAACTGAGGAAGATGGAATACCCCAAGGGCGGGGAAGCGAGGCTCACTGGGAAGGCAACGAAGGATATGCTAATGCGAGGTTTAATATCCCGCAAAGGTCTCGAGTGCTTACTGCGTTCCCCAGCATCGCCTTAATTATTTCAGCTGTAATCTTGTGGGCTCTGTCCTGTTCTATTGGCCTCCCCCTTATAAGAGCATACCTGTGGTGTGTAATTTGTAGTAACTGTTTATGAATTACATTTCACGTATGCCAGTTGTAGCCCTTGTCTTGGCTCCCGTCCGGGAATGATAAAATCTTATGTATTCATTTCGTAATAAGGTTCTAAGAAAGGTTCTTTCACCATAATTAAATGTTATAAGTTTAAAAGTCACTCATGAGCCGTAGATCCAGGGGACAGAACAATGTCGTAGAGACCAACCATGATATGCAGTATATAAGATCAGCAACAAAGCCCCCTCTCCGTTTAGGTTAGGACCAGGCTGCTGATGACTCAGCATTTAGACATAGACATACAGGCTCTCCTAGACCCCCATCTGTAGCTCACAAGGATGGTGAGGTTGCAGACACTGCAAGAAACTATCGAGTACACATGATATTATGTGGTGCATTGCTTTTGATTACTTTGGCCTCAGTTGAGGCACTGGGAATCTTAGATAACTTTCTTAATCTTCCAGTAGACTATATAATTTAGTATGATGAAAAAAGTAATGCACATTATATTAATATTATTTTTACTATTGTTACAAAATATTCCAATAAGATTGAATTTTGTTCAATCACTATCATTCTCTTCGTCTTCTTTAATCTGAGATACATTTTGATCATTATTCTTTACCTTTGCATTTACTTTCCTGTAGAACAATCTTTTACTGTCCCTAAGGGTCTTCATCAACTTTTCTTTCGTGTTTTTTTTCATCAAATGCTTTCTTTTTCCCTTTTATATTCCTCTTGATCTCCACATCCACCCTCTTGTAATTCATTGACATAATCTTCCTTTCTTGTTTTGCAATTACTCGCCAAATCGTCCTAGTTTTCTGAGGCTAATTTTTTTCATTTCCTCGTCCCACTGTTCACTGTTTTATTTCCTTTTCCAATCCACCTAAAACAACGTTCGCTCCTTGCTGACCTATGACCCCATCCTGGAATTTTACACACATCACAATACTCCTTCAAAAGTTGAGTCTTTTATTTTCGTCCATTTCAATTCCTTTTTTTTCCAAATATGTTTTACTCACTTCTTTCTTTCACAGTAGCTTGTCTTAATTACTCTTCTCGTTATAAGCGTGTGAGAGAGAGAGAGAGAGAGAGAGAGAGAGAGAGAGAGAGAGAGAGAGAGAGAGAGAGAGAGAGAGAGAGAGAGAGAAGTAGCAGCTCAATAGAATATAACTATGACGCACCGCTAAAGGGAAAATACGCGTGTTACACCTATCAGATCAGCTTTGTCGCGCAGTCAGTACCGGGCGTAGGGATCAGGCCTTTGGCAGAGAGTAATCGCGTTACCGCCGCATTGCAACTTGGTTTCACGATACATTGGTCTGGACTGTAGGTCTTGATTGCATCTGACACAAGTTCATTTGGGACTGAAAGCTTACTTTCAACATTCCGGGATGTTGGCCGTTGTTCGTTAACTTATGCCACGATGAAGAGCGGGATTAAGATTAAGAAGGAAAAATAGTTATTCTTGTGGAAATAAGATTTCTGCTTTGATTGAATCTAAAGAGATGAAAATCTAAACTTGAATTATTATAATTATTTCCAACAGACGTTAAAATATTGTGTTTCATTCGACACTCTATGCAACTAAAAAAATTAACCATAGTTTATCTCGCCATCAAGATCCACAGACAAATGTGAACAACAGTAATTATACATATAAAAATTTCCTGCTAATTGCGGTAGGCTACTGATGAACCTTACGGAAAAGTAATTTTGGTTTACCTATTGTTTTCAAAACGAAGCTAAAATTAAGCAAATGCACAATGAAAAAGATTTTCAGGTATGATAACGTGTCGCTCTTTCATCTTTTCCAATTATTTTACTGAGCAATAACAGTTTTATTTATCAAACTTTGCAAAATACTAGTGACCATAAGAGTTCGACTTTTTAACTAAGAGGACTGAGCTTTCTCCAGCAATTATTAATTTAGAATTGATAAATGAGTGTCTAATCTAATGCTAGAACAAAAACTACCAGGTTGTTTA
>NC_090730.1:87810908-87833408 GCF_036898095.1 Palaemon carinicauda | reverse complement strand
TCAAGGAGAAAGCCATGGATATCAAACGATACTAGTGATACTATAAAAAGGAGACAAAGACAGAAATTGATTGTTGAAAGTTTTCGAGGAAGTAATGAAAATTACTAAATATTCCAGTATTAAAAGTGAGATCAAAAGAAAAGCTAGGAATGACTGGAGAGAATATTTAGACGGTAAAGCAGATGAGGCTGACTATGCTATGAATTCAGGAACTGGCTATGGTGTAAGAATTTCTCATAGAATTATTAATGAAATCTCGACTGGGGCAAAGAAGAAGAAGCATAAACCCATAAAAAAGAGAGATGGCTCTGTTATAAAAATTGGAGAAAGAAGAGAAGCGATGTGGATGGGAGGGCTAAAACTGCTTCATCGTGGATGGAGAAAGACAACGTTGGATGGAATACTAGTGAATGTTATGTAATCGTTTCAAATACACACGATCGCCCACAAATACTTTTACCAGTGTGGTTTTGAAATGACCATCATACTTTGAGCTGTGTTTTTCATTAGCTCTTTTCAAAAACCTTTCAGTGGTATTCATTACTCTCCTCAGTAGATTTAATAAATATAAACAGTATTGCTCAGTTGAGTAATTTGGCAATTGTTGCGAATTAATGAGTACCATATATGGTAACACAGGATCCTGTCCATACACTAAAAAGACAGGCGTGTCCATGAGCGAAGCATTATATGCAATGTTCAAAGCTAGCTTAGCTGTAGGAAGCATGGCGTGCCAATGAAGGGGGTCATCAGCCACTAGGGAACGTAAAATTTGCACTACTTCCCTATTATGCGATTCCACTAAGCCATTAGCTGAAGGCCTATGCTGTATGCGGTCACTGAAAAGTGTTCAATTTTCATGAAGTCCGTGACCGATTTCACCACCTTATTTATAAACTCCAGACCATTATTACTCATCAAAATTTTCGGGCAACCAAACCTATTAATGAAAGAGCACAGCGCCTGGGCCAATGAATTTGCTGATTTATCCAACATTGCGTAAGTATGAGTGTACCGAGTAAATGCATCCACAAATGCACATATATACTTATGTTGTGTTAAACCAGTAGGAAATAGTCTTACCACATCCATATGCACTCTATGAAATTTAATATGAATCTCTGGTCACTTTCTGGCTTCCGGTACAGTGTTTTTATGTTCTTTGAAACAGTTACAAGCATGACAACATTTTATATAATTCTCTATAGATTTTTTCATTCCTAACCAAAAGAAGGATTCACATGCTCTCCTTAGCATTCTATCAATCCCTAAATGCCCTGCATACGGACTTGCATGTACAATGTGAATGGCTCAATTAATTAAAGAGGGAGGAAAAACTACCCGTGCACAAAATTCCCCTCCCCTCTTCTCGTAAGCACAATATAAGATATAATTTTCTATAAAAAAAAAAAAAATCTCACGAGGCACATTCAGAAATGACGGATAACTCTCCAATTCCCCTTTAATCACTGCTCGTACTCTTTTTTCTGTCCCTCTCGGACTTCTTTTGTGTCCTAACCTCCCAAGTCAATCAAACCTGCATCATCAGGGCATTCATTCTGGATACCCCTGGTCATGTCCTCGGCCACCCACAATATATTCACCTTCGCCACTCATATCTCTCTCTCTCTCTCTCTCTCTCTCTCTCTCTCTCTCTCTCTCTCTCTCTCATCCCGTTTCTGATTGCTCATCGGGAGATTTCACATCCCGTTCTCTATTTTCTCTATTTTGATGGGGGTCTTCAATATTTTGGTTATGTTCTTCGTTTCTCTTTTGTGCCCTAGTTGTTACTCCTATTACTGCACCTCTAGAGAGAGCATCAGCTACCTTGTTAGCTTTACCTTCTATGTGGTGAAAACCCTTTATATTGAACTCTAATAATCTCTCAATCCATCTCGCTTGTCGGGAGGTCAAATCATTTTCATAATACAAATCACGTAAGGGGTGATGATCACTTTGCAACTCAATCGACTCACCTAATAAAAAGAACCGATGCCTCTCTAGATCCCAAAGAATAGCCAAAGCCTCTCGATCGAATGTACTATAATTCTTTTCTGCCCCTTTTAATGCCCGGGAACCAAAACAAATGGGTCGCTCTCTGCATTTATCATCTCGTTGAGAAACAACGCCACTAATAACTAAGCTACTCGCATCTGTTGTCACTAAAAATGGGCGATCAAATCTAGGATATGCGAGTAATTCATTGCTAGTTAAGGCAGCTTTCAAATGGTTAAAGGCCGTTTCTTCTTCCATTCCCCAATTTATTACTTTTTGTTTCTTTAAAGCATCTAAGGACCTCGCTATCTCTCCAAAACCTCTTATGAATTTACGGTAATACCCAGCGAGCCCAAGGAACCCAGCTACTTCCTTAGGGGTACGTGGCTTGGGGAAATCTCTAATAGCTGCTACTTTACTAGGGCAGGGTTGGAAACCTTCTGGGGTTATTATGTGACCTAAATTTCGACCTGTTTGCATAAAAAATTTGCACTTTGACAAATTTATTTTCATACCATTACGTTGCAATGCTTCTAAGACTTTACGAATATTATTATTGTTCTTCGGCCGTTTTCCCTGTAATTATGATATCGTCTAAATAAACAAGAACATTATGGCCAATTAAGGGAGACAAAACCGCCATCATTATTCTAGAGAAATGACTTGGAGGATTTCTAACACCAAAAGGAAGAAAATTAAGCTGAAATAGTTGATCATTAGCTATAAATGCCGTTTTACATTTACTGTCTTCCTGAATGGGTATGTGATAGTATCCAGATTTTAAATCAACAGTTGTAAAATATTTTCTATCCCATACCTTCACAAGTAATTCTTCGATTGAGGGCAATGGAAATGCATTATCCTTAGTGACTGCATTCAACTTCCTATAATCAACACACAATCTTACCAAGACATCCTTTTTCCTAGCAGCTACAATTGGAGAAGCCCAGGGGGACTCGCTCTCCTCGATTATCCCTTGTTCCTTTAATTTATTAATTTCCCTTTCTATATCTCCCTGGAAATGAATGGGTACCTTATAAAGCCTTGACCTGATCGGCTCCGCCTGCCCAGTTTCAATACTAAAGGAAATCGATCAATCCTCCTGGATGGCTCATCTCCAATTGCAATTACATCAGAATAATCATTGACAATATCACTAACTACAGGTTGATATTCTGATGGACATAGTTTTCGCGCTTGCATAATCAAATTCTGAGTGTGTTCGTCTGTGCGGGATGGAGTTGTGGCTCCCAACATCCCATTATTAGCAATTTCACATAACTTTAATTCACACACAGAATCACTTCCTAACACAACTCTCTTATTTGACAAATTAACTATCGTTATATCAGCTTTGTTCTCTTTTATTTCCACCAAGCCCTCTAAAACCATATGGGCCCAATTGTCATGGGGTTTAACAACGACCTTGGTTCCTTCCGCAAGAGGGCGATATGGGGTCACTGATATGCTCGTAAGTGTCTGGGGAGACAACACTTCTCCTCTCTCAGGTACAGTTGTTACCTTACTTAAATATCTCTCTGAGCCCGCACACGCACTTACTCTCTCATGACTTTCTATCGGTAAAATGCACCTTCCTTCTTTTACTGTTATTGTATCTTTTGCCCCAAAAATGCATATTTGATTATTAGAGATAAAATCAATTCCTTGATTCCTGGAATTCCCAAGGTGGGCAAGACAACAAAAATCATGTGTAAACTTCACAGATACCATCTTGAAGTTAACAATGGTTGTATGGTTTATGTGTAGTTTATTTCCTCCTGGCGTGTCGAGGACAATGGATGGTGCTGACTGTAGTGGGTTTGAGGAGAATCTTTTTTCAATCAGTGAAACGCTGGCTCCTGTGTCGATCAGCGCTCGAATGGATTTACCTGGCAGGTCACTCCTAACTGCTAACATTCCTAGATGGCCATTACGAGATATGGGGCACGGGCCAATGACCTCAGCTAGAATGCCGCTGCTCCCTAGTGCTGCAGGGGTGAGGTCGGGGGTACCGATGGAGGTCCCAGTGCCTGCTCTGCCACGTCCGTCATCACCGCTTCCTTGACCACTGCTTGTCTCCCCCTTCCTCTGTTTCCTATTCCTCGGTTGTTGGGTGGGGGAGGTGTGCCTGTGCCACAGCCCGCCCGCCCTTGGCGTTTTTTGCTGTGCACTCTTGAGATAGATGACCGTAGGCCTGACAAGAGTAACAGCAGAGGGATCCTTGGTTGGGGCACTCCACTCGTCGGTGCCCCTCTCCCCCACACTGCCAGCATTGTTGACTGCGTTCTAACCTACTCCGCTTTACTCTCATGGTTGCCAACTTCTCGGAATCAGGCCCGTTATTCCCAGTCTTTTTTTCTTCTGGCAAACTGTCTAAAATGTTTTGTATCGTACTCACTACATATGCTATCGAGCGATTGTCATCGAACAAATAACCATATAAATACGGGTTCACTAATCTGCGAATATGTTTACGGGCAATTACTTTTTTATCACCTTCTGGGAGATTGGCACTCCGGGTAGCAAACGAATCGTAATCCCGAAAAATGCGAGTTGCAAAACTAAGAAAAGATTCACCTTCCCATATTTTGGGTTTGTAAGTTTCTTTTATGTCACCCTTTCTCGCATCAGGCAAGGCCTATTTCTCAGTTAAACATCGTTTTATTTCAGTATAACTTCTTAAACTGTCTTGTGGCCAACACATTACCTCCATTACCGGAGCATCTTTCAGCAATCTAATTACTTAAATAGCTTTTTCTCGTTCCGACCACCCATATGTGGCTACTTCAAGGTCTCTCAAAAACACTTCGGTCGATTGAAACCCTTTGTTAGGCCGTTGATCATCAAAAGGCCTAACATTTGCCTGGAGTTCTGTTAACTTTCGAACTTCAATGTGCGTATCTTCACTCGGATGTGCATGTGTACTTTCACTTGTGTGCGTTTAAACTTCGTTTATGTTCGTCGGCTATCCTATGGTTGCACGCCGCTCCTCTTCTCGTTCAACCAAGAATCTCTTCATTAACTCTTCTAAAGTTTCTAAGTTATTTTCCAATTCTTGCGTTCTATTTTTCCTGTCTATATTCTTCATCGGCAACGCTATGTACTGCTCCTCCGTTGTCATCTCCCACAGTAGCAGTGTCTGCTACGTTAGTTCTCACGTATCTTGGCAACTTGAACTTTTGTTTTACCGGCTCAAAGAACAACTTCGCTCACAGCATACACCTGACATCAATATGTCCCATGCTTGACGGACAATGCGACGTCAGAATATGGGTTTTCTTCATTTAATACAAAAGGTTCGTAAGTACACTATAATGTACACAGCTATCATTCTCTCAGGCATGAGAACCTTGTCTACTTGAGCGCACAAAGGCAACTAAACTCCCCTCGCTATCAAAATGCAATCTTGCTACAACAACATACTGAGTTATAGGTTTTTGTGGAATTCTCATGATTAAAGAGTTCATTTACCTTGACGTACAACACATATCTACATATAAGAATTAAGACATATATATATATATATATATATATATATATATATATATATATATATATATATACATATATATGTATATATGTATATATATATATATATATATATATATATATATGTGTGTGTGTGTGTGTGCGTGTGTGTTTGTTTGCGTGTGTGTGTACACGTGTGTATGTAAGGGCGTAGGAGCATTTTTTCGGGCGGGCGGGCTAGAGTTTGAAAAGGCACTGACGGTGTGGGGTCTAGAGGGCCTCCCCCAGAATTTTTTTACGAGGAAGTACCCTTAAGGGGAATCACACGATCAGTATTACTGTCATTACAAATACTGTCATTAACCAAACACGTTCAGTATTTATTACTGAGTGAAGTGTCAGTACATTCAGCTACCTACATCAAGAGGTTGTGATTATTGCCCTCAAGTAAAATGGGTAATAAAGAGAAAGCATGTATTGCTATTATTTTGGCTTCCTTGTTAAACAGAAAACGGAAACGGAAAAAGTGGTTGAAAACTTACTTGCAAATCGTAAGAGATACGCTCGTTTAAACCTGTTAAATGAGATAAAAACTACAGATATGGAAGACTTTGCAGTTATTTTCGGTAGGGCGAAAAAATTTACATCAAACTTTTAAAGATGTTGACACCATTATATAACTAAGAAGAATACAGTTATGAGGGAAAGGATATCTACCAATGAAAGACTCTTTGCGAAAGTTGTCTCGGAACCTATTTATATTCTTCTTTTCATCATTGTCACTCACATGCTGCTTGTTTCATATCTTTTTTCATATAATTTTGATAACAAATATCTCACACCTCTGGCAAGCAACGATAAAATAGAATAAAATCCTGAAGATCCCTTTTCATTTGACTTCCTTTTAGTCCATTTGCAAGCCCCATTTATCCCATAGTGAACCTAAGAATTCTCATAAGCGCAAGGTTTTTTGTGGAATCATATTCCTATGGTGTCCCTGAAGAAATTCAGCTAGGTTGTCCTCTAGACAACATTTTGCAATTTTGCAAATTAGTGCCACCATTTTGCAAAAATGTATTTTCTTGAATATATTGAAAACTGTGCATTGCATCTCCTCAAAAATGGTGTGTACGCCTATTTTTTCATGGTCAGTGATCATAATAAACTCACTAAAAACTATGTCACATTGATGTATATTTATGCATATGCAAAAATGAGGTACACCATTAGCAAAAACCCTATTTTTTTCATTATCTTGGAAAATGTATATGATGAGACCAAGGAAAATGTGTTTACCCTAATTTTTACATGGTTATCGATTCAAATAAACGAATCAACTATGCTGTCATCTCAATATGTATGGTTGTGTATGCAGGTAATTTAGTTCCATAATTTAGAAAAGAAAAAAAGGCGTGTTTTTCAATATCTTGGAGCCAGTGGATAATAATGTGATGCAATTGAGCAAACTCTCATGATTCACACTGAACTTGCAAGACCAGATGATTTAACATTTCAGTGCAACAGTTTAACTTCTTGTAAAACGTGGAAACAATATTATCACTAAGAACAATAATGTCTAACATACTAAATCTATCTTGAGATAACAAAGAAAATCACTAATCGGTGTATATTTTTCAAAATTGAAATGTCAAGAAACTGGCATAAATGGCAAAAAAAAAAATATAAAACAAGCAGGGACCTGTAACAACAGTAAAGCAATAAACTGAAAACATAAATTAATAATAGTATAATTGATACATAAATTTATACATCCTACATATACATATAAGTGTCATTGCACAAAACACGATCACATTCCATGTAAGCAATCTACATAGAGTTCCACATGAATAGTGTATAGTGATATTTAGGCACCAATTGTTTTCATAATGATTGTTTCCACAATAGATAATCAACTTTAGTTAGTACATGATCTAAATGTCTTTATGTCTCGTCTATTGCAAAATCGGTATTATTATTATTATTATTACTATCCAAGCTACAACCCTAGTTGGAAAAGCAAGATGCTATAAGCCCAGGGGCTCCAACAGGGAAAAATAGCCCAGTGAGGAAAGGAAATAAGGAAATAAATAAATGAAGAGAACAAATTAACAATAAATCATTCTAAAATAAGAAACAACGTCAAAACAGACATGTCATATAATAAACTATCAACAACATCAAAAACAAATATGTCATAAATAAACTATAAAAAGACTATGTCCGCCTGGTCAACAAAAAAGCATTTGCTCCAACTTTGAACTTTTGAAGTTCTACTGATTCAACCACCCGATTAGGAAGATCATTCCACAACTTGGTCACAGCTGGAATAAAACTTCTAGAGTACTGCGTAGTATTGAGCCTCGTGATGGAGAAGGCCTGGCTATTAGAATTAACTGCCTGCCTAGTATTACGAACAGGATAGAATTGTCCAGGGAGATCTGAATGTAAAGGATGGTCAGAGTTGTGAAAAATCTTATGCAACATACATAATGAACTAATTGAACGACGGTGCCAGAGATTAATATCTAGATCAGGAATAAGAAATTTAATAGACCGTAAGTTTCTCTCCAACAAATTAAGATGAGAATCAGCAGCTGAACACCAGACAGGAGAACAATACTCAAAACAAGGTAGAATGAAAGAATTAAAACACTTCTTCAGAATAGATTGATCACCGAAAATCTTGAAAGACTTTCTCAATAAGCCTATTTTTTGTGAAATTGAAGAAGACACAGACCTTATATGTTTCTCAAAAGTAAATTTACTGTCGAGAATCACACCTAAAATTTTGAAAGAGTCATACATATTTAAAGAAACATTATCAATACTGAGATCCGGATGTTGAGGAACCACCGTCCTTGACCTACTTACAATCATACTTTGAGTTTTGTTAGGATTCAACTTCATACCCCATAATTTGCACCATGCACTAATTCTAGCTAAATCTCTATTAAGGGATTCACCAACCCTAGATCTACATTCAGGGGATGGAATTGATGCAAAGAGAGTAGCATCATCTGCATATGCAACAAGCTTGTTTTCTAGGCCAAACCACATGTCATGTGTATATAGTATGAAAAGTAATGGGCCAAGAACACTACCCTGTGGAACACCGGATATCACATTCCTATAATCACTATGGTGCCCATCAACAACAACTCTTTGAGATCTATTACTTAAAAAATCAATAATAATGCTAAGAAACGACCCACCCACTCCCAACTGTTTCAGTTTGAAAACAAGGGCCTCATGATTAACACGGTCAAAGGCAGCACTAAAATCAAGGCCAATCATACGAACTTCCCGACCACAATCAAGGGATTTCTGTACAGCATTGGAGATTGTAAGAAGGGCATCACATGCTCCAAGGCCTTTACGAAAACCAAATTGCAAACTAGGGAAGAGATGATTACCTTCAGCAAACCTATTAAGACGTTTTGCCAGAAGACGTTCAAAAACTTTAGATAATATGGGAGTTATGGAAATTGGGCGGTAATCAGTGGGATTTGAGCTACCACAAACACATTTACATAGAGGAGTAACATTACCAATTCTCCAACTAGTGCTAAAAGCTCCTCTTCTTGCTAACTTGCGCAAAATAACAGATAACTTTGGAGCTAAGAAATCTGCTGTCTTTATAAAAAACAAAGGAAAAATACCATTTGGGTCTACACCTCCATAAGCATCAAGGTCCATCAACAGAGCTTTAATCTCACGAGATCGAAAAGCTAAACTAGTTAGTTTAGCCTCAGGAAAACAGGAATGAGGAAGTTCAAGTTTTTCATTACTCTGTTTACTGTCAAAAACATCAGCCAAAAGGGTTGCCTTTTCCTTTGGACAGTGAGTGACTGAGCCATCTGGTTCAAGTAAAGGAGGAACTGTTGCATCTACACCAAAGAGTGCAGATTTAAGGGTAGACCACCATTTATGTTCCTGAGTTGTACCAGAAAGGGTTTCTTTTATGGTTAAATTGTACTCCTTTTCAGTTGAGGCATAAACTCTCTGAGCAAAAGCTCGAAGCTGAGTATAGTTGTTCCAGGTCAAATCTGATCTGTTACCCTTCCAAAGTTGATAGGCCTCCTGCTTCTCCAAAAAAGCACGTCTACAATCATCATTGAACCACGGTTTGTCCTTCACTCGGTACCTTAGCACACGAGAAGGGATACGCCTATCAATTATGTTGACTAAATTCTCATTCAAAGGGACAACAGGATCTACACTATTATATAATTGTGACCAATTCAAGAACAAAAGATCATGTAAAATCCCATTCCAGTCTGCTTGGGATTTCATATAAATTTTACAAGAATATGATATATCAGGGACAGGCTGCTCAGTCTTCACTAATAATGAAATCAAGGCATGATCAGATGTCCCGACTGGAGAACCAACCTTACCAGTTATAACGCCAGGGGAGTCAGTGTATACAAGGTCCAAGCAATTACCAGACCTGTGAGTATCTTTGTCTTCTTCCAGACCGTCTTCTACATCTTTCCTTGGCATGAAGTGATTTCAGCACACTTCGCCCTTTGCACACACAATAAATGATACATGGTAAGGAGTGTCCCTTAGAGCTGCAAACATCTGTATTATAGTCATTTCCTGCAACTTTGCAATCACAACTGATAACATCAATCAGATCTTCAGGTGCTGCAGGACCAGTGTTAATCGATGGTGATCAAATGTTGTTCTTATTGGCCCATCCAAAGTTAATGATGTCTAAAATACCATGATCTTGTTGAGCGGCTGCCCTCTAAATTAAAACCTGCATATAAGCTCTCTTCATGTGAACCAACAGATTAGCTTCTGTAGTGGTAATGCCCTTATACGCAGTGGCTTCCCTTTCTCTTTAGCGTACAGATTGTATCGACCCAAACTCATGGAGATCCTTTCTGCCTGAGCATATGTGGCTGGAGAGAACTGGCTGCCTGTTTCCATGAGCTCTCCATCTATGACGTTTCTTTCACCATCCACCTCAAACAAACCAGGAAAGTCATCTGCTTTCAGTACATTCGAGTCTCTTATCTTACCGTTATTGAATGTGTAGAGCCCAGTGTTACAGCTACTGATTGCATACAATGCTAGTAACTGCAAGCATTTTGTTCCCAGTTTCAGACAGGTTGCATTGATGTCCATCCCCACCCTATTCCAACGTTCCATCTGGATTTCAGCCTTCAGTTGTAACTTACAGACACAGCAGACCAAAAGAATAAGAGACATCTGTCAATGCTGGGAATTCATATGAATGCTTTGCCACATTCTGCAGCTTGCAGTAGGTAGGCAATCAAAGTTACATCTGTCTCATTATGCTTCAAGCCACCATTGTGACAACTGTCAATTGGCATTTCTGAATCCCTTTCCATGGTGGAGACAACAGAAGAAAGCTCCAGCTTCTTGTGCTTGCTCTTGAGAAGGGCATCTCGTTTTTAATAATTGACTGTTGATAGTCCGAACGAAGTCTATGGAACACCCACCACCATGCTGCATCCTCTCATGGTTCTTGGTTGATAGATCTTCATACCTGTCACATACCAGGATTTTTTCACTACCAGCTGGGTAACATGACAGGTGTCGCTTGATGTTCTCAAACTATGTAGCGGCATCTCCTCTAAGTATCCAAATTATTATCATTATTATTATTACTAGCCAAGCTACAACCCTAGTTGGAAAAGCAAGATGCTTTAAGCCCAAGGGCTCCAACAGGGAAAAATAGCCCAGTGAGGAAAGGAAATGAATAAATGATGAGAAAAAATTAACAATAAATTATTCTAAATGATGTGATAAAACATCTGTTGCATGCCTATAATGACAACATCTGGGTTTGAAGCATCCACTTACTCTACACTAAGCTGATTGATAAGTGCAGCATTGTTTCCTTTCTGCAAGCAGCTTTACTCGTCGATGACGGATGGAAGAATTGCACACAACTCTTACAGGAATATGTTCGTCAGCTGCAGCTGTCACTGTTGCGCAACCATTAAACAACGAATAAAGATGTGCTTTAAGCCTGAGGTGGTTTTTTTACTGAGCTTGATGCCTTATTTGAGCTGTTCCATGGTTTTTACAGGGCTGTATATTTTGTTATGGAAGGTAGCCGTAATAGTGGTTTGGAATGAACTAGCCATAGATTGAGCAATGATGACGGGCTTATCAACATTAACAATAGTGGGAGCTACCTGACCATTCACAATGTTATAGAGGACTAAACTTTGGACAGTCTATTAGTGGGAATGTTTAGCAAACTCTAAAGCATTCTTATTAAGTCAAGCTTTCACCATGTTTTACCTACCCCTTAGTGTTTACCTTGTGTATTTATCCTGTAGTTCAATTGTGGTCCAAGTATTGATGTGCTGAGCAGCATATATGTTAATGATTACTAACTGTAGATGTAGAACATCATCAATGATATCTTCAGCTCCCCATAACAAGTCAGTGTAAATAGGTATGTGCATGAACTTGTTATAACACCTCTTGTGGTACTGTGAATATGTGACTGGTAAATCAGTAAGTGCACTTTGTATTTAGATTTTAACTATTCAACACCACTAGTAACTCCATTGATCACATATGTCAAAAAGTACATCTTTAAAAAGCTATGAGATCGCGTCTATCATTGTCTCGCACTTGACCACACTATCCCATCACTCAGGATATTATGTATATTTAGGGAAAAGTGAGAACAGCAGTGGTTGATAGGGCATTCTTTGAGTTACAGAAGGCCGCTTCAGGAAGGGGACCCCACTTCAGGTCTTTTGGCTTGCCCTTGAGGGACACGTAGAGGGAGTCAAGAGTGGCAGCGATGGCTGACAGTAAACGGTGATAATAGTTAATCATGCCCAAGAGTTCTTGCAGTGCTTTGACGGTCGAGGGCATGGGGAAGTTCTGAACGGCTGTTACTTTTTCAGGGAGGGGGTGTACTCATTCAGGAATGATACGGTTCCCTAAGAACGATACTTCATTGCCGCCAAAGATACACTTGTTGTCCCGGACTACAAGGCCGTTCTTTTGTAGAGTGTCGAGCACAATGCATAGGTAATGGAGGTGTTCTTCTTTGGAGTAAGAGAACACAAGTATGTCCTCCACGTAATGAACACATAAGGCGAGGTCCCCTAAGATGCAGACCATTAGCTGTTGAAAAGTAGCCCCAGCATTACGAAGGCAAAACAGGGGTAATTGAAAGTGTATGTACAGAAGGGGATGGTGATGGCAGTTTTGGGAATATCTTCTGGGATCATGGGCAGTTGATAAAACCCCTTCAGGAGGTTGAGTGTAAAAAAAACCTTCTCTTTGTGCAAGTAAGAGGTCACATCGGCGATGTTTGGAAGGGGGTACTGATCCGGTTTTATCTGAATGTTTAGACGTCTAAGTGTGACGACGATGGGCTTGAGACCTTTTGGCAAAGGCCTATTTCTTCCATTTCAACAAACGTTTTTTTGGCGGCTGCCAAATGATCCGGTGCCAGAAGACTGAATCTAGCAAATACTGGGGGCCACATCATGTTGATATGGTGATAAATATCGTGACTGGCGGGAACTGTGGGCGTTTGATGAAGTTCTGTACGGAAAACTTCCAGGAGAGGAGCATAGACATCCGTGGGTGCGCTGATGTGGGGTGCAAGGTCGGAGGGGACTGCCTGGAGAAGTGTTGACAATTGAGATTCAGCGTTGACTGGCCGTCGGTGAGCAACGTTGACCAGGAGCTGATAATGTGAGAGGAAATCTGCACCAAGGATTGGCAATGTGACGTCAGCAGATCCATTGGCAGATACTAGGCAGACATCAGCAGATTTGGACAGACTACATTGTGTCCTGGTAAGTGGTCTTAGCAGAAGAGAATGGCAAGCACCTTTGTCTACCAAAAGTTACATGACTATACATGCATCATACAAAAAGTAAAGATCAGTGACAGGGGAGGCCACCACCACAAGCGATGGCCTACTTACACGTTTTTTTTGGCCACAGACAAGCATTCGAACATTTCTTTGCAGCAGCCCTAAATTTGGAGTAGCATAAGTGCAGCCGATGGACATCAGTAAGTGGCTACAGAGGTCGCTGGTTGGGGCAGGAGCGAGTGGTGGGTGGTGGGGTGATTTTTCCTCCGCTCCCGCATATCATGGGGTGGGCATCTATGTTCTACCGCATTCACTTCAGCTTCGGTCGATGTTGAATAGTTGTCCACTTTGTCAGGAGTGGCTGTCTATAAGGGTGTCGACTTTGGTCATCAAGTCCTTCATGGTCAAAATGTCGACATCAAGTCCGGATAGGCATCGTACCCAGAGGGCACAAAGTAGATTCACCTTACGAGGTGAGCCGTCTGTGGCAGGTTGCTGGCGAGTGATACTGATCATTTCCCTTTGGTTCCCAAACGGTTGTTAAGAGAGCTGTAAATGTTTCGCTATGCGGGCGGCTGGTTATGGCGAGTACTGCTCCTGGAAGTATGATTTGAAGGCATCGTAGGTTATTGGATGTGTACTGTTGCTTGCATAGCCAATCGAAGATTTCTGGGCTATCGTCCCTGGGGATCCCAGGAAGAACATAATCTAATTTGGTGTTAGACTGAATCACGCCTTTGAAGTGAAACTGGACTTCAGCATGCTGGAACCAGACGAACGCTTCTCCGATGGCGAAGGATGGTTGTTTTAGGGGTTTGACGTTGATAGTAGAGTCAGTGACGGAGGGCGGCATCATCAAACAGTAAGACACAGTTGTGAGGGGAAAGGCAAAAGGGAGCTGGACACTCATGTGGCTACCTATGTGAGAGGCCCCCGTTATGTGATAACTGAGAGGCGAGGTGAATGCAAATAAACTTTATTTAACAGACATCAGACTTGTGAGCAAGAACGTCACAAAATTCAATCAACATTAGGCATGAGCTATCAAATTTATACAGGTTGGTTTATTAACACTGCAGGAAAGAGCGATTGATAAGTTAAAAATCAAAACTGTTACAGTGTAGGAGCGTGTATGAAACACGTGCGGTACAGTTTGCGGGTGTGGACTGACATAGAAAGACCTTAAACAGAAGCAAGTGGAAGGACATGTCTGAGGCTTTTATTCTGCAGTGGACAGGTAACGGTTGATGATGATGATGATGATGATGATAATGATATATATATATATATATATATATATATATATATATATATATATATATATATATATATATATATATTAAGGTGCATATGTATGATTATGTTTATATATATGAATTTGATTATATGTATATATATATATATATATATATATGTGTGTGTGTGTGTGTGTGTGTATATATATATGTCCAGTTTGGAGAGGCTGTGTACTGGCAGGGGGAGACTTACGCACTCGGCTTCCCTTTTCACTGCGAGAGTTAGCCAGCGGCAGAAGCTGAAAGCGAAAAACAATGGGAAAGCAATCATTTGACGATAACTGTGCTACTGCACGAGACGCATCACATCACCCTGTGCATGACACTACACAGCCTCTCCATCACCTAGACCCCTGTTGTGCCTCCCAGTGGCCACGCACGGTAACTAGGTGTCTTGCAACCCTAGGCTAAACCAACAGGGGATCTCGGAGCAGCAGTAGGCCCCAGAGGTACGGCATGCATGACTAGCGGCGTGTGGCTGCACCCTGATGCCTACCAAGCACTGCACCCACTGCCTTGTGGACAGCCCTTGAGTGGGTTAAGGCTACGGGAGTAAACCCCAAACGAAAAATCTGTGTGCGGGGTACCACAGAAGTCGGTTTCCTGAAATACTTGGTTTTCCGGCATATCCCTGCAACCCAAATCTGCTGTCAGTCGTCCTGAATCGTTCATGCCACTGACATGAGTTGAGGAGGGCCAAGATGTGGTTGTGGGAAGAGCGCACCCCCACAGCCACAATAATCCTTTCTCTGCGATAGCACACTGCTTCGTTCGCTTTCACGACCATTTCTCATCCTCACCACCAACCAACAAAAGTCTCCCGGCGACAGGATAGGGTGGCGGTGACAGGTCGAGAATGCGACTGGAAGTCATCAGCCCGAGTCCTGCACGTGGGCGGCACTGGAGTGATGGTCGTTGGAGAGATGGCATGAATCAGGTCTATCCCTCGGCAGCTTCCAGTGCGACTGAGCAGCCAGAAATGGAGGCCCCACTGCTCACCCCTGGCAGGGAAAGGTCTAGAAAAGGTAACCTAAACATTAGCTGATTCACTACCACCTGGGTGGATAACCGCATCCACCAAGGCATTCCTTACTGCGGTCGAAATAGAAAAAAAATACCCCTTAACATTGCCACCTGGAATGTTCGCACACTAATCGATAGTGATGAAAATGACAGACCACTCCGCAGGACAGCTCTTGTCGCCCATGCACTGCAAAGATACAACATTGACATAGCTGCCTTAAGTGAAACTCGTCTTTCAGAAGAGGACACCCTAACAGAGGTAGGAGAAGGATACACATTCTTCTGGAAAGGTTATCCAGCAAATGAACGCAGAAACCATGGTGTCAGTTTTGCAGTGAAAACAAAACTGCTAAGTAAATTCCCAGACTCACCAGCTGGCATCTCGGAGAGGTTGATGTCCTGGAGCATCCCACTTGCAAAAGGTCGTTATGCCACTCTCCTGAGTGCTTACGCTCCTACACTGGACAGTGAAGATGAGACAAAAGACTCTTTCTATGAATTATTAGACTCAGCCATTAACCAAACTCCAAGGGAAGATAAACTGATCCTCTTAGGTGACTTTAATGCCAGAGTGGGAAGGGAACACCACATCTGGGGAGACGCCATCAGTCATCATGGTGTTGGCAATATGAATAGCAATGGACTCAGATTGCTCTCCTTATGCTCAGAACACAACCTAGTCATCACCAACACCCTTTTTCAGCTCAAAAACAAGCACAAAACTTTGTGGATGCACCCAAGGTTAAAACACTGGCACTTGATTGACTATGTCATAATCAAAAAGCGAGACCAGCAAGATACCGTCCAGACCCGTGCAATGAGAGGTGCCGAGCGCCACGCAGATCACAATCTAATACGTCCTAAGCTCAAGCTAACCATCCGTCCTCTTCTTTCGCGCAAACCTCCTCAAAAAAATTAAACATTCACGCTCTGAAAGACACCTCTACTCGGAACAACTACCGTCACGGGATAGCAAGAAAGCTGGCTGAGATCCCTAACATTGATCCAACCAACATCGACAATGAGCTTGACTCTGAGTGGACAAAACTGAAAACTATAATTCAGCAAAATGCAGAAGAAACCCTTGGCTTCTCCACACGACGTCATCAAGATTGGTTTGATAACAACGCTGATGGTATACATGACCTAATCAGAGCAAAAAATAAAGCGCACGATGCATGGCTCTCACAACCTACTTCTGTAGCTCTCAAAGAAAACTTCCAACAGCTAAGATCAGAAGTGCAGAAAATACTCAGAGACATGGAAAATAACTGGTGGAATGACCGTGCAAAAAAAACTCAATCATACGCAGATGCAAATGATCAACATAGTTTCTACAACTCTATTAAAATTTTATATGGCCCAACGAAAAGTAGTATGACTCCTGTTCGCTCTCTAGAAGGAAACCTCCTAAAAAACAAACAGGAGATAATAGATCGCTGGGCACAACATTTCAGCTTGATCCTTAACCAACGAAATCCTGTAGAGCCTAATATCCTCAACAACATCCCTGATGTCCCTCACTCAGAAATCCTGGATACCAACCCCACTTTCCCAGAAACTATACAAGCCATAAGGGCCATGAAAAACAACAAAAGCCCCGGCCCTGATGGTCTACCAGCTGAACTATTCAAGGAGGGGGGCTACTTACTCCATCAACATTTCCACAACCTTATTCTCTCTATTTGGAACATGGAAGAAGTACCCCATGAGTGGCTTGTCTCAGACATTGTCACCATCTACAAACGTAAAGGGGACCGTTCCCTCTGTGACAATAGCAGAGGCATCACCTTGCTCGGCGTTGCAAGTAAAATCCTGGCAAGAATAATGCTTGCAAGACTTTGCAAACACACTTCAGAAAATGTACTATCAGAGACGCAATGTGGCTTTCGTAAAGAACGCAGCACTTGTGACATGATATTCGTGGCCCGACAACTACAAGAGAAATGCCATGAGCAAAACCGTGATCTTCACATAGCCTTTATCGATCTAACAAAGGCCTCCGACACGGTGAACAGAGACCTTTTATGGACTGCTCTCTCCTAAATTCCTTAACATTCTAAGGAACTTACACAATGTTATGCAAGCCTGTGTAAGTATGGGTGGTAGTAAATCACAACTTTTCAGGGTAGAAACTGGAGTAAAACAAGGATGTGTCCTGGCTCCAGTGATATTCAACATCTACCTCACTGCAGTCACCCTCCTGAGCCACCAACAAGTCAACGAAGAAGATCAATTGAAAGTGCAGTTTCGAATAGACGGAAACTTATTCAACCTTAGGCGCCTCCAGTCTGTGACAAAAACAACAATGACACACCTAATGGAACTCCAATATGCAGATGATTGCGCTCTAGTGGCTCACTCACCAGATGCCCTCCAACGCAGCCTTACCATTGTCTCATCAATTTACCGAGCCATGGGGCTCAAAGTTAACATCAACAAAACTGAAATCCTATCCCAGCAAATAATTGCAGGAGATCCCCCAGTATTTCATATGAATGGGGAAGCCATCAAACAATCTGATAGCTTCATCTACCTTGGAAGCATCTTCACTAAAAAACACAATATTGATGAGGAAATAGTTGCCCGGATAAATCATGCCTCCGCATCTTTCGGCCGACTCAGGTCCAGAGTCTTCCTGAATCACCACCTCAAGACAGAAACTAAAGTAGCTGTGTACAGAGCTGTCTGCATGTCCACCTTGCTATATGGAGCAGAATCCTGGACGGCTTACCGTCGACATGTAAAACAACTTGAGGCATTCCATATTCGCTGTCTTCAGCGTATATTAGGGCTCACATGGCAAGACAAAGTACCTCATTCTGAAATTCTCCACCGTTCAAACCTGCTGAGTATAGAATCCACATTGGCAGAAAAACAACTCAGGTGGATCGGCCACGTCATCCGTATGCCAGAACATCGCCTTCCTCGCCAGGTCCTCTACAGTCAGCTCTCTGAAGCTCGCCGTAATCCAGGGGGTCAGAAAAAGAGGTACAAGGACAACATCAAAGCTACGCTCAAGAAGTGCAACATACAACCTGAGCAACTAGAAATGAACGCCTCTGACACACCACTATGGCGCTCACTCTGTAAAGCTGGAGTCAATCAACTTGAAGACACCCGGAACCAGGCAAGACAACAGCACAGGGAGAGAAGACAAAACCGCCGAGATCGGATACCCCCGGTCAACCCAGACCTGACTTGCCAGTTGTGTGGCAGAGTGTGTGGATCCAGAATTGGTCTTCACAGCCATGCAAAATGGCACCAACGACAACAGATCTAACTTCATCCCCATCACAGCGAAGCAGAAGTCATCTTCGATTCGAAGGACAGCAATAACGTAACATGTCCAGTTTATTTATATATATATATATATATATATATATATATATATATATATATATATATATATGTATATATATATATAGATAGATAGATAGATATATATATATATATATATATATATATATATATATATATACATATACAGAATATATATATACATACATATATACATATATATATATATATATATATATATATATATGTGTGTGTGTGTGTGTGTGTGTGTGTGTGTGTGTGTATATACATATAAGTAGAATCATTCCCTTCTTTAACAGAACAATACATGTATACATGTTAACAAAAATCTTATATTCGAGAAATTGCTTTCGAACGATAATTCTCACGAAGAATGAATTACTAAATTTATGCAGTTTAATATCTTTAAACTTTTTTTGAAGCAAAAGATAGAAAAGTAAATTTTCATCAAAAAAGGAGGGGGTGGATATTGCCCCTCAGTCCCCCTACTTCTACGCCCCTGGTATGTATGTGTACATACAATTTTACTTTTTTCTGTAGGTGGCCGAACGGTGGGATTATATTCTCTTGGGTGTAGGATGACTGTGCCCTTGTAAACAAAGTTTTCTTAGGGGCTGGTTGCTATTCAGGAAGAGTGTATTTGTATTAAATTCAATTCAGATGAGCAATATAAAAGATTTTGTTCAATCACTGAAAAAAATTGGAAGATTTTTTTTCCATTCGAATTTTGTATTAACACGTAAAAGCACGTTCGTGTATGAATAGAATTTTTTTTCTTTTTCTTTTTTTTTTTTGCGAGTGTATTAAATATGTAGCAAATTGTTAAGTCATCATTTATTCTTCCACAAATGATGGTAAGCTTGATCTGATTTTCTTATGGAGAATGTGCTAGAGTAGACTTAATATCGGTTTTAGTGCGAAGTGGATGACTTCTCATCGGATGTCCCTCCCCTGGGATTTAGAATAATACTGATGCCAGATCGTAGTTGTCGGTAAAGCGGATTGTCGTCGTGCCAGCAACATCCATCTATTGAGGCTTTGGTTCTTATCTAACAGGCACTCGCGCGAACGGCCACATTTGTGGATATTGCTGTTAATACAGGACTACTGACTTTTTTTAACATGTCATAACTTCATTTTTAGTGTACCGTTGGTTTCAGTGGAATTTCCACTTAATATTAGAAGGTTTTTCTTCTACTTTTTATTCTTCTCCCATAATCGTTAATTCAAAAAGAAAAAGAATCATTTAAAATTATATCTTGACACCAACCCTAATAATGAGGGTTTCTTTCGAGAGCATCTGATTTCGCATTGCCACAGATACTACGGGAAATTGAAGACGCTGTTACCCAACCCGTTTGATCGTTCCTTTATGACATTAGCTTATAACATGTGAAATGCTTGTTATTCTATATAGTTTAACCGGTCTAGTTTAAAAACCAGGCTTTATCACTTAAAGAGGGAAGTACAATAAAGATTTTTGTTCTGTGATTACCTTAATTCATCTGCGGAATTTTTCCCATTTCTGTTTCTAAACTCAGAAAAGTTAGCTGTAGATTATAACCGGTTTCATATAATTATCTTGAATGGGTCGCAGGGTTATGCAATGATACAATTTAACAGATTTTCCCAAGTGTGAACACTTCTGCTCCATATGCTTCTATTTCAGCATTACTCAGTTAAATTATTTTTTTTTCTTTTTTTTTTTTTTTTTGCTTTTTTCGGTTTTTCTCTCTCCCTCTCGAGAAGACAGATATAAAAACCCTTTATCTCTAAGTGCATTATCCTTTGAAGTTGATGGTCTGTTGGCTATTTACTTCCACTAAAAGCATAAAACTGTATTAGTAAAAATATAGCTCAAATCTTGATCGTCCCACAGATAAGGAATGACGTCAATGAATCTTCTCCCTAGGGTGCCGAGAGATTGCTTGGTAAACAGTGGAACATAAGAGGGCTGCAGAATGGAGAGCTTGAAGAATTTGTGGATTTTGTGAGACCGTAGCCAAAGTGTCGCCTTAATAGCTATGGGCTCGTTTATGTGTTATTCTCAATTTCCACTTGTTAGAAATTAATCAGTAACGAAACATAATCTTTTTTTCAGTTTAGTATCGTAACTGGGCTGTCTTTCTCAGAAGCTGTATTGCATTCTGAATATGATATAGATCTGTTCTTGACCAATTTCTTTTGGTGGCATTGCTTAAGAACCTGCTAACTCAGAGATTCAAATTTAGAATTAAGCCTCCACTCTTAGATCGTTTGGTGAGAGGTGTTTTTACTTTCTGACATTGATATCACCAATGCTACAAGAGCGTAAGGTCTAAAAAATTGTTTTGCACAGTCGCTTTTAAACTGAAATATGCGACAGCTAAGACTCTAGTATCCAAGGAACCCAGACCAACTGATACATACGTGTAAGCATTTGGAACTTTCTAGGTTCGAGTTTTGGGTCTAACACAATCCCTTGGGAACTAATGATTATAAGATGTAAAACTTTTTTGAAAATAGACCCCGACATAATGATGCTAGATCTGAGACACTATGGTTTACTTCGTAATGAGTAATACAATAAGGAAAAATTATATTTGACTAATCAGTAGCGATTTAAAGTTTAGACATTTAGAGTATGCACAAGTGCACTCTTGGCGTTGCAATATGGTGTTTGCATTATTTTTCTTTTCGATACAGTAAATTTACCAGAAATCTTACTTCCCAGATATTGAATTATCCCGGGGGTATATCAGGTGGGACGGGGCTAAACACAGGAACTCGCCGCGCAGTAGGGCTGTGGCTGGGTGTACTTCTTCAGAGCGATGTGTATCCCCAAAGATAATTCATTATCTAGGAAGTAAGATTTCTGTAATTTTCAGAACAATTTTATCAAACTGCCAGTTTTTAATATCCTGTCAGATCTACAGTATAACTTTTAAGGATATAAATATTAGCAACGACAAATCCTATGTATAATAAGTCACATTGCTTAGCTCTTTTCTATGAGGACTGCGGAAAATACTATAAGGTAATTAAAATCTCCAGAAATCTTGGGTTATGTTTCCTGAATTATGGTCAATCTTGAATCAAAATACGTTTAATAGTTTCCACATAATCTTGTTACCAAACAAACATACAAATACCTTCCAACCCCCTCGCACCTATAAAGAAAAAAGATAAATAACTCTTTTGGCAGGGGGGGGGGGAGCCATTGATCTGTTTTGTTGATGCCAACCCCTCGATAACTGCGTATGGTCCTGTCATTGATTACGGGGGATTAATTCTATGCAAGATTTTTGCAACTTGTATAAAGAATTCTCATTAAAAGTTGATTGATGGGGATTTGAACCTGGTTCAAACATTTCCAAACTAGATATCGACCAATGCATTACCGTTCATACCATAATAAATGAAAATCTGAAATACTAAGTAAACCGTTGTTCTTTCTTTCCCATTAGATAACCTTTTCTCGTCAAGGGTCAATAGCAATCCATCTGTTTAAGTAAACAATGGCCCAACCTCTGTGGCGGCATTCACTTGATTCTTTGTATTGCGACACCCGGACCCACTGGCATG